>NW_011495048.1:2320424-2371983 GCF_000754665.1 Bison bison bison | reverse complement strand
TGGAGTGGGTTGCCATTTCCTTCTCCAATGCATGAAAGTGAAAAGTGAAAATGAAGTCACTCAGTCATGTCCGACTCTTTGCGACCCCATGGACTGCAGCCTACCAGGCTCCTCTGTCCATGGGATTTTCCAGGCAAGAGTACTGGAGTAGGGTGCCATTGCCTTCTCCGACTTGGGGTATAGTTGGTGGCAAAGCTGTTCCAGACCATAAAGTGACCAAAAATATAGACCCTATCACTATTTATTGTACTCCTATGGCTTTGGTCTGTGACTGACTAATGTCAGAAAGACAGGTTTGAATGCTTCTTGATCACCTTGGTGTTTATATACATGAAAAGCAAAGAGAGAATAGAGGTCAATCCTGCCATAGAGAAAAATCTACATATTAGCTAAATTATTAACTGAGATAATTTATCTGTATGATTTAAGAGCTCCCATGTTCTTTTCTTTTTCTGCAAGCTCACTAGTACCTGCTGGTGAAGCCAATAGCTGCGAATGGCTGCCAAGCCTAGGGTGACAGGTGATGTGGCATTCTTTAGCTGTCCCCAAGCTTTTTGGCACCAGGGACTGGTTTTGTGGAAGACAGTTTTTTCTGAGGATGGTGAGGGGGATGGTTTAGGATGATTCAAGCACGTTGCATTCATCATGCCACCACTGATCTGACAGGAGGCGTAGCTCAGGCAGTAATGTGAGCAATGGGGAGTGGCTGTAAATACAGATGAAGCTTCAGTCAGTTGCCCACTGCTCACCTCCTGCTGTGTGACCTAGTTCCTAACAGGAACCCAGGAGTTGGGGACCCTTGCTTTAGCACATTTACTCCAGTCTCCAGAGAGCATTCTCCATCACTCAAAGCCCCTATATTACATGTGAGTGTGGGGGTATGTATGTTACACTTGTGTACACATTTTTAAATCTAAAGCACAAAGATTTTCTCAATCATATGTCAAATACAATATGAGCATCTTTAGAAAAAATGTGATGTTTCAATTAACCTTTAATGTAAAATCTAAGTAAAAACTGTTTGTCGTGCAAATGCACCTCCCAGAATTTCCAACTATAAATTCCAATCAGACTGCTACCCTCCATTGCTCCTATTCAGATGTTTGGAGCTGCCAAAGAGTGTGAGTATCATATGTCCAAGATGCCTGGAAATCAAGTCAATATTTTCACGTAATGCCAGTTGCTACCAAAATAAAGTTACTTGCTTAGACTGACAAGTTGTTATTTTTTCGGCTAAAACAATAGAAGCCCAGGGCTTGTCTTTCCTAAACGTTTTCTTACAAGACTGAAAACACAAATACATATCCCCCCCACCCCCCAAATCTGTATAACATTCCAAATGAATGATTCCCTGACCAAGTTCTATGTGAAAGAATCCAAGACATCAGAGCCACCATCTTCCCTCAACCACAAAGCTTTTTAATTTTTTTTCTTATTTTACGTATTCTAAAAGATTGGTTTGTAACAATTTTAAGACACAAGATGCTTTGATGGTGAAGCCTGTGATGTAGCAGCAGAAATGCGTTTCAGGCTCCCTGTGTGAAGAACAAGGCTACATGTTTTCTGTAAAATGTCATGACAGTTTCCTTCTGGAGCCTGAAGACTTGGAGGTTGTTAAAGGTATGGGAGCAGCCAAATTTTCTATGGATCAGTAGTTTTACAAACTAAAAATAGGCGGTGATTTGACCTATCCTAATGCAACACTCAACTAAAGAGGCTGTTTGGATCCCCATAATCAAGTATCTCAAAAAGTCAAGTCTTTTCAAGTAGGTGCCTTCAAGTATTTCTGTTACACAGAGCTTAAAATTTTTTTTGCAAATTTACATTCAAATTGGTATATTTTTCATGTGCCCATTTTATAAATGTGACAGCAGAAGACCCATTTCCCCATCAGAAGACCTGTAACATCTTTACCTCACATCCATTTGGGGGGAAAACCTTAGATGTCCACCCTCCCTCCACTGCCCATTGTGGAGGGTGAATCATCCAGGTAAAGTCCAAAGTTGAGAAAGTGAAACTCATTTCGTGGGGGCAGTCAGGAATTAAGGTGGCTCAGAGGTTAAGAATCCACCTGCCAATGCAGGAGACATGGGTTTGAATCCTAGGTCGAGAAGATCCCCTGGAGAAGGAAATGGCAAGCCACTCCAGTATTCTTGCCTGTGAAATCCCATGGACAGAGGAGCCTGGTGGGCTACAGTCCATGGGGTTACAAAAGAGTCAGGCATGACTTAGAGACTGAAAAATAACGATAGGAGTTAAGGACAGGACACTTTCTTGAGGAGGATGTGGAAACGTAGTCAGGAAGAGTGCAGACGCTGTGTTTCAGGCTGCCAAGTCGAGACACGAAGCTTTGGGAAGCAAGATTGGATTGGAGAGTTCCTGTTGGAGGCAAGTGGGAAGAGAAAGATCTGACAGGTGGGGAAATCTGGCTGCCTCTGCTAAGTATTCTACTGGTATGGTTCTAATTTGCAAGTTAGACCCTTGCTGTTTCTCTGCCCTTGAATTTTGTCTTGAGGGTCATTTTCCCCTTTTACTAACTATACAGGCTCTGTCTTATTTCTTCCTATGGTTTTTCTATCACCAGAAACCTTTCAAATTGGCATTCAGTATATTTGTAGGTTTCAGTGCCTTGTGTTTCCACAAATACTGGTTATATAATTGCCCATTATTTCCCCGATTGTGTTTTTTTTTTTTGGTGGGGGGGAAATCTAACATCCAATGAGTTCTCTTTGTTAGATATTTTCCTGGAATTCTGAGGGTAACAGTTGCTTTTCTCAAAATGAAAACAATTCATCCATTGTGCCAGTTGCTTAGCTCGCATTTTGGAGAAAGAACTTTTGCTCAGATACCATTCATAAATGGCTGCCTCAGAATTCTGAATAGTTTCTCACGATCAAAAAGTACTAACGACATTTTGTGCAAGTGATTTTCTTGCCCTGTAAAGTCCAAGTATCAATCCACAAAGAGAGCATTGAAGCTACTTTTTCTTCAGCCTATCTTGGTGAACTTCAGTTCAGTATGAAATGCCTGTTTTCATCAGAAGTTTTCCTAGAAGGAAGAAGTTAATTGAGGTTTTCATTTTCACATGACTGCTTGTCAGTTTTTAGGCACAATTCCTTAGATTATTAAGATAACAATAACTTATTTTCCACAGTAGCTTTCAAAGGAGTCAACTCTTGGTTGTTCAAAGAAATTTATTGTTTTGCAGAACTTTAATGGACTCTCAGCTGTTACAGTGGTGTACTTGAAGCTGTACTTGTGATTGCTTTTCATTCTGGAGTAACATGGTGGGTGGTCAGGATTTCAAAAGAGCTGATCTCTCCTGGGCATTGAATGGAATTTGGTACATGGGTAGAGATTATGAAGATCAGAGTATTTAATAAAGAAAATATAATTGCTTTACAACAGGGTTTCTCAACCTCCTCCCGAGGAACATTTTAGGCTCATAATTCTTTGTTGTGGGCACTGTCCTGTTCGCTGTAGCATGTTTAGCTGCATACTTGACATCCCATCAGATGTCAATGGTACCATGCACCCAAATTGTGACAACCAAAAATGGTACTGAAACTTCCAAAGATTCACTAGGGCACAAAATTCTTCCTAGTTGAAGTCACTTCTCTTTAATATATATATCTCATAAAATTTAAATTATG
This sequence comes from Bison bison bison, assembly GCF_000754665.1. Classification (NCBI taxonomy): domain Eukaryota; kingdom Metazoa; phylum Chordata; class Mammalia; order Artiodactyla; family Bovidae; genus Bison; species Bison bison. Next base: position 2,368,330 of record NW_011495048.1, on the reverse strand, counting down.
TGTACTCAATGCCCTGTACCTCATTGGTTAATTTGTAAGAAACATTATTTGATATGAAGAAGTGACAAGATAACAGAAGAAATAGATGACATTCTATTTCTTTATTGAAGTTATCTCTGAAATTGCAATTACTCAAAACTCACCAGTTTCTCTTATAAGTAATTTGGTGAAAACTCCTGGTCCCCAAATGATTCCCCTGTGATCTTTAATGGTCCCTAAAATCTCATTATTTAAAGAATGTCTTAATATTCTGAAAGGACTTCCAGGAGGGGATACTTAACTGTTATTCAAATAGAAGTATTTAATTAGGATGGTCTCACTGATTTCTTTTTAACCCAGGCAAAGCTGAAACTAAGGCTCTGAGGAAGGAGGACAGGGGCAGGTGTTGGAGAAGAAGGAAAGTCGATAATAAATTGGGAGATATGTACACAATGAAGAGAAAGGTAGATGCTAAACTCCACCCTCATTACCAGTAACGTTCTGGACTAGTTATTACATGAGACTGACTACAGGACAGACATCTCACATGCTCAGTGCTTATTGGCTAAATGCTTATTAATTGAGAGTTAAATTGGGGTTGGAATTTCTTCAATTGACCTGATCTCCTTTGGTACCTCCTGGTCTACCTTTGCAGTATGACTTTCTAATAATTCCTTTAAAAGAAAAGAAATATGTCAAACGTTTCTGCATTTAACAACTTTCCTTGGAGCCCCGACATACCTCAAACTTGCTTCCTCAGAGCTTTAACTTTTGCCATTTGCTCAACCAGGAGTGTCTTCCCATTTCTCTGCCTAGTCATCTCTTTCTTTATCATCTCTTGCTTTATTTCTAAATGAAAAGACCAGAAGAATGCAAGATACATTACAAGCAGTTAAGGGGAAATATGTGTTGTGAATCTAGTGCCACATTGTAAGTCACATTCAAGGTGAGCTCAGTACACAAAGGCAGGAAGAACGCCACCATTCCTAGGTCACCATCACTGGCCTTGAACAGACTCAACTCCCCAAGGTTTGTAGATACTGGTTACAGAAAGCCCAAGACCTAGCTGCTCAAAGTGTCGCCCCTGGACCAACAGCATCTGTTTTTCTTGGGATCTTGTTGACAATGCAGAATCTCAGGCTCCACGCCTGACCTCAGTCTGCATTTTAACAGTATTCCCAAGTCCCATGACTTTCAAGTTTGTGCAGTTCTAGCATAAGAGACATCGTTTTCGTCACTAGAAGTCCAAAGCACTATCCATTGTGCCACAAAGCCACCTAGAGAAATCGTTTTCTAGTGTGTGTCTCCATGAGATGCTTTCTGGAAAAATAGGAGTATGGCCTCAAATGCATATTGGGAATCTACTTATAGCCACTTTTTAGAGATCCACAATGCTCATGGCCACTGAGAAAGGCACTTTGGAAATCCCAAATTATAATATCAAGCCTTGGGGGCTGATGAGACGCTACAATCCCAGACATTTTGCAATTCAGATTTGGTTAGAAAACAATTGAAGGGACTGACATGACGGAAGTAATGTTTGGGGTGATTAGTTTGAATGGACCTTATTACTTTTAATGCTAAAATATGGATAAATTTTCAAATGTGATAGCAGTCAGTTTGCTCAATGCTATTAACTTCCAAATTACCTTGTCAAAGGCAGTCCAGAAATGCATGATTACCATTAAGTCAATGCTTATTTCCCAAGCCTAATTGTTTATTTAGTTGGCAATTTTATTTTTCCTGGGCATTTATTCTAAATTTGTTTGATAAAATGTGGACAATTCTAAGATGTAGGTACTATATTCATTTGCTAGGACTGACATAAAATACCACAGATTGGGTGACTTAAACGGCAGAAATATATGTTCTTGCAGTTCTGGGACCTGGACGTTCAAGATCAAGGTGCTAGCAGGTTTGGTTTCTCCTGAGGCCTCTCTCATTGGCTTGCAGACAGCCGCCTTCTCCTTGTCTCCTCACATGGTCTCTCCTTTGTGCGTGCATGTCCCTGGTGCTCTCTTGTATGTCCAAATTCTTCTTATAAGGACGTATTCATAGGCTGAAGTACCAGGGTTAGGGTTTCAACATATGAATTTGGCAGACGGGTACTGTTCAGTTCATAAGAGATGCTAACTGGCTTTCTTTAAGAAAAAAAAAAGAAGGCAGAATACTTACTTTTGTATGTCTATTTTGAAGAATGTGTGTTTTAATTTTCACCCATTTTTAAGCCTACTTCAGACATGAATTTTATAGTGGTCTTGTTCATCAGTAGTAATTTTTTTCTCTGACAGGGATTTTTATACCTTAAAAAATCTTAACTTTTCTATGTATGTTATGCAGAGAAGACTGACTTCATAAGGAAGTTCCTGAAAACTTTCTAAGTGTGGTTTAGGCTGGTGTAGTCAGTCATAATCTTGTGGTATCCGTCATTCCATCCATTTCCTTATGAACCTGAAACAGACTAGTGTTAGATTTTTGCTCTGCTGTAATTTGTTCACCAGTGGTCATATTTTTTCTTCCAGGATTCATCAGTAATTCCTAGCCTATGAAGTCATTGTTTTGTTTTTTCCCCATCATACATTTCTTGCTCATCAATGACAAGGTACTCAACTTGCAACCTGAAAGACCTCTTTTGAAGGTATGCTCTAAACAGCTGAAAAACCACACTAGAGCCTTTTTGCTAAAAAGGGCTCAGAGATGGGTGAAGGATGGTTATTATGCTGACCACTGCCTCCTGTCCTCCGTCTGGGAATATCATTTCCTAGCTGGAGCAGCTGCTGTTCTGTGATTCAGGCCATTGCCACTGCTGATTGAGAAATACATATTTTTGAAATGTTTTCCTCTTTTTGATAATAAAATATTCACTGAAAACTGTATGAGTAAACACAATAGGGGTAGAAAGTGAGGCCAATAATGATATTGAATCCATCTTGTAATTATGAGCTAGAGTCTCCCAAGTCTAAATAATTCCTTGACTACTTTTGGGCCCTTTGCCAGCTGCATGAACTGCAGCCAGGGTATCTTATTATAGCTAGTGATTTACCCTAGCAACAAAGAATGTCAGGAAAATTTCATGATCAATTTATTTTTCATTTCTACCAGTGAATTCTAATGTTAAGATATTTGCAAAAAAGGTAGAAGTCACATGAATAACTGAAGCATTGTATGCAGTTGTACTAGACAAAACATCTACTGTTTGTATCGCATTTTAATATTTTTCAAAAACACTTTCATCATTATACATCTGATTCTATGAAAAGCCCACTGAGGAAGATAAGGCAAATTGCTTTCCCAAGAAATCCACACTGCCGATTGGTAATAGACATGATTCTCAAGTCCAAATTTCCATCGTCCTAATTTCAATTCCATTCAGCCAATATTAATGGACTGCCTACTATGTGCCAGACACTGTTCTGAACATGTGAGATGCATCAGTAAACAAAATAGAGCTCTCCACCCTTGGGGAATTAATTGTAATAATAGAAGATAGACAACAAATGTTAGACAAAATAAATATGTAACTTATTTAATATTTAGAGGGTGGCAAGTGCCATGGAAAAAGAAAATGTACTGCTATAAGGAAGATGGGGAGTAGGAAACTGCAATTTTAGAGTTACCAGAAGAGGCTATGGTGAGATCTTGACATTTGAGTTAAATCTGATAAAAAAGAGTGATTTTGGTGTTTAGCAATTTTTCCACTGAACCTTCCTTCCACTTGAACATTGGTTGAAGCATTGAAATTACCAAACAAACTGCAAATATTTTCTTAGAACCTTAGCATTCGTGGAACTATTAGAAAGAACAGTGGGCATTGGCCTTCACTTCTAAAAACTGACAATATGGAACTAAGAGAAAGCCATTCCTCTTCTCCCATGCAGTTTGGGTATACAGGAACTCCCAAAGCCTTTTATTTTGTTCAACTTCATTGAGGAATTATTCACAAATATAATTGTATATATTTCAAGTGTACGTATGATGCTGTGATATACATTGCAGAATGATTATCAAGATCAAGATAATGAACATATCCATCACATAGTTAGATCTTTTTGCGTGTGTGGTGAGAACACTTAAAAGCAACTTTCAGGTACACAGTGCCTATTGTTAACTCTAGTTGCTATGCTGTATGTTTACTGGATCCTCGGAACCTGTTCTTATAACTGAATCTTATGTCCTTTGACTAACATTTCACTATCTCCACAAGTCTCTGTCAGTAACCATTCTATTCTGTTTCAATGAAAGTGGCTCTTCTTTTTGGATTCCACATGTAAATTATGCTATACATTTTTTTCTTCCTCTCTCTGACTTCCTTCCCTTAGTATGATAATCTCTAGATCCATCCATGTTGCTTCAAATAACATTTCATGCTTTTTCATGGTTAATCTGTTTGCATGTATGTACCACATTTTTATCCATTTCTCTGTTAATGGACATTCAGGTTGCTTCTGTGTCTTGGCTATTGTAAAACGTGCTGCAGTGGGCATAGGGGTGCATGTATCTTTTTGAATTATGGTTTTATCAAGATACATGACCAAGAGTGGGATTGCTGAATCATATGGTAAATCTGTCCACTGTTTTTTAAGGAATCTCCATACTGTTCTCCATAGTGGCTGTACTGATTTACATTCCCACCAACAGCGTAGGAGGGTTCTCTTTTCTCCACACCCTCTTCTGCATTTATTGCCTATAGACTTTTTGTTGATGGCCATTCTGACTAGTGTGAAGTGATACCTTATTTGGTTTGATTTGCATTTCTCTAATATTTAACAATGTTGAACATCATGTGCTTTTTGGCCATCTGCTTGTCTTCTGAGAATTGTCTATTTAGGTCTCTGCCCATTTTTTGATTGGGTTATTTGTTTGTTTTGATATTAAGTTATATGAGTTATTTGTGTATTTTAGAGATTAATCCCTGATAAGTCACATTGTTTGCAAATATTTTTTCCCCCAGTCAACAAGTTATCTTCTCATTTTGTTTATGGCTTCCTTTGCTGTGCAAAAGCTTTCAAGTTTAGTTAGGTCCCCTTTGTTTGTTTCTGTTTTTATTTCCATTATTCTAGGAGATGGCTTGGAAAAAATCTTGCTGTGATTTATGTCAAAGAGTGTTCTGTCTATGTTTTCCTCTAAGAGTTTTATAGTATCCAGTCTTACATTTAGGCCTTTAATCCCAATTTGTTTGTTTTTGTGTATAGTATTAGAGAATGTTCTAATTTCATTCATTTATGTGTAGGTGACCAGTTTTCCTAGTACCATTTATTGAAAAGACTGTCTTTTCTCCATTGTGTATTCTTGAATTCTTTGTCACAGACTAATTGCCTGTAGGTACCTGGACTTATTTCTGGGCTTTTTATCCTGTTCCATTAATCCATATCCCTGTTTTTGTCCAGTATTGTCCTGTTTTGATGACTGTACTTTTATGGTATAGTCTGAAGTCAGGGAATCTGATTCCTCCAGCTCTGGCTTTCTTAATTACTCTTTAAGACATTTTATTGTTATTGTGTAGAATGCAACTGGTTTTTGTATGTTGGTTTTGTATCCTGCAACTTTATTGAATTCATTTAGTAGTTATGACAGTTATTTGGTGAAAACATTAGGGTTTCTTATATATAAGATCATGTCATCTGCAAACATAGATAATTTTGTTTCTTGCTTTCATTTTTAATTCCTTTTATTTCTTATTCTTATCTATTATAGCTAGGACTTTCAGGACTATGTTGAATAGAGGTGGTAAAAGCAGACATCCTTGTCTTATTTCTGGTCTTAAAAGAAAGGTTTTTAATTTTTTTTTTTTTTTACCACTATATGTAATATTAGCTGTGGGCATGTCATATATGGCCTTTAGTATGTTGACATACATTCCTTCTATAGATAATTTGGTGGGAATCTTTTCATGATAGTGCTCTTCGTCTCAAGTACTTTTCCTCCATCTCCTAAGAAGGGCTCATGAGGGTAGAAAAGCCTGACAAATATCATAGGTTAGGTAAGTAGTGGTCTTAGTTAAGAAATTGAGATATAACTGGGAAGGCCAAATGGGTGTGAAAGGTCACACAGGAAATAATTTGAGCCTCTGGATCAGGTAAGATGAGAGTGGACAAGCAGGTCTCAAAGGCTTGATTTGGAAGAAGCAAGAAATAGAGAACTCAGTCAGCAGCACTGCAGAGCTAGATGTGCCCATGTGAGCTCTTTTTCTAGGGCAGAAATGAGACCAGATGGTAGGTCAGGCAGAAATGGGCTTAGCTAATTCTGCCTTTTTTTTCCGTGAAGACTCTTACCTGTCTTTAGCCACACTGGGGGTGGAGGAACCTAGATATCTATATTTAAGCTTAGGTTTTTAGGGATGTCCAAAAAGTATATATTTTTGAACATGACTAAATCCTTAATCTGCAAAGACAGAGACAGGTAGTTTATATTTGCATTTGTAACCCAAATATAAAGGGGACTTTTGGTCTGGCTCTAAAACCAATCTCTGTAGGGGTGACATATCCCCAAAGAAGTATAAATTAAATTGGTGGTTTAGTCCTAAGTTGTGTCCAACTCTTGTGACCCCATGGACTGTAGCCTGCCAGGCTCCTCTGTCCATGGAATTCTTCAGGCAAGAACACTGGAAGCATAGACCTACCTCAAAAATCCTTGAGGAATACACAAATCTACAGTGAAGTTGTTGTTTTTTTTTAAACATTTATTTTGTCTGTGCTGGGTCTTCGTTGCTGTGCAGACTTCTCTCTAGTTGTAGTGTGGGGCTTCTTATTGTAGTGGCTTCTCTTGAGGAGCACAGACTCTAGGGTGCATGGGCTTCAGTAGTTGTGGGTCCCAAGCTCTAGAGCACAGGCTCAATAATTGTGCATGGGCTTGGTTTTTCCGTAGAATGTGGGATGTGAGGTCTTCCAGGATCAGGGATTGGACTCATGCATCCTGCATTGGCAGGCAGATTCTTTACCATGGAGCCACCAGGGAAGCCCTGCACTGAAGTTTTAACTGAGGGTAATTAAGGAGAAGAGGGGTTTACACAGCCAACATTTGCTTTATTTTTTTTTTCTAATTTTATTTTATTTTTAAACTTTACATAATTGTATTAGTTTTGCCAAATATCAAAATGAATCCGCCACAGGAAACATTTGCTTTAAAAATCTCTTCAGAGGACTTCCCTGGTGGTCCAGTGGCTAAGACTCCACACTCCCAATGCAGGGGACCCAGGTTCGATCCCTGGCCAGGCAACTAGATCTTACATGGCCCAGTGAAGATCCCACATGCCACAACTAAGACCCAGTGCAGCCAAGTAAATATTTAAAAAACATTTTAATACATGCTTTTTTTCCTTAAATGTCCTTTTTATGTGCACTGCTCCTAGCTCTCCTGATATGACATAGTGACTAAAGCCAGACATGGAATTTCAGTTACCTGGCTTGAATTTTGGTTCTACCACTTGTTAAGGACAGCTGTGCTGTCCTTAAGTCATTTGGACTGTGAACTCATTTGCTTGTATGTACAGTGGAAATAATGGTAAGGTGGTTGTGGTAATGAGCTAACTGGTATATAATAAACTTAGAGCAGGACATGACATGTAGAAAGTTTTAATGAAGTATGAGCTGTTATTATTATAGTCAGGACCCCAGCCCAACCTTTTTTCCCACTCCCCTTTCTTCTCTCTTCTGACTTTTGTATCTTTTTAAAACATATTTATTTATGTATTTATTTATGTGGCTGCATCAGGTCTTAGTTGTGGAACACATGATTGTAGTTGCATCATGCAGGCTCTCTAGTTGTGGCACGTAGGTTCAGTAGTTGTGGTGCATGGACTTAGTTGCTTCAAGGCATATGGGATCCCAGTGCTCTGAGCAGAGATCAATCCTGGGTCCCCCACATTGCAAGGCAGATTCTTAACCACTGGATCACCACTGAAATCCCTGACCTTTGTGTCTTTATATTAATATTCTATTTGCTCATGGCTTCTTCAGATTCTTTCTGCATCTTTTCTTATTGCTCTGTGTCCATATCGAAGCAGCATCCATATTGGAAGGTGAGAGAGTGGGAAAGGTAGTAAATATCTATATTTAATGTCTTGTTTTGTCTCAGTCACACATCCATCAAACTCTAAAGACTATATGGTAGCCTATATGCCAATCTGCATTTCTTCTTTTATAGAAACTGCTAATAGCCTCAATCAGTGTGTATGAATTTATGTATATCCAGGATTTTGATGAGCTCCTTTGGCTATCTGTTTGAGTAACCCCCTTTGGTCACTCCATCAGTGCTAGAGTTTCTCAGTTCCTCATTCAAAGTTCCAATTATCAGTCACTGAGCATTGTAGCTGAAACTTTTGTGCTTAGTCAAAGGCATCTTCACCCTCTTTAATGTAACATTGGCTCCCCTTCAATTAGATGCTAATGATACTATTTGCAGCCAATTATTGAGTGTTGACTACATGGTAGATCTTAGGCTTGGTGCTTTTTGTGTATTATTGCATTTAATCTTTGCAATAAATCTTATTAGGACATAGGTTGCAGTTTCCCAGGATAGGGAAACTAAGACCTCAGTAGATCAAGACACTCTTCTAAGGGGTGGGTGAGTTCACACATCCACTAAGTGGTAGAGTCAGATTTTAAACCATGGTCATGCCTGAATTGGAAACTACTTCCAGCAAGTTGCTTTGCTTCTTTACAAGGTAAGGAAATAGTTGCCTGTTACTCCAGCATCTTGATTATCTGTCCTCTATTATGCTCTGAAGTCAGTGTTCTTTGCCTAATAGCATGGCGTGTGGCAGACTTAATCTCTCTTTGACAGAAAGCTGAAAATGAAAACACATTTCCCTAGGAAGGAGACATTTGTACACTATGTTAATTTCTATGCAACAGCATTGAACTGCCCAAGTTCAACTTCCAAAGCCATTGCTTACTGGTTGTGTGACTTTGGGCAACCTGCTTTTTCTCTTTGTCCCTCAGCTTCCTCCCCTGCAATATGAGGATAATAATATTGGCTTCACAGGCTTTAGAGAGGAAAAGGTGGAAAATATCATGTAAATTCATAGAATCATTTTTGGTGACTAGTTTGTGCCCTGTAAACTTTATCATCATCATCATTGTGGTTATTTTTACTATTTCTAATATTCTTTTTTGACATTGTTGCTGTTAATCTAGAAGGGTAGGTCAGAGCTATGCCTGTTTTAGTTAAATCATCAGCCAGAGAATGAGCCAGGACCAACAAGAATACATATCATTGCTGATTAAGGACAAAAGGAAGACAGAAGTCATGCAGGCTATCTTCAGGGAGGAAGATGGTGTTTTCTTTCTCTTGCATATTTCTGCCCAAAGACTGACTGCAAGAGGACTAGTAGCCTGCAGAAGTTTGTTAAAGGTTAGCAAATATCACAATTTTTTTTTTCTCTAAAAAGCAAATAAATAGGCATGTCTTTATATGGTCCATCCTTGCATATCTCCTCCACTCTTCAGTCAACACCTTAGGCCTCAGCCTTTCTAGTCATCTTCCTTCAGGCTCCCTTAGTGGGACAGTTTTGTGATATGGTCAGAGGGCATTAATGAGTCCATCTCTCGTAGCTCCCAGTTTATTGATGTGCACTTCTCTGAAGGAGATCTGGAGATGGAGCAATAGATTTTATTTATCATCTTGTTTGTTTTAGCACTTAGCCATCAGACCACACAGGAAGCCCCATCAGAATGACAGGACTGTAGTATAAATGCTGAAGACTCCAGACCAAACATGAGCCATGCAGTGAAAGTTCTCGTAACTTGAACCCCCTCAACACATGCACTAACCCCTACTTCAGTGGGAACCCTGACTACATTTTGCTTTTACTTCTTAATATGTGTATTTCTCCTGTTTCCAAGGAGCTCCCATGTGCCACCCTCTTAGGACAAGAGGACGATCCATTGATGTTAGAATTCCAAGCCATGAATCCACTCTCTCTTTTCCTTTTTTCTCTCTGTTTTCTATCTGCTTAATGAAGATCCTAAAACCTTCCCCTTCCTCTGGAAGACAAGAGAAGAATTTAATGAGTTTCAGTCTTGAAACCTCTCCCCTTGCCAAATAAAACAGAACTATGAGTGGCTTCAGAGAAAGACCCAGACAAGGGCTCACATCATATTTGCCATTATACACATCTTATTTTCTCTTATTAATTAGTCTCCAGGTAGCTCAGAACAGAAAACAGAGTGACCCTAGCTCTGACAGGGTCACAAATTTCCATTTCTCTCTGTCAGTACCTTCTGTAATACCCACCTGAAGCTGACAATGACAGAGGCCCACAGTAAGCAACTCAAGCCCACATTTTTCCTCTTACCTATTCACCTGTTTTAATCTTCCTTTGGGTTCCACAGCTGGGGAAAAAGTAAATTTGTAGTCCAGAAGTATTGTTTGATGAAACAAAGACAGTCTTCCCATGGAACGGAAGTTTACTTAATCATGCCTTGAGTCTGTGTGTACACAAGTGATGTTCTTTAGTGTTGATTCAGAGAAATATCACCTGCTTTTATAGGATCAGAAGACAGTAATGGAGGCTGAACTAGCCTCCTTCTTCCCAGTTGCGTAGGCAGGTTTTTCAATGGAGAGCAAGGTATAATTTTCAACCCATAATAGGATTAATTCAGACTGACAGAATGAGGAAATTAATTTTTCAGGTTACCATTTATTCCTTTTTTCTATCAGTCAGTCAAAAAATATTTGTTGAGCACCATCTATGAGCCGTGAATTGAAAAGGAAACAGAAAAGGATTAAGTGAGCTCCTTTACCATTTATTGTTTGCTTGGGGAAACAAAGCCAACACCCATGATCTAATAGAAAGAGCTTTCAGAATCAGGAGAGGTGTGGACTTGTCCCAGTTTGTTGAGTAAGATAGTTTGTGGTGGTGGATTTCCCAGGTGGTGCAGTGGTAAAGAATCTGCCTGCCAATGCAGGAGATGCAAGAAATGTAGGTTTGATCCCTGGGTCAGGAAGATCCTCTGGAGTAGGAAATGTCAATTCACTCCAGTATTCTTGCCTGGAAAATCCCTTGAACAGAGGAACCTGGTGTTTTGCTATCACAGCACCACTGAAGCATTCTTGACTTTCTTTTAGAATCTATGTTGCACTTAGAACAGAATTTTCTAACATTACAGTTCCTAAGAAATTTGAAAAATGAGTATTCCTAAGTCCTCCCTCCTCCCAAGACAGTCTAATTCAGTATATCTCAAATGAGGTGTAGAATCTGTATTTTTAGAAAGTGATCCAGGTAAGTATAGTGCAGCCAACTAAGGACTACGGGTAGAAACACACTGTCTTGGAAATAGCCTGCAGAGTGTACAAATGTGATGTGCTCATTACATTGAGCTACTCAGAGTGATAGACTGTATTCTGGAACATGATCTTGGACCTGTCCTCCAATAAATGCCCCATATAATCATGAGTGCAAACATTCTCTCTGTATGTGTGTGTGTGTGTTTGTATTTGATTCTTGTCAAGCATTTTCTTTGGCTTCTAGTTTTCTTTGATTCACTTGGAAATTTTATCAAATTAATTGAAATAAAAAATATGTAGGGATTTTTTTTTTTTAAAGGAGAATGGCACATTGGAAATGATGTCATTTAAACTTAAAACCCTTACAGCAGGACACTTAAAACTGTTGGACTCCGAACTTGTGAAAATATCTGGGAATTCTAAAAGTGACACAGATTCATAACAAGTGAGAATCCAGTTATATGTAATTTTAAAGGCCTGTCAGTATATATTTTCCTTTTGTCTTTATTCCTGTTCTTTGGTGAAAATTTAAAAAAAAAATGAATAGAAAAGAATTTCTTCCTTATTGTTCTTTCAGGGGAAACAGGATTTTTCTCATTAAAAAAAAAAAAAAAAAAGGCAAATGTATTCTGATAGCACTAACTTCCCTTAACATGCACTCAAAAATTCCCAACTTTTTTCAATGTTAAGTCTGAAGAGAATTATGACCATCATGAATATGTTCACTATCAAAATCAGAGACATTGCTGAAAATCGATAGATGTTAAGTGTGCTTTCAGTTAAATGGTAGATTTTATCTCTGTGCTTGGTGTCATTTTTATTGTTCACGTAGTTGAATATTTTAGGAAGGAAAGGTTGGTAGTCTAAATTTTGTTCTCCAACAATCAAGAGACCTTGGTATAGTTTTTCTCCTGTAGTGTATTTCTCAAGTGAACCAAATTCCTTCAGAGTCAATCTATTCCTCTTCCCTCTGAAAAAACTCTTGGGTAATATGTGTGAGTGGTATGTGCCTACTCCATGAAGATCATTAGCTGGATTATCACTAGACTTTATTTTTCTAAGGCAAATACATATTGCTGGCTCCTTCCGTAGAGTTCTAAGGGTCTTATGGGAGTCTAGAAGCAAGTTTCTCAGTGTATAATTTATTTCTTTTATTCGAGACCCATGTGGGAAGTATACACTTCATTCGTACCAGATTACATACAGGTTTTTGCAGAATTTCATATATGCACAGATGCTTTAATACCTCCTGGAATATGAGGAGGATGTTTGTTAGTTGGGGGAAAGTCACTGGTGGAATAATTCTTCCTTTCCTACCCCATCAGTCAGGCCTCTCCCTTCTTTCTCCTCCCACTCTGGGGTAACTTCAGTTTGAGGATCCTTTGATGACTCCTGATCTTTTAAACAAATGTGTGGGTGGGAAGTTTTTTTTAGCTCAGTTTTAAAAATCCAATATTGCTATTAACTTGTGTAGATGGTGGTAGGAGAGGGGGCAAGTTAGGGTGGGGATGGAGACAATGTATAACTAAGAAGGACCCTCTTGGCTTGCCCATTCTTCCAGGGAGACAGGAAAGAGAGAGTGAAAGTTGTTCAGTCCTGTTCAACTCTTTGTGGCCCCATGAACTGTAGCCAGTCAGGCTCCCCTGTCCATAGGATTCTCCAGGCCTCCTGGAGGCCTGTTCCCTCCTCCAGGGCATCTTCCCAACCCAGGGACTGAACCCAGGTCTCCCTCGTTGCAGGCAGATTCTTTACCATCTTAGCCCCAGGGAAACACAGGAATACTGGAGTGGGTAGCCTATCCCTTCTCAGGAGGATCTTCCTGACCCAAGAATCGAAATGGGGTGTCCCGCATTGCAGGTGGATTCTTTATCAGCTGAGCTACCAGGGAAGCCCAGGGAGACAGGAGCAATATAGAGTTAACCATTTCATCTTATCTTTTCAGAAAAGGAACAAGACAGGGACTTCCCTGGGGGTCCAGTGGTTAAGAATCAGCCTTGCAATGCAGGGGCCTCAGGTTCAGTCCCTGGCTGGGGAACTACAATTCTCACACGTGGCAAAGCAACTAAGCCCATGTACCACAACTAAAGAGCCCATGCTCTGCAACGACACAGCCAAATAAGTAAACAAACAAGACAGATATGAACATGTAGATTATCTTGTTGAATATTTATGGTAGAGTCTCAAGTAATTAAGGAGGCAAAGATTTGATCCCTGGGTCGGGAAGATTCCCTGGAGGAGGAAAATGGCAACCCACTCCAGTATGCTTGCCTGAAAAATCCTGTGGGCAAAGATGCCTGGTGGGCTAAAGTTCATGGGGCCTCAGAGAGTTGGACATGACTCAGCGACTAAGCATACACACACAGCAGAACCCTAATCGCTGCACTAAGTTCTAGAAAGAGTCAAAATACAGCAAAATATGTTGGTCATGGATTCTCAGATTAAGAGCAACTGTCCAGGAAAGCCTAGTCTCTCTCCTGATTGGGCCCATCACTGACACCTTCTCCATTTTTGTCCTCAAATCTTGTGAAGATCCAAGGCTGCATAGGTGAGCCTCACTCATTAAAGAAAGACACCATTTCCTCCACCTCCTCATTTACTAGGTAAGGGAGAAGTGGGCGTTTTAGGACAATGTTCAACAGTAAGGGTGATTGTACTCAGTTTCACCCTCACTCAGTTATAATCTGAATATTTTCATTCAGTCCAGAAAATAAAACCACTCTTGTTTCTGATAAGCAGTCAGCAAAATTGAACAGTCAGTAAGATTTGCTTGTATTTCCTGTGTTTCACCTACCCTGTATGTTTCTGAATCCTGGATATGCATTAGCATCCCCCAGGGAACTTCAGAAGCTCCGAACCTGCGGGCCCCATCCATGGAAATTCTAATTCAGTTGATCTGTGATGGGGCCTGAGCATCAACCAGGTCAAAGATCCCCAGGTGATGTCTCTTTGTCTCCAGGATTGAGAACCACAGCTGAACTATTTGCATGGATATCATTTCTTGCTGAAATTTTTTTCAACCTGCCTGTCTTTGAACTGATTTTTAAAGTGTCACACTCTTAATAGGCACGGAGCTGATAAGGTTTAATATGTCCCAGGGGTCTTTGCATTTAGCAGGGACTCCAGAAAACCAGGAATCCAAGTAATGATGCTAAAATTTTGGATTGAGGGGCAGCAGTGCTTTCATTTCCCCCATTCCCCTTCCCTTCCTTCCTCTTTCTGTTCCTTCTTTTCTTTCCCCAATTTTTAAAAGTGGTTCTTTAAGAGATTTACACTCAAATTCCTACCATGTGTTTGATTATCTACCTGTGGATGCCCTTCTAGGGCATATTCCTGCTTATACCAAATATTGATGATTTTGGTTTGCACATTTAGTCTAGAGTGTTTGATTAGCCATCTACAATAAGGCTTTTCAAATCAGTAGAAGCTTGGTTAAGGACCTGAAAGACTTAAAAACAAAAATTAAATTATTTTTGGTCTATTTTTTATTGCAACAATAATACCTGTTCATTGCAAAAACATTAGAAACCACAGATAGGTTAGAACAAACTTGAAATCACCTGTAATCGTTCCACGTGGCCATATGCTTTGAGTTATCTCTGGCTTTCCTTCTGTCTCTGCTCTCTGTTTTCAAATAACTTCCTATACTTAAAATGCCTTTTAATGATCTGTCTCCTGTTACATTTTAAAATAGAGCCTCTGACTAAGGCAGGAACATTTAAGATTTTTAACCAACTTTGTACCTTTGAGTTCAAAATTCATAAAATTTCTTGCAGCTTCAGACATTAGAATGACTGTACAGTTTATCAAGTGATGGATAAAGTCTCAGAGAGATTAAGGAGCTTAACATCAGACAAGTCAGTGACAGTCCTAGATGTGAAATCTAGGACCACTCAGTTCTAGGGGTCATGTGTCCTTCTGGTTTATGCCACACCATGACTTAGGGGCAGAATCCAGGTCTCTAAATGAAAAATGATGCTTCCAAAAGTATTTTGGTTATGTTTGTACATGTTAAGAGAAATTAGAGTTAAGTATGTTATTGGCCTTAGCTAAGACATAAAGCACCTATGGTTGACTTCCCTGAGCATTTCAGGAAAACAGATTCATTGTTTAGGGCATGCATTATGTATGTGTCTTGTCTTCTCCTAATACAGAACTATGATGTTAGAAACCTCTAGAAACAGTAGTATTTAAGCCAATGCATCAGAAACCTTGATTGAAGAGTGTTGTTTCTTTAGAGGTTAACAGATATTTCCTGGAAAATGATTGAACCAATGTAAACAAACAGATTCCATGGTTGAAGGAGTTGTCCAGGTCTTTAACATTCTTATGGTCACTGTAAATCTCTGAGACATAATATACAGATTTCCCAGTTATAGCAAGAACACTGTTGTTTTCCTTTTAAGGGGCCATTTATTAATTTCTCGATAAACTAATATTATGACCACAGTTAAAAACACACTGATTTAGTGTTAGATTTTGTGTACTGGGAATAAGGGAACAGAAAGGGAGTATCTAGGTTGTTTGTTACCATGTCCTGGCTATTGTAAACAGTGCCGCAATGAACGTTGGGGTGCATATATTTTTTTGAATTATGGTTTTCTCAGGGTATATGCCCAACAGTGAGATTGCTGGTCATATGATAGTTCTATTTTTAGTTTTTTAAGGAATGTCCATCGGCAGATGAATGGATAAAGATGTGGACATAATGATACTGATGAACCTATTTGTAAGGCAGGAATAGAGATGCAGATATTAGAGAACAGACTTATGGACACAGCAAGGGAAGGAGAGGGTGGGATGAATTGAAAGAGTAGTATTGAAATATATACATTACCATATGTAAAGTAGATAGCTAATAAGAAGTTGCTATATAACACAGAGAACTCAATCTGGTGCTCTGTGACAGCCTACAGGGGTGGAATGGTGTGGGCAGTGGGAGGGAGGATCAAGAGGGAGGGGACATATGTATACTTAACAGTTGATTCATGTTGTTGTATAGCAAAAACCAATAGAACATTGTAAAGTGATTGTCCTCCAATTAAAAATAAAATAAAAAGAATATGTGGTACATATATACAATGGAATATTACTCAGCCATAAAAAGGAACCAAGATGGGTCATTTATAGTGATGTGGATGAACCTTGAGTCTGCTATACAGAGCAAAGTAAGTCAGAAAGAAAAAAAATGAATATCAATAATATATTAATGCATATATATGGAATCTAAAAAATTGGTACTGATTGACATATTTGTAGAGCAAGAATAAAGATATAGACATAGAGAATGGACTTCAGGACACAGAAGGGGAAAGGGGAGGATGGGATGAACTGAGAAACTAGCACTGATATGTACCATGTGTAAAATAGATAGCTAGTGGGAAGCTGCTGTATAGCTCAGGGAGCTCAACTTGATGTTATGTGATGACCTAGAGGGGTGTGATGGGGTAGGGGGAGTTGGGAGGTAAGATCAAGAGGGAGGGGGATATATATATATATATATATACACACACACACACATATAACTAATTCACTTTGTTATGGAGCAGAAGCTAACACAATATTGTAAAGTCATTATACTCCAATGAAAAAGGAGAGACTATCTAAAGTATTAAGATGTGCTGAGACCATAGGGTTAATCTGTTGTAATTTAACACATAAAACAAATGCAAATTATCATTTCTTCTCAAGAGTTTCTTTTTATGGTAATTATCTTGTTTGTAATCCCTCTCCTTAACCCTCCAACCACATCTTTTTTTCCTCTTGTTCATGTATTTTCTGAAGTTCCTAACTTTGAAAAAGCAGAATGTCATGCACAGTTTTTGCAAACCCAACAGAAGAGACATTTTTCAGATGTTTCCTTGTATCTCTACATTTCCAGGCAAGACAGTCTTAAAAAAATTTTCAAAGGTGTCCCAAGTAATCAAAGTCCTTCTGCTAAGGGCACTTGTTGGTGGCAGATCTGTATTAGTCTATGGTTTATGGTGATTAAAATTTGATATAGCACAGGTAAATCAATAGAATCACAGGGCTAGATGGTAATTTGCTGCGATGGAACTTGAGAGGAGCTTTTCTATTTCTTTTTTATAGTCTTTTTGTCTATTTGTCTTACCCAAGTCTTCATTAATAGCCTCCTGACCATTAAGGTGCCAGTGTTATTAAAAAACAACAACAACAACAACAACGTTTCCCCTTCCCACTTTGAAAGAAATATTTACATCCTACTTATTAGTCTCTCAAAACATGTGAGTCTTTGTCCTTTGTGTGGCCTTCTCACCCTCTCACATGCCACTGTGAGCATGTGGACAGAGGCCCATCTTATGCTGCAGACCCTTGAGCCCTCATCCATGCTACATCGCACTTACTACCATGTTCTTATTGGACTGGACTTCAGTCAAGAGACTGAGTTCTGTGAATCACTGCACTGGAACTCATACCTAATATAGGCTCCAACCCTTTTGTTGGAACCCCTGCTCTGTTGGAGTAAATAATAACTCAGATTTGATTTGAGCAAAATATTTGATATAATTTTAGAAGGTGGGAATATTTTTAGGATTTTCTTTGTGAATTAAGGAAACTCTAGCCAAAATCAAAAGATTTCACAATCCAAATTCAGGAATTATGTATTCTTCCATCCTGCTGTTAGTTTCTCAGTCCAATAATTACTCTTGAAAAAAAATCATTTTTATGTATATTTAAATCAAGATGTACCAGCTTAGATTCAAATTAAGCATACAGAGGATGGCAACGGAATTTGGGCATGGACAAAATTTTACACTCCAGAATATGAGGGCAGTTTTATATATATATATATGTATATATCAGAGCGTGTTGAATCCATTACTAATTTTAACATTTAAACTGTATTTGGTACTTATTATGTGCCAGGCACTATGTTAGGAATACAACAGCCATCCCATCAGATATTGCAAATACTTGTATTAGCTTGCCAGGACTGCTATCCTGGCAGCAGTTATGACAGAATGGATGGCATAAACAAAAGGGAGCCTAGATGTCTAAGAACAAGGGGTCATCAGGGCTGCTTTCATTCTGAGGCCTCGCTCCTTGGCTTGACGGTGGCCATTTTCTCCCTTTGTCTTTGCGTAGTCTTTCTTCAATGTGTGTCTGTGTCTTAATCTCCTTTTATTATAAGGAATCCAGCCAAATCAGATAAATCCATTTTTACCTTAATTATCTCTTAAAAGGTTCTGAGTACTCCCATTCTGAGGTACTGGGGGTTAGGACTTTAATATACAAAATTTGGGAGATACCCTTCTGGTTATAACAAAAATGCTTTTGTGTCCATTTTATAGTTGAGACAACGAAACTTTAGTTACATTCTTTGCCCATGATTGTGCAGTTAGTCTATAATACAATCAGGAGTGAGAACTAGGTTTATCTAATTCCAGAGTCCACTCACAGATCTTATGTACTGTGGGCCTCAGCTCATCCATCCGTTCATTTAATCAACAAGTGTTCATCAAGCATCTCCTGCTTGCCAGGCATTGTGCTAGGTGCTATAAACATTGGTGAGTAAAACAAACATGATTCCCGCTTTTGAGGCTATAATCCAGTCATCTACACTCTAAATGGCTTTAAAGCCAATGGTCCATAAAATTCCATCTGTTTCCCAAATCATTCAGGTGTCATGGGGCTGATTGCCAAAATGGGTGCAGTTCTCTGGGCAGCTCTTCACATTCTAACATCTCAGGCAAAACTGATGTAGAGCCGGAGTCACACGCTGTACCCCATTTTGGGTTAGTTCTCTCACAAAGGCATGGAGCTCACTTCAGAGGAGAGGCGGATGCTCCTTGCAGAGTGGGCTGAGGAAAACCAGCTCAGACAATACATTCTGGAGACGGCCAAATGTTCAGACCATCAAGTTTGATCTTAACAGGTTTGGGCTTGCATATGATGAGAATCTGTCTTTTAGATCAGGGAGATTTGGTCTTGGGATAGAGCAAGCACATCTGATCTCTTGGGAAAGTGTTGGCCAGAATGAGGCAAAAGCTCTAGAGTCTTCCACCCAGGTCATGGTGGGAGAGGGTAGGGTGAAGATATATGGGGTTGGTTCTGTCTCTGGTGGAGCTGGAGTTGAAACTGAAAGCCTTTCTGGAGGTCAAGGAGGCAGACTTGATCAATGGACATTAGTTAGAGACTGTTGACTAATGTTCCTGTGGGCACTCATGGCTACATTTACAGCATTTAGCATGCATGGGGACATCAAATGGATTTCCCGTTCCAAATGTGGTGAGATGAATCTCCTAACATACCAGCTGCCCAGCTTTTTCTGGCTCAAGGGCTTTTCAAGATTGAGGAGGCTGGAGGTAGGTCACTACTGGCCTTGGCTAGATATGGTCCAGGCTGGTAGGGCTCTACGGTAACCTCCCACCCACACCCCAGCTCCTTATGGACTTATGAAGGGGTGATTTCAGGAATGTCAGTCTGAGAGCAGCATGCTGACTTGCTCTATTGGTGCCAGTCTTCACCGTGGAGGCAGACAGTGGGTGGATGCTCATATGGTTCATTCAGAACAAGCATTCTCTGCTGGCTTCAGTAATGGCTTCGTGATTAGTGAATTTCCCATGTGTGAGCTGTGCTCAGTTAATTCTGTTTAGGTCCACAGAGGCTGTTTAAAAAAAAAAAAAAACTCAGAGAAACAAGCCAGAGAAGAGAAAACCATCACAGGGCTAGGAACTTGCTTAAATAAGAAGCATTCCAGAGCTCTGTTGGGGAGGATCACAAGGTCTCATAAAGCAAGAGTTGTGTGGGAGAATGTGAGGATGGATGGGGTAACAACATCGTGTAATTTTGATCAGAGGGAGTGGACCCTCTGACCTGAATGTAAATAAAAAGTTATGTTTCTATTCCCCACCCCCGTACTTTCCTGGAGGGTGATTTCCACTGAATGTCAGGCTTTTGTGTAATGAAATAATACCCATTCTATGGGCACTGTTAGCAGCTGTCCTGGCTCCTATAGAAACTTTCCTTGACTGGAATAATAATAAATTATTTCAATCATTTAGAAATTAGCTGCACAATTGTCAAAAGTTCTGGCTTCTGTTAATGTGCTGCTGGAGAAAAATGAAAGGGCAAAGTGGAAGAGAGGAAAACATATTGAGCTGCTTCAAACTGGCAACAAAGAATGTATCAGAACAAAGGCACAGTCGCATGGTTTACTGTTTTCTGATCTAATTGTCCTTTATCTTAAAAATATTACAATTGATTGGATGGGCTGTCTTTATCAATGGTAGAAATGATCAAATACAAGCAAAGTCAGGGCTGAGGGGGCTGTTATAAGAAGATAGATTGTGTCAGTGTAAGAAAGAGGTTTCCTTTAAAGGGAACATGAGCTGTTCTGGAAGGCCCTAAGAGGCAACATGGTGCAGAGTTCTCCTCACTGAGCTCTGGGGTCAGACTGTCAGGATATGACTTAGCATCTCCCAAACCACTTCACACCTCCCACATGTGCAGAACAGGGAAACCACAGCCCAACCAGAAGTGTTGTTTGGCAGATTAAAGGAGACAGTGTGTGCCCGGCACTTGGTAATAATCATCTACTTAATATCATTATTCACAAATCCCTTACCACTGGAGATGTTCAAATGTGTGGGGTTCTTTTAAGCCCTATTTAACTCAGAGATTGGGTCCTTTGATTCTGCCTGGTTAAATTAAGGAGCAGATGAGGAGAATCCACTGAGGCTGACTGAGGGCAAGCACCCTGGGCCCTGGGCCCTGCTTATTAGCTCGTCTGGGCAGCGCATAGCATCCTCCATCTCCCCTGTCTCCATCTGCAGCCCCTAAGACAGTGTGGTGAGCTGATGTGTGGCTCAGGGCCAGCCTTGGGCATTTGATCAGCATCAGCCTCCCTCAGAGCTTCTGCCCAGAGCACAGATTGCTCAGTGGGCAGGCGGGCAGTTGTGCTGCCCTCTCTGATGATGGGTTAGCCATGGGAAGGTCTGGTGCCAGAGGTCAGAAGGAAAAGAGGAGAACTGTGAAATCTAATCAAAGGATGTTCGTGCTGGAAGGGGGCCTGGAGTCCATTGGAGCTCTGCTCCCTCTTTTCACAAATGAGGGCCCAGAGGTTTAGGAAATGGTGCATGAGCAGAGGCCACATCCCTTATGAACAGCAGAACTTGGTCAAAAGATACATCCTTTTCTTCCAGATCAGTGAGTGCTCTGTTTCAGCTCACTGGCTGCCAGACCTGGCAAATGGATGGCAAAATGGTTAGGTGGAGCGATGAGATGTCTGGAGTTTATGAAGCAGGATTCTTACCCCTATACATGAAATCAGAAAACCACAACCATGTAATCAATATTCTTAACATCCATCTACAGTCGGGCCACTGGTGTAGAGGCAGCAATGAAGACGTAAAGAGGAACTATATCCCAGTTAGTAATTACAAGGTAGAATGGGCTGCACGCAAAGGCCATCTCTCTCTCTCTCTTTTTTTTTTTTGTCTGCATTCCTGCAACATGTGGGATCTTAGTTTCCCAACCAGGGATCAAAGCCCATGTTCCCTGGATTGGAAGTGCAGAGTATTAAACTCTGGACTACGAGGGAAGTCCCCTAGGACCATCTTATCATGTGGATGATTAGGAAGGACATTGTGGAACCAATAGCATGGGAAGCAGATTTAGCAAAAACTGTTTTGTTTGAAAGGGCTTCCCCTGGTGGCTCTGATGGTAAACAATCCACCTGCCAATGCAGGAGACCAGGGTTCGACGCCTGGGTTGGGAAGATTCCCTTGGAGAAGGGCATGGCAACACATTCCAATATTCTTGCCTGGAGAATTCCATGGACAGAGGAGCCTGGTGAGCTACAGTCCATGGGGTCTCAAAGAATTGGATACAACTGAGCAACTAATACTACTACTATTACTATTTTGTTGGAAAGATGAGGACAGAGAAATGTGAAGTCAGCCTCTGGATCTTAAGGGCATTAGGTCTCCACAGTACTGAAGATGAGTGGAACTGTGGGTTTCATCCCTTCAGCCCACTTTACCTTTTGTATCTGTAGCTCCTCTTCTCTGTCTTCCATGTGTGAGGGAAAGTATACTCTGACTGATGCTTTCTGCATTAAAGTGAAGGAAACAATATGAGAGACTCATTCACACTGAAGTGATGGTGGCCAGTGCATACTGTCCATGTGATCTTTGGATTGTAAATGGGGACTGAAGGAGGCAACCAGTACTTTACACTGAGCATAGGATCTCCAATAGCAAAATGTTAGACAAGCAGAGGAGGAATTGCTTGGTCTCATGATTACTGTGTGCCAGGTCTAGTCCTAAGGACACTGATGCATTTAATCAATAAAACAAACTTTTCTTTATCTGAGGCAGAGTCCTGTGTGGAAGGTCACCTGGCTGTAACTTCAGAAGTGAACTTAAACAGGCTAGCTCAATAATTTCTTACAGCTCTTTCTACTATGCAACACTTATTATGTAAGCAGTCAATTTTTTGTATTGATAATATAATTTTCCTGAAGGCTATGAAGATTTAAATTGGAAAGATGGTTCCTTATCTCCAAAGATAAGTGATGTGAGCACTGACTGAGTTTCTAGTCTCTAGGCCAGAAGCTGAACACCTGAGCCAGTGGAGACATTCTGCCCTGCTCTGGATTGTAGACTGAGGTTCTATGTGTAATAATAAATTATTTGGTGTTTTATTGGGGTGGGGGCTCTCACTTTAGAATATCCTGGACTTTGGATTATCCAGGATGGCTGTAGGTTCTGTGAGCTCTGCAGGGAGTGCCATCCAGGAATCACCAGCAATACTCAGACTTATGTGACCTCAGTCATGTGGGCAGAGGTGGGGGCATTGGAGGGAGCCCACCAGTGCTTTAGAACCCAGAGCAAGGACACTTTGTATGATGTTCAGCTGGAATGTACATCGTGTAATTTAGCAAAGCTGTTTACATTGCCACTGTAAAATTATCTCTTGGTTCTCAATATCTTACAAACAATTAAAAACAGTTACATGTTTAACAAAATCAATAGTCCTAAAGGAAATCAACCTTGAATATTCACTGGAAGGACTGATGCTAAAGCTGAAGCTCCAATACTTTAACCCTCTGATACCAAGAGCCAACTCATTGGAAAAGACCCTGATGCTGGGAAAGATTGAGGGCAAAAGAAGAGGCTAACAGAGGATTTGATGGTTAGATAAAAATCTAATAGACTCAGTGGACATGAGTTTGAGCAAACTCCAGGAGACAGTTAAGGAGAGGGAAGCCTGGTGTGCTACAGTCCATGGGGTTGCAAAGAGTTGGACATGACTTAGCGACTGAACAAAAACAACAATGTGTTTAAGACTATATTTAGAGTTTAGAGCTTTGAAAACTCAGGCAAGTAATTGTAGCTGGATGGCTTCAGACAAGGTACTTAAACACTTTGAGCCTAAGTTTCCTTAACTATAAAATGGGAAGAGATAATATATAATAGGTGCCTGAGGTCATTTGATGAGAAAATGGGTGGGAAAGCTTTTTTAGTACAATACAGGCACATAAGTACGTACTATTTGTATTAATATTTATCTCTAATATTAGTACTAATTTTACTGATAGTGGAAAAAATTCCAACTGTTTATGTGATTTTTTTCTAAGTCCCAACTTCTCCCCAGAATTCCCCTTCCAGACCCATCCTTGTATCTTTCCCAAGGCTCTTCACATAGTAGAATCAGAGTAAACACAGGACGGAGGAATACAAACACAGAAGTAGATTGTATCATCTTCTTTTCTCTTGAGAATAAACCTTCATGTGTGGAAAGTGTTAATTTTTCAAAAGTGTTTAGTACTTATTACCCCTCCTTTTCTCCCATGGTTAGTTTTCTGCTCCCTAAGATCTTATTTTGTTGTTTTTGTTTAAAAGTCAGGGACCCTCCCAGTTCCTTTGCTTCCTGCTCCAAAATCACTGCAGGTGGTAATTGCAGCCATGAAATTAAAAGACACTTACTCCTTGGAAAGAAAGTTATGACCAACCTAGATAGCATATTCAAAAGCAGAGACATTACTTTGCCAACAAAGGTCCGTCTAATCAAGGCTATGGTTTTCCAGTATGGTTTTTCCAGTATGCATGGATGTGAGAGTTGGACTGTGAAGAAAACTGAGTGCCAAAGAATTGATGCTTTTGAACTGCGGTGTTGGAGAAGACTCTTGAGAGTTCCTTGGACTGCAAGGAGATCCACCCAGTCCATTCTAAAGGAGATTAGTCCTCGGTGTTCTTTGGAAGGAATGATGCTAAAGCTGAAACTCCAATACTTTGGCCACCTCATGTGAAGAGTTGACTCATTGGAAAAGACTCTGATGCTGGGAGGGATTGGGAGCAGGAGAAGGGGATGACAGAGGATGAGATGGCTGGATGGCATCACCAACTCGAAGGACATGAGTTTGAGTGAACTCCAGGAGTTGGTGATGGACAGGGAGGCCTGGTGTGCTGCAATTCATGGGGTCGCAAAGAGTCGGACACGACTGAGCAACTGAACTGAAGGAAGAAGTTCTAAAGAGGTAGTCTGTTTTGAAAACACAAAAAGGGACCTCCTTAACTTTTCAGCTCAGAGAAGCTCTCCTCTCTTGGCTCCCTCACCCTATATTTCCTTCTGGAGTCAACATTGGGCTGCATGTGAGGAGAGTGAGAAGGAAACTCTTTCTATCTCTGTGTAAGAGCCAAGGGATTCAGGAATAGCAGCCGTAGAAATGGATTATACATTTTGTCTAACTTCATTCTAAGTCTTGAGAGACATAAATAAGCTTTCATTTTATTTTCTTAGAAATATTTAGGGTAATTCTATTTAGGCCAGTTGATGAGTTACTTCTGGTTAGCCCTGAGGGATTGTTTGGAAAACTTGGATGCTTCAGTTATTTAGAGTGATGTAGTTAGTATGACTCAGGGTCTGTTAATCACATGTGGACTACTGGAGCCTAATTTATTCATAGTTGAAGGAGTTAGGGAAAATTTAAAAAGTAGATTGTGTCAAATTATAGAGTTGATTTTCTGGACTCTTGAGACTATTAAAGAATACACATGTAAAAAAATTAAGGTTCTCCAAAATATTAGACTATTGATATAACTGAAAAATACATATTTATATTTATGTTTGGTTGGTTGGAATTGCCCAGATAGAGGGCTCAGTTTTTTTATTCATTTTGCAAAAGTCTTTCTCTTTAACCTTGAAGAAGCCTTTCCACTGCTATTTGTGAAAAAATCATTTCTGTAGCCGACTGCTTTCTGAAAAATCAGTGACCCTTCTCCTGTTTTTAAAGGACCTTGAAGTTCACCTCTGTCAACCACACACTGGGAAGCTCTAATCTTCCCCCTGGCAACTTAGATAATAGCTGGTTCATATAGTAGTTGTCTATCTTGGGTTTATATTAGACTGTTCTGAAAGCTTAAAAGAATTGCAAATGACCAGGCCTTCTCCCCTACCCGCTTCATCCCTTCTCCCAACAATTCTGATGGACTTGGTCCAAGGTGGGGTCTTGGATTGGCATTAAAAAAGATGCTTCTAACATGCAATGGCACCCCACTTCCAGTACTCTTGCCTGGAAAATCCCATGGACAGAGGAGCCTGGTGGGCTGCAGTCCATGGGGTCGCTAAGAGTCAGACACGACTGAGCAACTTCACTTTCACTTTTACACTTTCATGCATTGGAGAAGGCAATGGCAACCCATTCCAGTGCTCTTGCCTGGAGAATCCCAGGGACGGGGAAGCCTGGTGGGCTGCCGTCTGTGGGGTCGCACAGAGTCGGACACAACTGAAGTGACTTAGCAGTAGCAGCAACATGCTACCAGGCTGAGAACTACTGAAGTACCTACCATGTTGTGTGCTATTGTGGGAAGGCTAATAGGCCAAAAAGGCCATAGATCTTTCTGACATTTGATTAAGTTAGAAGTCACGGATGAGAAATTAAAACCTGGGGTGTTAAAGAATTAATGTACATTTTAAAAAATTTCAGTAAGAAAGGGACAGTAACTGTTAATCCTAAGAGGATTTCAGAGAATGTGGGCTCAGGCAGAAGCCAGGGAAGAAATGTCCTGCAAAAAATGGAAGAGTTAAGGAAGATTGTTGATAAGTGGGAGCTTCCCCTCACTTCCTCGCTAAGTGCTAGAGCCCCTAATCTAGTATGTACCCCATCTCTGCCAGGACACCCCACACAGACCTATAGTTGATCTCGCTTCCTTTTCCTTCCCCTTTCCTTTTTTAACATATACTTTTTTAAATTTATTTTTGGTTGTGCTGGGTCTTCATTGCTGCACTGGCTTTTCTTTAGTTGTGGAGAGCAGGGGCTACTTTTCTGGTTGCAGTGAACGGGCTTTTCATTGCAGTGGCTTCTCTTGTTGTTGAGCAGGGTCTCTAGGGTGTGCGGGCTTCAGTAGTTGCAGCATGTGGGCTCAGTAGTTGTGGATCCTGGGCTCTAGAGCATAGGCTTAGTTGCTCAAAGGCAACTAAGGGGATCTTTGCAGATCAGGGATCTAGCCAGTGTCTCCTGCAGTGGTAGGAGGACTCTTTACCACTGAGCCACCAGGGAAGCCCTCCTCCTGCTTTTCAGTGCTTTTAACAATCACCTTCTTTTTTACAGGAACAGAATCTGCTTTAGGTATGCTCTGCTGACTTCCCTTTGTCACCTTGTTCTGATTCCCATAAGAGACACCTCTCAATTCCTACAGAAGGGTACTTAAATCTTTGCAGGCCTGAATGAACACCCAGAGTCAATGTGTGAGAGCTGGTTGAGCAGGCAGAGACTTGGGACATCCATATAGTGTCAGTGTGCTGGAGGATTGGGTGATCCTATGTGCCGCTCCAAGACTCACAGGGATTTTCTCTGCCCAAACTTAACTTCGGAAATGCTCAAACCTCCCTGGGAACTATAACATCAAAGCTTTGAATGCAAATTACTTCTTCACGACTTAACTTGGTTAAGACTTTATGGATAAGTCAGGTCTGACTCCATTAAGGAGGCTAATTTAAGCTCAGTTAACTTCTTTATACTTTGCCCAAAGAAGAAAAAAAAAGTCTTTGTGAAATGGTTCCTCCTGGCAAACTGCTGTCAACCCATGGCCTGCCTTTCTTTGGAAATGCAGAAACCAGCACATATTATCCTTAATCTTGATTGACAGCCACTTAGTGAGCAGACCTTTCCATGGTCTTTGGAGAATTATAACACATATTAAGTACACCTATATCTTGTTCATTTTTATGCACACACTCACAGGCAGTGCTTTTGAGATCTTAGCATGAGCTTCTAGAAGAAAAATAAACTGCTAAGACTCACAAAAGAATAAAGGATTCAAAAGGAATGCAAATTTGGCGTTAGGTAAAACCAGAGTATGAGAAAGCAGTTAGTAAGCTTGTCCTATATATACTGTGTCTATATTCCTCTCTGTCTCTCTCTTTCTCTCCATACCTCTCCCGCTTCCTCCCTCTATCTTTCTCTATCTCTCTCCCCTGACCCCAATACCCTTTATCCATCTATCTTCATGCCACCATTATAAGTTTTATTTATTTTAAGAGTTTGGCAAATAATCTACCACGTCTTTTATTCTGCACACACATACACAAGTTTTGTTTACTGTAAATGTTATTTATTGGCTTACAACTTGCTTTTCTTACTTTACAGATCTAGAACATTCATATTCTAGGTAATTTGAGGACATCCCCCTAACTTGGTAATTCTCAAACTTTAGCAAGCATCAGAATGACCTGGAGGACTTACTAAAATGCAGATGGATTGGGCCTCATCGTACAGAATTTCTGATTCAGTAGATTTGGAGGGAGTCCCAAGAATTTGCATTTCTAACAAGTTCTTAGGACATACTTTAAGAAAGACTTTTCTAACTCATTCTGTTTGGTAGCTACATAATCTGTAATGGTAGAGTTATAACGTGAGTTTTTCAGCCATTCTTTTGTTGGCACACAAGCAATAATTTTTGCCTCTCCATTCAGTGGTGAGATAAATGTTCTTGTAACACTATCTTCATGTTCTGATGCTTTTATTTTGATAGCTCCAAAACCTTTAGAAAATGTCTTCTGAACTAGATTATGAGTCACAGGATAAAATCAGTCTCACTGCTTTGTAGTTACACTTCAGTTAGATCTTAGTCATCAGACTTGGATCCAAATGATGCTGACTTTTTCCAGAAGTCAACCCCCTCCTTCCCTCCTCAGAAGAAGGATATTTCCACTTTTGTGGATAATCAAAGAAATGTCCCCTATGCTCTTACAGCTGTTCCGGAAGAGGGACTTGAGCTGAAAGTATTGTCAGTATGGTTGGTTAAGTTTTGTGCATAGCCTTCCTGGGGATCTACTTTATAAGAACACCATCCACTGCTCCATAAAAAGGTTTGGTGGTGTTTCCATTGTTGTTTAAAAATCAGTCAACTTATTTTGTATTTGCAACTCACATTGGTGCCTTAGGAAAGCAAGCCTGGGAGATGGGAATCTTTGCAAATTCATTTTGTCTTATTATTGAGGAAAATGTGTCTCAGGCTGGCACAGATAGTTTTCTAAGCGTGTACCTGATGGTATGGACTTCCCAGATGGTGCTAGTGGTAAAGAACCTGCCTGCCAATGCAGGAGATGTAAGAGAGACAGGTTCAATCTCTGGGTTGGAAAGGTCCCCTGCAGGAGGGCATGGCAACCCACTCCACTATTCTTGCCTGGAGAATCCCATGGAGAGAGGAGCCTGGTGGGCTACAGTTCACAGGATTGCAAAGAGTTGGACATGACTGAAGTGACTTAGCACACATGTACCTGCTGGTATATGGCCAAGCTGAGATTTGAACTCAGCACTTTCTGGCTTTGAATATATTTTATCTTGAAGCATTATGTGGCTTCATTTGAGGAAGTCTAAAAGTTGCAAATGGAGTGTCTACTCAGGCTACAATGATTGATTTTGAAATTGTACAGGTATTGATACATGTTTAAGCCTCTATTTCTTGAGTTATGTCTGTTATGGGAAACATCAATTTCTCATTTGATTTTGGGGAATAATCAAGACTGGATTAGTCATTTGATTTTTCAATTGATGTCAGTTTCATCTAGGTACAGTTGTCTGTCTCTCTCACTTTTATTTTCTTTTACTTTTTTATTTTATTTTTTAATGAATGAGGAGCTGCCAGGTTGTCAGCCTAAAAAGTCGCTACTAATCTTGAAAGCAGTTTTCCTAGTTGAAAAGACACAAGTGGCAGGCGTCCAGGAACTAAAGTACATACATTCTTTGGATTTTATCCTCAACAACATGTATTCTGTATTCAGTCTAATTTCTTGTCCTGGAGTCACAATTTCACCCTTTTATAACATTTCCATCCTACCTTCTTCACCCTAGTTTTCTTTGATCTTTTATAGCTTGTTTCTGGGAGGAGTGTTTGACCTCTCTCCTGAAATCACCATTCCATTTTTCCTTCCCACTTAGCTGGTGCATTAATTATTCCAGATTCTATGGCTCCTGTTCCAGATTCTCTCAGGCCCTGCAAAGCAATGCTTTTGTGGTTGTTTAGTCGCTATATTGTGTCCGACTCTTTGCAACCCCATGGACTGTAGCCTGCCAGGCTCCTCTGTCCGTGGTATTTTCCCGGCAGGAAGACTGGAGTGGGTTGCCATTTCCTTCTCCAGGGAACCTTCCTGAGAGATTCAGGGATCAAACTTGAGTCTCTTGCTTGGCAGGCGGATTCTTTACCACTGAGCCACCTGGGAAGTGATGCTCACCTGATGGTTTATGCCTCCATCTCTGACCTCTTTTCCAATATTTTTTCATACCACTGTTTACTAAATGCCCTCCAACAAATGTGCTGTTCAGTTCATCATCTCTCTAATGGTCCCTTCAGCTGTTGCTTTATCTTATGTTCCTTTTACGTTCATGATTTCTTCACTTCTTTATTCAATAACGTAGAGGTGTGAACAGGGGAAAATAAAAATAAAACCACCCACTTAATAGTCACCAGAACCATCTCTTATTTCCTTTGTCCATTATTACAAGAACTTTGTGCATCGGAGGTATAAGTAATTTTTCAAGCAATTTATTAAAAAGTCCTAGATTAGTTGAAGTGAGAGTGAAATAGCTCTTAGATGGGTTATAGAGACCAGGGAGGAAGCCAGGGAGGAAGTTCACTCTCATTTTTTTTTCATCCTAGAGATATTATGTCTAATCTCCTTAGAACTTTTAGGGGTTTTTCATGTTCAGACAGCTCTCATGAGCAACAGTGCCTGCAGATGGATAATCCAGACTTGGGTAACAAGAGAAATGAATTCTGATTCCACTCTATGATGTTTGTGATGGAAATTTTCAGTGGCATTGAATTTAATTGCAGTAATAGTACCATGAAATAGAACTCAGTATTCCTGTTTTACAGTCAATGAACTAAGCTCCAAAAGAAGAAAATAAACATTTATCAAATATGTGTTTATATATATCCAGTATGTATTTTCTAGGCATTATTTTTTATGTTTTTTGGCTTACTGCATGGTATGTGGGATCTTAGTTCCCCGACCAGGGATTGAATCCATGCCCACTGCATTGGAAAACAGTCTTAACCACTGGACTGTCAGGGAAATCCTCATGTATTTTTTAGACATTTTGCCTAAAGGATAAATGATTTTCCCCAAGACACATTGCTCATAAGTGGAGAAGCTGGAAGCCATTGTTTTCCCCACTGTCTTAAAATACAAATGACTGTTGAGTTATAATTTTAGGGACTGGTTGCTCAAATGCCCAGGAGTTTAGTGATCAAATCCTGTTCCCATTTCCCCTTCAGCCTCCTCGTTCCTCTCTCCTCCCTCTGCCCCTCCCTTTCATGATTCTGGGAACCTCCTTCATATTTTTTCATCTTTCAACCCAAGAGGCTTACTTTTGTTCTGTTCTTGAACTACATCAATGCCTTTTCTCTCCCTGCTGAATCATGAGGCATCAGTGTAGCCCTCCCAGGATCCTCCCTGATCTCACTCCAGCAGCTCCGGCCTGAACCATGATGAAAGAAGCTTCTATCTGTCCTGTATGAACTATAAGTAGGAACCTTCTTCAACATACTGGACCCCAACCTTGGGTTTTGACAATGATGTTAAAGCTAAAGCACTTACCGATTCTCAGATTTTTCATCACAGCAACAGATTGTCCATGGGAGATCAGATGTTGGGTTAAAAGTGATTCAAGGAATGGAAAGGATAAATTCTAGTTATGGTCAGGTATTTCAAGTAATTCTCTTTTTCTAGGAGTTTCTCTTGTCCTGTTAATTGATTTCCCTCTATTAAGCTCTCTGGACTTATTTCCTCACTATCAAATGAGGACAGACAGATCTGGACTTAAAAAACAGGTAAAATAAGTAGTGTCTGCAATGTTTTCTGATATTTCAACATTTGCTAGAAACTTATCCTTTATGATTTTTCACTCTTTGTTATTTTTATAAAGCTTAATTTTTTAAAATAATTTATTTAGCTGTGCCAGGTCTTAATTGCAGCATGTAGGCTCTAGTTCCTTGACCAGGGGTTGAACCCTAGCACCCTGCATTGGGAGTGTGGTGTCTTAGCCACTGGACCACCAGAGAAGTCCCTACTTATGTCTTTAGTGCTCCCCTATCATGCCACCTTGGCATGCACAATGCTCTTATATTACCTTAGTATGTCACCTTATTTACATACCGAACATTTACATAGTATTTCCTACATTCCAGATGCTGCTTAAGAACTTTACTAACTTTAATTCATTTAAGCATATGAAGAAGGTGCTAGTATAAATTCCACATCACAGATGAAACTGAAGCACAGACAAGTTGATTGACTTAGCCATTGTTTGGTTAGCAGAGCTGGGGTAGGTGACCAGGCATTCTGGTTCCAGAGTCTTCACTGTTAACTATTCTGTTTTGTTTCCCACCCCTGCCCCCACCCCAGATCCATAGCACAGATCTTCCTAAATACTCATTTCACTCCATTTTAATTATTTGTCAAAAAGTCTTTGCCTTCCTTCACCTTAATCCCTTGGGATGAGAGCTACTTAAAACAGCATTTTGAGTTATTGTTTCCTAAGCAACCTTGTTGGAAACTGTTTACTATTGAACCCTGGTGCCTAAAATCAAATTTGCTCTCAATAAATATTGGTTGGATGGGTGAATTCTTCTCAGCCATAGTACCAATCACAGTGACCCACATATGATATGATAAGCCATATAGATATTATATAAATATATGTGTTTTGTGGTGGAGGGGTATGGTCTTAACACATATACTTTTGAATAATACCCAAATATGAATTATGGTCATATGTATTGCACTGTTCAAATTTAATGATGGTGTAGTCAGTGTTTATTGGTGTGATGATTCCCTCCTACAGTACTGTCAATTTCAGCGGTCTCTAACCTCCAGGATTTATTTTATTTATTTATTTTTTTAACCTCCAGGACTTACTTCCTGAGATCTGAGATGGAGCTGATGTAGTAATAATAGAAATAAAGTGCACAATAAATGTAATTCACTTGAATCATCCCTAACAACCCACGCCCTCCCCACAGTCCATGGAAAAACTGTCTTCCATAGTCCCTGGTGCCAAAAGGTTGTGGACCACTGAATTATAGAATCGCTACAAATTGGGGACCGGAAAAAAACAAAAAAGGTGTAAGTTACTATAGATTAAAGAAATTTGGCAGGCTTCCCAGGTGGTGCTAGTGGTAAAGAACCCGCCTGCCAATGCAGGAGATGTAAGAGACAGGTTCAATCCCTGGGTTGGGAAGATCTCCTGGAAGAGAGCATGGCAACCCACTCCAGTATTCTTGTCTGGAGAATCCCTATGGACAGAGGAGCCTGTAGGCTACAGTCCATAGAGTCACAAAAAGTTAGACATGACTGAAATGACTTAGCACGCATGCATGCAAAGAAATTTAGCACTTATTGCCAGGAGCAGGTATCTCTTTGGGTACTTTGGAAGGCTCAAAGAAGGCTGACAGAAAGGATCTTTTACTCCCTTCAGATACTGCTCTCAAACTTTCAGATTAGCTGCCGTACGTGGTGGTCCACGCAGCCCTATGGCCCTACAAAGAGATCTGAGAATCTGAGAAGAAAAAAGTCATTTTCTCCTTCCTCTTTCTCTCCCCCAAGGTCTCCCTCCCATTTGCCTAATTTCTTTATTTCATTTAAATAGGGGATTTAGAAAAGATATTAAACCACAAAATTTCATTTTTGTAATTTAATTTTCATTTTACGATACCATTAGAAGGAGCTTTTCATTTGTTTAATAAGCCCAAACCTTCACTAATGTGTTCCTGAATGTTATGTTCTTTTCCAGTATGGTTTTATGGTTTTTATTTTCTTTCTCTGAAAATGAAGTAGGCACCTTCCTTCTAATATGAAATATTAATAACGTATCTTATGTGGTTGTTTAGAGCTGTGTTTTCATCATTAACTTGGAAGACCCCTAGTCA
This sequence comes from Bison bison bison, assembly GCF_000754665.1. Taxonomy (NCBI): domain Eukaryota; kingdom Metazoa; phylum Chordata; class Mammalia; order Artiodactyla; family Bovidae; genus Bison; species Bison bison. The sequence continues at coordinate 2,334,728 of NW_011495048.1, read as the reverse complement.
CCTGCAGCTCTTCTGCCAAATCTGTGTGTGTTTTATTTCTGCTGTTACTCCTGCCTGCCTTTTCCTTCCAAAAATAGAATAATAAAGCAACTTCTTATGTGTTCTTCCTCTGTACCTTATATTGTAATTGCCACATTTCTGTTGTAATATTGATTTGGAAAACTCATCGGTGTTCCAGTGTATAAAGTAATAGAAATCTGAGTCCTGCTAGAGGGAGTTATTTAGTCTTTATTGAAGTGATTTACAGAGAGCTTTCCATCCAAATAAAATGCACAGAGAAAAGGGGGAGATGTACTGAAAATAAATTATGCCTGTCTCCTAAGCAACACCAAGAATACAGATTTTGTCATTTTATTTTTTTCATTTTTTCTTCCTTAATTTTATAAATGAATAATGTTAATGAATTAAGTAAATGTGTATTATGTCTGCATTCCTGGAAAGTTATGGATAATGGGTAACTGGCAAAGTCTATTTTTTTTAACAAATTAAGTAATTTAAAATGTACTTCAGTTCAGTTCAGTTCAGTCACTCAGTTGTGTCTGACTCTATGAGACCCCATGAATCGCAGCACGCCAGGCCTCCCTGTCCATCACCAACTCCCGGAGTTTACTCAAACTCATGTCCATCGAGTCAGTGATGCCATCCAGCCATCTTATCCTCTGTCGTTCCCTTCTCCTCCTGCCCCCAATCCCTCTTAGCATCAGAGTCTTTTCCAATGAGTCAACTCTTCACATGAGGTGGCCAAAGTATTGGAGTTTCAGCTTCAGCATCATTCCTTCTAAAGAAATCTCAGGGCTGATCTCCTTCAGAATGGACTGGTTGGATCTGCTTACAGTCCAAGGGACCCTCAAGAGTCTTCTCCAACACCACAGTTCAAAAGCATCAATTCTTTGGAGCTCAGCTTTCTTCACAGTCCAACTCTCACATCCATACTTGACCACTGGAAAAACCATAGCCTTGACTAGACGGACCTTCGTTGACAAAGTAATGTCTCTGCTTTCTAATATGCTGTCTAGGTTGGTCATAACTTTCCTTCCAAGGAGTAAGCATCTTTTAATTTCATGGCTGCAGTCACCATCTGCAGTGATTTTGGAGCCCAGAAAAATAAAGTCCAACACTATTTCCACTGTTTCCCCATCTATTTGCCATGAAGTGATGGGACCAGATGGCATGATCTTCGTTTTCTGAATGTTGAGCTTTAGGCCAACTTTTTCACTCTCCTCTTCACTTTCATCAAGAGGCTCTTTAGTTCCTCTTCACTTTCTGCCATAAGGGTGGTGCCATCTGCATATCTGAGGTTATTGATATTTCTCCCAACAATCTTGATTCCAGCTTGTGTTTCTTCCAGCCCAGCGTTTCTCATGATGTACTCTGCATATAAATTAAATAAGCAGGGTGACAATATACAGCCTTGATGTACTCCTTTTCCTATTTGGAGCCAGTCTGTTGTTCCATGTCCAGTTCTAACTGTTGCTTCCTGACTTGCATATAGGTTTCTCAATAGGCAGGTCAGGTGGTCTGGTATGCCCATCTCTTTCAGAATTTTCCATAGTTTCTTGTGATCCACACAGTCAAAGGCTTTGGCATAGTCAATAAACCAGAAATAGATGTTTTTCTGGAACTGTCTTTCTTTTTCCATGATCCAGTGGATATTGGCAATTTGATCTCTGGTTCCTCTGGCTTTTCTAAAACCAGCTTAAACATCTGGAAGTTCACAGTTCACGTATTACTGAAGCCTGGCTTGGAGAATTTTGAGCATTACTTTACTAGTGTGTACTTAGGAGAGCTTAAAAAATAGCAGAAACAATATTTTTTGCAAAAGAAAGAAGCCTTTTTCAAATAAGAATTTCATTTTTATTTGTTTGTGCACATAGTTTTTATGGAAACTCTTACTTTGATTGCAGTGTTCACATACCGGTAGACAAAGTACATTTGATTGATACATGAAAAGTCTCACAGTTTCCATAGCATTTGTCTGTGAGTTCAGCCAGGGTGTTATTCCTATTTGATGCTCTCTTGCTTAGGTCCCAGCAGGATTTCCATCAAAGAGCTCAATGAAAATAAGATTATAAATTTGAGGTTCTCCAGGAAGAACATATTTTAGGTAAGAAAGAGATACTGCAGTTGGCATGATGGATATATTGCATTTCTCTCCTCCAAATAAATCAGCAAATATCCTTGAAGTAGAAATATTCATGGGGTAGCAACACTACATGTAATTATATCTCCAAGCTGATGTGATGGGAAATGCTCATAATACATCAGTTTAGCCAAGGAGCTTCACCTGTGACCAGGCACATCATGACACTCATTACCTCATCATAATGTCTTCAAATAAGCTAACAGAAACATCTTGAAGGAAGAGAGAGAAAAAAATCTCAGAGAGGTTATAAGTCTCATGGTAAGAAAGCTTCCAAGCTGTGATTCAAACATGGGCTTACTTACTTTTTATTCCATATCCTTTCTGCTCTAAAATGCTCAAGCTCCACACAGAAAGACATTAAAAAGAAGAAAGAAGAGAAGATAGAGGGAAAGAGAGAAATAAAGAGAGAGGAAGAAAAAAAGAGAGGGGGAGAGAGAAAAGGAAGGAAGGGACAAGAAAAGAATACATGCTACTACTGGTGAAAACCAAGTAAGTACAGTTATCATTTCAGTGTATCTCAGTTTTCTATAAGATTTCACCACTGGTAGAAATGCTTTTTTTTTTTTTTTTTTTTAAGTACCTTTTCTTTTATCATCTAGGGCACTCCTTCTGAGGTCTACGAAATCAAAATTTCTAAGTTTCTAAGAATTTCCTGACATCTAGAAATTGAAACTACAATGCCATGCTGACTCACCTTTTGGTTTTTTTTTTTGTTTTTTTTAAGAAACACACTGGAATATGTTCATCTAGATACCTGTTAGATCCTTCATGGAAAGACACAATACTTTCCTTAGTCAATTTCAGGGTTACCAGTGTCTATGGAACTCCTTTATGAGGAAATGCCAGAAGAGCTTGTGTTCTATTCTTTTGAATAGTCCCAGTATATATAGTGTTTTACTTTGATGACAGGTTTTATTTTTGGAAAATCCAGGAGCCTGGGACAGAATATTGTGGATAAGGTAAAATAAAACAAATAGAATTTAGTATCCACATAGCACAAAATGTGGACCCCCATTGAAAACAAAACAAAAATGGCAACAAATCTGTTTTAAATGCCACGTTATTGACACTGTTAACATGAATAGAGCCATGAGAGGCCTGAACACTGAGACTATAGAGATGGAATTTTCTCCTACATCTGCTATTTTTAAGACTAGAACCCATCTCTGTGAACTCAGTTCAATATCATATTGATATCATGAGTATCGAGTGCTTAGCACAGGGTCTGATAGATAATACACTATCAGTTAAAATTTAGCAGCTTTAATCGTGATGAGGATGATGATTGTGATGATGAATTTTGCCCTTAGACAAATGCCTTCCTTTTTGGAGTCTTTTTTGTCATCCACAAAACAAAGGGATAGAATACAATGAGAGCTAATTTTCCATATCTTTATTTTTTAATTTTTTATTTTATATTGGATTATAGATGGTCTTCCCTGGTGGCTCAGATTATAAAGAATCTGCCCCAGTGCAAGAGACCTGGGTTCAATCCCTGGATTGGGAAGATCCCCTAGAGAAAGGAATAGCTACCCACTCCAGTATTCTTGCCTGGAGAATCCCATGGACAGAGCAGCCTGGGTACAGTCCATGCGGCCACAAAGAGTCGAACAGGACTGAGGCACTAACACACACTATAGTTGATTTACAATATTGTGCTAGTTTCAGGTGTATAGCAAACTGATTCAGTTAGTGAGAGTGAAAGGTACTCAGTCATGTCTGACTCTTTGTGACCCCAGGGACTATACAGTCCATGGAATTCTCCAGGCCAGAATACTGGAGTGGGTAGTCTATCCCTTCTCCAGCAGATCTTCCCAACCCAGGAATCAAACTGGGGTCTCCGTCATTGCTGGAGGATTCTTTACCAGCTGAGCTATCAGGGAAGCCCAGTTATACATATACATGCATACATTCAGACTCTTTCCCCATATAGATTATTGAGGAACATTGAGTAGGCTTCCTTGTGCGATATACAATAGGTCCTTATTGATTATCTATTTTATATATAGTAGTTTATATATGTTGAGCCCAACCTCCTAATTTATCCTGCCCACCCTATGTTCCCTCTTTGGTAGCCATAAGTTTGTTTTTGAAGTTTGTGAGTCTGTTTCTATTTTGTAAATAAGTTTATTTGCATCATTTTTAGTGATATAAGTGCTATCATGTGATATTTGTCTGACTTCACTCAATGTGATAATTCCTAGGTCAAATGGCATTATGTCATTATTTTTTATGATTAATATTCCATTGTATATATGTACCACATCTTATTCATCAATTCCTCTCAAGTTGAAGGATATAAAATTAATACACAGAAATCTGTAGCATCCCTATATGTTAACAATGAAAGATCAGGAGAGAAATTAAGAAAAAAAAATCCCATTTACCATCATATCAAAGATAATATATCAGCTAGGAATAGATCTAACTAAAGAGGCAAAAGCCCTGTATTCCACTCCTTAATTCAGTGACTTAGTGACTTGCCCTCTCAGGCAAATGTCAGGAGACAGAGCTCAGGTGTGGAGGGTGCAGGTGATACTGGGCAGGTATGTGGTTTTTGAGGTGGAGTGATGTTCGAAAGGAGTCTTACTTTGGCAGTTTTGATTCTCCCCTTCAATTTATCTCAGAGTCAAACCTTTCTCCTTTCTTTACTTTAGGTTCTTGGGTTTTGAGCCTTTTACTAACACCTCCAGGCTGCATTGACATATATTCTGTCTTAGAAACACTGTAGAAGAAATATCCAAGGAGTTCATTATGTGCCTGAACAGCCAGAATAACCAGGTGATTGATAATTGTTTAATAAATAAGATTCGTGTTTCCCAGCATGACTAGCAGGTCGGCGGATACTGACTATCGGTTGCTTGAAAGGTATACAGACTTTTCCAGCTGGAAAAAAAGTCAGTTCAGGTATTAGAGGATTCTTTGCATTTGGTCGGTGATATCTGACACTAATCCGCCAGTTGAAAAAAAATATCATCTGGAAAGAACAGCTTCTGGAGAGTTGACACTAGTAGCTTCCTTGGTGAACACTGAAAGACTGACAAACCCAAAATTAATAGGAACTTGGCTTCTGGTGTCTCTGAGATTTAGGGACAGTGGCTGGATTTCATTGCAGAGTTCAGCATGTCTGCCATTGGGACTCAGGGTATGGCATGGACAAGCCTGTGCTTCACTGGGTGAAACCTAGGCATGAGGGCAAGTGTGCCTAGAGACATCGTGCTTTTTCTAACATCTCTGCATATCTGAATGTTTTATAATTGGCCTCAAAATATCTTTTCAACCTATTCCTGGCAATGTCCATGTCAATACACCTTTATAGAGAGGCAGTATCACCCTTGAGTGCATGCATGCTCAGTTGTTCAATCATGTCTGACTGTTAGTGACCCCACAGACTATAGTCCACCAGGCTCCTCTGTCCATGGTGTTTTCCTGGCAAGAATACTGGAGTGAGTTGCCATTTCCTCCTCCAGGGGATCTTCCCAACTCAGGGATTGAACCCATGTCTCCTGCGTCTCCTGCACTGGCAGGAAGATTGTTTATCTCTGAGCCACCAGGGAAGCCCAATACAACCCTTAGATATGGGCAGTAGCCATCTGTCCCCTGAAATCTCTGCTTTAGAAGATTCTGTGATTGTCCTCCCACATCCGCCTACCCATAGAAAGAGGAGTCAGTGAGGTCAGTGGGGCATGTCCATCCAAAATCCACACTTAGGCCACTCAGATATCCCTGCCAAATAACCCTGACCCAGTTCTAGGACTTCCTTGGACCTCTTTCCTAGACATTCCTTTGAGGAAAGATGGAATTGCTGGCATACACAGCTCTAGGGCTTTCTGGTGGCTCAGATGGTGAAGAATCTGCCTGCAATAGAGGAGACGCAGGTTCGATCTCTGGGTTGTGAAGATCCCATGGAGAAGGGAATGGCTACCTACTCCAGTATTCTTGCCTGGAAAATTCCACAGACAGAGGATCTTGGTGGGCTACAGCCTATGGAGTCACTAAGAGTCAGACATAACTGAAAGACTAACACGGCAACAGCAGCTCCAGGCTGAGGGGTGGCCAGACCGAGCTGTTAGGAAGATGTTTGAAGTACCTCCTCATATGGTAAGATAGAGCTGAGGGTAAAGAAGGGAGAAAAAGGTCACCCTGGTGTTTAGGAATCACGAGCCAGATGTCACCTTCCTTCACATTTGGGTGTAGAATTGCAACACGTCAGAGATTTTGAATTCTAAATTTGGAGTCTTGCTCCAGATCTCCGAAAATGTTATGACTAGGCTTGGGGAAAGTAACAGTGTGCCCTGCTCCCCTCCTACCAGGCAGGTCTGACTCCAAATCACAGACAGCTGGGCTGACCTTGCCCATGAGGACAGACAGAAGAGCAGTTCTCTGCTGGTTCATTCATTTACCAGACATTCACTGAGTACCCACTCTGGACTGGGGTTTCTGATGTACACTCAGGAGACACTGACCAAGATTGACCTGCTCTCTACATCATGACATTTGAAGGGGAAGAGAAAATGTAAAATACAACATTAACTGGGAAGTAGACACTTCCCAATTGTGACAAAATTATGAAACAACCTGATTGAGTGCAGACACAGGGAAAACATGGGAGAGGAATTAACTTGAAAAGAGCTGTTCAAGCTGAATCTCTCTGAGCAAGTAACATTATAGCAGAGCTCTCAAGGGAGAGAAGGAGCCAGCCATGCAAGAGTGGTGCCATGCCTGGGGAGGGGGATTCCAGCCCAGGAGACAAATAAGGAAAGCCTGTGAGGCAAGAAAGTACTTGGAATGTGCCGAGTAATTCAGAAACTTACAAGGAGCCCATGATAAGGGGTTTATATCTTATCTTTTTTGCAATGGGAAGTCATGAAGGTCTTAAGCTTAATCGGATTTATTAGTATATTTTTTGAAGATCATTCTGACTCCTGTGTGGAAAATGTCTGGAAGAATGGGAGCAGGAGGACTGAATTAGGGAGGACTTGGTAAGAATCCAGGCAAGAGATGATGGTGATGAATTTTATCCATGAAAAAGGCAGGATGCTTCTACACCAAGATATCTTATTTCACTCAAGATAGAGCTCACAAATCTTTTCTAAAAATTATTTTATTGAAATATTACTTATTTACAATATTGTATTAATTTCTACTGTATAACAAAGTTATTCTGTTAAATACATTCTTTTTCATTTTCTTTTCCATTATGATTGATTGAATGTAGTTCCCTGTGCTATACACTAGGATTGTTGTTTACCCATCCTGAATATCCTAGCGTGCATCTGCTAATCTCAAACTCCCACTCCATTCCTCCCCCACCCTCCTATACCTTGGCAACCACAAGTCTATTCTTTATGTCTGTGAATCTGTTTCTGTTTCATAGTTTGGTGCATTTGTGTCATATTTTAGATTCCACTTGTAAGTAATATCATACAGTATTTGTCTTGCTCTTTCTGACTTACTTCATTTAGTATGATAATCTCTAGGTCCATCCATGTTGCTGCAAATGGCATCATGCCATTCTGTTTTATGGTTGAGTAATATTCCATTGTATATGTACCATCTTCTTTATCCATTCATCTGTGTGGGATATTTAGGTTGCTCGCATGTCTTGACTATTGTAAATAATGCTTGACCACTGTGGTGCATGTATCCTTTTGAATTATAGTTTTCTCCAGATATATGCTCGGGAGTGGGATTGCAAGATCATGTGGTAACTCTCCTTTTAGTTTTTTAAGGGACTTCTATACTGTTGTCCATAGTGACTGTTACCAATTTACATTCCCACCAACAATGTAGAAGATTCCCTTGTCTTCACACCCTTGCCAGCATTTGTTATTTGTGGACCTTTTAATCATAGCCATTCTGATAGGTGGCACTCAATTAAATCTTAAAGGCTGGAACCCTTTCTCTGTTTGAGAGGGAGAGCTACATTCATTTAATTGATCAACAAATGCTTATTAGGCACACACACTGTTTCAAGCCCTCTTTAGGGTTGGGGGTCTGGATGTGAAGGAGGCACTGTTCTAGTTTTAGAATTCCTGGAAAGATTCCTGCTGCTTGGAGGCAGGAGCTGGTGGGAGGGGAACGTTGGGCAGGAGTTGCGGAGGAAACCAAGATGGGGTAGCTATCACTGAGGACATTGGTATCAAAATAAAAGTTGACCTAATTTTCCAGGTTAGCTCATGGATATGGCCCAGTGGTAGGGTCTCACCATAGCCAGTTATTGCATTGCTGAACTCTTAAAATGACTTTAAACTATTAATTCTATATTTACTTTGATCTCCTGTAGTTGGAACTAGCGGTAAAATACCAGCCTGCTAACGCAGGAGACATAAGAGATGTGGGTTCAGTCTCTGGGCCTGGAAGATCCCCAGGAGGAGGGCATGGCAACCCACTCCAGTATTGTTGTCTGTAGAATACAATGGACAGAGGTGCTTGGCGGGCTACCATCCATGGGATGGCAAACAGTTGGACACAACTGAAGTGACTTAGCACACACAATGAATAAGTAAAAAGACAGGACATACTAGAATTGAGCCTTTTGAAGGGGGAGGGGGACTCCCATTTCCATAAGTACATCTTAAAATATATAAAAAATGGCTAAAAGATACACAGAACTGAAAAGCTAGAGGACCATCAGATAAGGCTAGGATTTGGGGAGAGGTAAATAAAAGGAAAGAGAGGTCATCAGAGGGTTTTTTTGAAAATCCTGACAGCTGCAGTGGCATCAAGTTGCAGTATGCATAGAAAGGCTTTCTCCAAAATGTCGATGGTCTTTGGGTGTTTAGATAATGGGTGGTTTCTAGTTTGTTTGTTTTTTTTTTTTTAACCCTTACCAGTATATTCAAATTTTTCTAAAAGGAATATATGACTTTTGTAATATGTTATACAAAATATGCTCAATTGCTCAGTGGTGTCCAAGTCTTTGCAGCCCCTGGACCGTAAGCTGCCAGGCTCCTTTGTCCATTGAATTTTCCAGACAAGTATACTGGAGTGGGTTGCCATTTCCTCCTGCAGGGAATCTTCCCAACCCAGGGATTGAAGCTGCATCTTTTGTGTCTCCTGCATTGGCAGGCAGATACTTTACCATTAGTGCCACCTGGGAAGCCCATGTTGTACAAAAAGTAAGCACATAATGAATTTTTATTGAGATGAACATGTGGAGAGTGAGGAGATAAATGCTGCACTCAATGGAACCCACCTCACCTGTGGAAGCTTACTTTATTATGAGTGTAGTATTATGAAGATAAAGGTTATATTTTAATTGTTATGGGAGGAGTAATTTCTCTTTGTTTAGAAAATGAAGTCAAAGTTGTCATGTACAGATGGGAGAGTTGGGCCATAGAGAAGACTGAGCACCAAAAAATTGATGCTTTCAAATTGGTGCTGGAGAAGACTCTTGAGGGTCCCTTGGACAGCAAGGAGATCAAACCAGTCAATCCTTAAGGAAATCAACCTGGATATTCCTTGGAAGGACTGATGCTGAAGCTGAAGTGCCAATAATTTGGCCACCTGATGCAAAGAGCTGATTCTTTGAAAAGACCCTGATTCTGGGAAAAATTGAGGGCAAGAGGAGAAGGGGACAAGAGAGGACAAGATGGTTGGATGACATCACTGACTCATTGGGTTTGAGCAAGCTCTGGGAGATGGAGAAGGACAGGGAAGCCTGTCATGCTACAGTTCATGGGGTCACAAAGGGTCAGACACGACTTAAAGACTGAAAAACAACAAAGGCATTATTTGACCATAGAAGCGTATGACCCTCTATCTCAGGGTCATAGAGGTTTGGGTATAAAAATGTGTTAGAAAGTTGTTTGTGAGACTCAACCCAGTCCTAGGCATGTCCAAACTGCTCAGCTGTCAGTTTAAACTTGGACTGAACTTCTGTCTCCATTTTTATAGCATAGCAACAGAATATGTTTAGAATCATGACCATGGATGCTTGAAAATCCTAGGTGATCAAAACTATTTCTAAATATCAGGCCAGATGCTACAGGGAAGGACCTTTCATTCTTCTGGCCCCTGACTATCGCTCAGAGATGTGGGTTTATGTTTTTATTTGTTTTTGTATAGTTTCCAGCCATTGTAGAATTTTTTTTTTTTTTTTAACTGAGAGTTGGACTATAAAGAAAACTGGGTGCCAAAGAATTGATGCTTTTGAACTGTGGTGTTGGAGAAGACTCTTGAGAGTTCCTTGGACTTCAAGGAGATCCAACCAGTCTATCCTAAAGGAAATCAGTCCTAAATATTCATTGAAAGGACTGACACTGAAACTTCAATACTTTGGCCACCTGATGTGAAGAGCTGACTCATTTGAAAAGACCCTGATGCTGGGAAAGATTGAAGGTGGGAGAAGAAGGGGATGACAGAGTATGAGATGGTTGGGTGGCATCACTGACTGTATGGACATGACTTTGAGTAGGCTCAGGGAGTTGGTGATGGACAGGGAAGCCTGGCATGCTGCGGTCCATGGGGTCACAAAGAGTCAGACACTACTGAATGACTGAACTGAATATTAAAAATTGAGTTTCTGTACAAGTATTTGAATGTTTGTTTTATCTTTAAGAACCCAGGTGTCCTCTACCATCTGCAGGGCCACACTCAGCTCCACGCAGGCTTGGCTGCGCCTTTGGGTGATTGTTTCCCTATACTCCCCCAAATTCCCTTTTGTTTTCCAGTCTGAGGACAAATGTAGGTGTCAGTTACCACCTCTTTTTAAGTGGCAGAATGCTATTTATTTATGTTTCTATCAAAGGTAATAGATAAAACGGTGCACCAGAGGGTCATATATGTTGAGAAAAAAATGAGAAAGAGCAGATTCCTTCATGGCAGTGAACAATATTCAAATAATATGCAGATACCCATGTGATGTGGTTGGCTTCTGTTGGCATTGAGCTATTTTTAGTATATAAATTTAAAAATTGATTTATTGGACTATGCTTGGTCTTTGTTGCTGTACACAGGCTTTCTCTAGTTGCAGTCAGCAAGGGCTACTCTCTAGTTGTGTTGTGTGTCTTCTCATTCTGGTGAGTTCTCGTGGAGCACAGGCTCTAGGGCACACAGGTTTCAGTAGTTGTGGCACATGGGCTGAGTTGCCCCGGGAGGCATGTGGGATTGTCCCAGATTAGGGATTGAACCCATGTCCCCTGCAATGGCAGGCAGATTCATAACCACTGGATCACCAAGGAAGTCCTGGCATTGAGCTTTTGATTCTTGCCCTAAGTTTTAAGATATTCATGAGGCTAGAGTGCCAACTAAGAAGACCTTATGGAGAGAATGGAGTTGGGTATTTCATATTCAAAGCATTCTTTTCCATCAGAAGACCCCCTCCTCCTCTACCATACCCTATTCCATCCCCAAAATAACACAATAAGAGTTGGGAATTTCCTAGTTTGAACACTAAGAGAGAAAGTTTGGGATTGCCTACTGACTTTTGCCTGTTTGTACCTACATTTTTGAAACAAAAGTTGAACTATTTCCTTCCAGTGTTCATTCTAAATGAGGTAAATGGAAAGTCCTTATATTATCTAAACAATGAATGGAAAACCGAAGGGCTCTCCCAAGTAGTTTTTTTTTACTAAACTTTCCTAAAAATCTATGAATTCTAGGTTACAAGGGTAAATATCAATAGAAGACAGGCTGGTTAGATGGCTACTTGGAAGTATCGACAGGAAATTAAATTTGCAAAACAGAAGTAAAAGCCATGGTAGAATTTTTGTATGCAGGGACAAAAGGAAGGAAATTGATATTGAGATTTTTGTAGCATTCTTCTCTGGTGATATCGAATTGAAGAGCACACAGTGTCATTTATCAAAAGGTCAAACCTAAGATGACTTAGCGGAATGTTCTAAGACCAAAAATCATGTGAGAGACCCAAATCTCAAAGATACAGAGGCCTAGGCAAATGAGATATCTCCAAGATAGGTATCTCAGCATGTTTATTTATTTATTTGCAATTTTTAGAGATGATGCCCACAGATTTTTACTATGTAAAGTCATTCTGGAATATCAGCACCCTTTTCTAAGTAAATATGATAAATGTTTACTGAAATAAATTATTGATTTTATTCACAAGTTCTGTAATATTAATAATAAATACACGTGGGTATGAATGGGATAGCCAACAGTATAAGAAATAAATTATGTCTCTGCATTCTGAACTAACAAGAATGGGTGCATGTAAGAATTTTGGGGGGAAATTTCCTTTTGTTTTTTGATGGTAATATCTTTGACCACCTGATACAAAGAAACCACTCATTGGAAAAGACTCTGATGCTGGGAAAGATTGAAGTCAGGAGGAGAAGAGGATGACAGAGGATGAGATGGTTGAATGGCATCACTGACTCAATGGACATGAATTTGAGTAAGCTCTGGGAGATGGCGAAGGACAGGGAATCCTGGTGTGCTGCAGTCCATGGAGTTGCATATCAGTTGGACACAACTGAGTGACTGAACAATAAAAATATGTTGACAAATATTCTGGCAGCTGCAGATTTAATAAAGAAGTGAAGAGGTAGTATAGAAAGAGGGCAGTTCAAAAGACACTTTAAATTTATTTAAAAAAATGAATAATAGCCATACATGTATTTGGGTATTTATTTTAGGAAAGAAAAGGACTGGAAACAGCTACAAATTTGAGATGAAATGATGGAATGTATAGACCTCTTATGGGGGAGACAGGAAGTCCTCTGTCCTACCACCAAACACCTCTGAAACCTTATAAAGGGAAGGTGGGAGGTGAGGTGTCTTTGAGATTATTTCAGGCTCAGCCATTCTCTGCAGTGATCACTTTGTTCAGATATGTATTTGCAGAGCTGCCTTGATGAAAGTGAAAAAGGAGAGTGAAAAAGTTGGCTTAAAGCTCAACATTCAGAAAACGAAGATGATGGCATTCAGTCCCCTCACTTCATGGCAAATAGATGGGGAAACAGTGGAAACATTGGCTGACTTTATTTTGGGGGGGTTCAAAAATCACTGCAGATGGTGACTGCAGCCATGATATTAAAAGATGCATACTCCTTGGAAGGGAAATTATGACCAACCTAGACAGCATATTAAAATGCAGAGACGTTACTTTGTCAACAAAGGTTCATCTAGTCAAGGCTATGGTTTTTCCAGTGGTCATGTATGGATGTGAGAGTTGGACTATAAAGAAAGCTAAGTGCCAAAGAATTGATGCTTTTGAGCTGTGTTGTTGGAGAAGTCTCTTGAGAGTCCCTTGGACTGCAAGGAGATCCAACCAGTCCATGCTAAAGGAGATCAGTCCTGGGTGTTCATCGAATGACTGATGTTGAAGCTGAAACTCCAATATTTTGGCCACCTAATGCTAAGGGTTGACTCATTTGAAAAGACCCTGATGCTGGGAAAGAATGAGGGCAGGAGGAGAAGGGGATGACAGAGAATGAAATGATTGGATGGCATCCCTGATTCAATGGACATGGGTTTGGGTGGACTCCGGGAGTTGGTGATGGACAGGGAGGCCTGGTGTGCTCTGGTTCATGGGGTCGCAAAGAGTCAGACACTACTGAGAGACTGAACTTAACTGAACTTAAGCTTAAAATAATAATCTTATTTATTAATTGTCAGACTTCCTGGGAGAGGTCTCAAACTGTCAGATTGGGGATTGCATGAGGCCTGTCCAGGAAATATGCATTGTCCAAGAGTTATTGTCCCATATGCTGTTTGGGAGGACAAAATAGAGTTTGTTGGAAAGAGTTAAGCACTTCAGTTCAGTTCAGTTCATTTCCATTGCTCAGTCATGTCCCACTCTTTGTGACCCCATGAATTGCAGCACGCCAGGCCTCCCTGTCCATCACCAACTCCCAGAGTTCACCCAAACTCATGTGCATCAAGTCGGTGATGCCATCCAGACATCTCACCCTCTGTCGTCCCCTTCTCCTCTGCCCCCAATCCATCCCAGCATCAGGGTCTTTTCCAATGAATCAACTCTTCACATGAGGTGGCCAAAGTACTGGAGTTTCAGCTTCAGCATCATTCCTTCCAAAGAAATCCCAGGGCTGATCTCCCTTAAAATGGACTTGCAGTCCAAGGGAGTCTCAAGAATCTTCTCCAACACCACAGTTGAAAAACCAATTCTTCGGTGCTCAGCTTTCTTCACAGTCCAACTCTCACATCCATACATGACCACGGGAAAAACCATAGCC
>NW_011495048.1:2319316-2319939 GCF_000754665.1 Bison bison bison | reverse complement strand
CAATGATCCAGCAGATGTTGGCAATTTGATCTCTGGTTCCTCTGCCTTTCCTAAATCCAACTTGAACATCTGGAAGTTCATGGTTCACATATTGCTGAAGCCTGGCTTGGAGAATTTTGAGCATTACTTTACTAGTGTGCGAGATGCGTGCAATTGTGTGATAGTTTGAGCATTCTTTGGCATTGCCTTTCTTTGGGATTGGAATGAAAACTGACCTTTTCCAGTCCTGTAGCCACTGCTGAGTTTTCTAAATTTGTTGGCATATTGAGTGCAGCACTTTCACAGTATCATCTTTCAGGATTTGAAATAGCTCAACTGGAATTCCATCACCTCCACTGGCTTTGTTCATAGTGATGCTTTCTAAGGCCCACTTGACTTCACATTCCAGGATGTCTGGCTCTAGGTGAGTGATCACATCATTGTGATTATCTGGGTCATGAAGATGAAGATCTTTTTTGTACAGTTCTTCTGTGTTTTCTTGCCACCTCTTCTTAATATCTTCTGCTTCTGTTAGGTCCATACCATTTCTTTCTTTATCGAGCCCATCTTTGCATGAAATGTTCCCTTGGTATCTCTAATTTTCTTGAAGAGATCTATAGTCTTCCCCATTCTGTTGTTTTCCT
>NW_011495048.1:2312958-2319216 GCF_000754665.1 Bison bison bison | reverse complement strand
ATTAGATATAATGGTCATCTGAGTTAAATTCGCCCATTCCAGTCCATTTTAGTTCACTAATCCTAGAATGTCGACGTTCACTCTTGCCATCTCCTGTTTGTCCACTTCGAATTTGCCTTGATTCATGGACCTAACATTCCAGGTTCCTATGCAATATTGCTCTTTATAACATTGGACCTTTCTTCTATCACCAGTCACATCCACAATTAAGTATTGTTTTTGCTTTGGCTCCATCCCTTCATTTTTTCTGTAGTTAAATTTCTCCACTGATCTCTAGTAGCATATTGGGCACCTACCGACCTGGGGAGTTCCTCTTTCAGTATCCTATCATTTTACCTTTTCATACTGTTCACGGGGTTCTCAAGGCAAGAATACTGAAGTGGTTTGCCATTCCCTTCTCCAGTGGACCACATTCTGTCAGACCTCTCCACCATGACCCACCTATCTTGGGTGGCCCCACAGCATGGCTTAGTTTCATTGAGTTAGACAAGGCTGAGGTCCATGTGATCAGATTGGCACTTAGGAGTTCCTAAAAGAAAAAAAAAAAAAAAGTACTTTGTAATTATCTTTAAAAAATCAGCTTTGGCAAGCCTGGGCCACATTCCTATAGATTAGGATGTTAATATTAAGGCAGAGTTATGGCCACCCCAGGGAGCATGGGCCAGGTGCCCTCTCAAGTCACCAGCCCTCCTGATATTAAGGCTGTGTCTGATGTCACCTTTCTGCTAATTGATTCCCATTGATTCCCATTACCTGTGAGAATGTTGTTCATGAGCATAGCACCTGTGTTCTTTCAATTAGCTGAATGCATAACCACAGATGATGTCTGATTCACTCCCAATGATGCAGAAGCAAATGTGTTGAGAAAGCTGGGAAATCAGGCTGAAACTTAGAAGCACTATCATGTCAGTTGGATTATGTCTTGTCAGAAACATAATTTATATACTCTGTATGACCCAGATATTGGGTGAGCATTATGAAATTTCTTCTCTTCCTCAACTTACTTCTTTAAAAAAGTTAAAATAATGATTCAATACAGTAACCACAGGAAACTAGGTTTTGACTCAGTGTGATAGTAAGTCAATTCCAAGAAAACAAGAAGCCAAAGAAGTAATTCAGCATCAAGAAGTAAAAAGACTATTTTTCCTGAGTAATTATTTTACAACTATTTACATGTATTGAGGGGGTTAAGAATTATTAAATGTATTTTCTGCCTTGGCTCAGTTCTTTACATTTCTCCCATTTTATAAGAAGTGAAACCCAGTTAGAGGCCCACCCGGTGGGTAAACACACAAATGGGTTTGTTGACAAAGCTGCAACACTCCTCTCTTCCCTCTTATTTTCTGGTCTCAGACGAAAGGGACAGAGCCTCTTCAGGAGTTAAGTGACGGCACCCTGGAATGAAAAAAAATATGCCCTCCAAAAATGAAATTCAGCTAATTATATGTTATTCACCTGCTTAGATACAGAAGGTGGACTTGTGATTTGTGCTTGTTCAAGAAGAAAATTGCTTGATAGCAGTGGCTGTGCTATCAGGATTCATAAGAGGAAGATGATTATCTGTTAATTTTGGAGTAAAGAGGCCTTTTACCACAAGGCAAAAATGAAGCAAAAGCCATGCATTGCTCAGAGACCAAAAAAAAAAAAAAAGTATTTGTTTTTGATGGAATAATTATTATTTAGAGCAAATCAGGTTGGAATTGTAAAATAACTAGAGTTTGTAGATATCATTATCAGTCTGGAGAATTCAGTAAGAAATATGCAGATGTCATGACACTGATAAGGAATAGAATGCATTTGTATCTACAACTGAAGTGATTCAGCAGCAGCAGCAGCAGCATACATACACGGAGAAGGCAATGGCACCCCACTCCAGGACTCTTGCCTGGAAAATCCCATGGACAGAGGAGCCTGGAAGGCTGCAATCCATGGAGTCGCCGACAGTTGGGCGCGACTGAGCGACTTCACTTTCACTGTTCACTGTCATGCATTGGAGAAGGAAATGGCAACCCACTCCAGTGTTCTTACCTGGAGAATCCCAGGGACGGGGGTGCCTGGTGGGCTGCCGTCTATGGGGTCGCTACAGAGTCAGACACGACTGAAGTGACTTAGCAGCAGCATCAGCATACATACATGTGCACACATACACACGCATAGTGTTTAGGAAGAAAGCAGGCTTTGAAAAGTCAATATATTTTTCAAGACTTTTAAAGTGTAAAGCAGTTTTAAATTTACAGCAAAATTGAGAGGAACATACAGAAATTTCTTGTATTCCCTCCTCCCCCATTTCATGCATGCCTGCATGTATGCTAAGTTGCTTCAGTCCATTTCCTAATTGTTTCTGATAGTGTGGACTGTAGCCCACCAGGCTTTTGTGTCCATGGGATTCTCTAGGCAAGACTATTGGGGTACATTGCCGTGCCCTCCTCCAGGGGATCTTCCTGACCCAGGGATTGAACTCATGTCTCTTAACATCTCCTACATTGGCAGGCAGCTTCTTTTCCACTAGTGCCACATGGGAAGCCCACATTGACACATAGCCTCCCTTAAAGCTCAACATTCAGAAAACGAAGATCATGGCATCTGGTCCCATCACTTCATGGGAAATAGATGGGGAAACAGTGGAAACAGTGTCAGACTTTATTTTTGGAGGGCTCCAAAATCACTGCAGATGGTGATTGCAGCCATGAAATTAAAAGACGCTTACTCCTTGGAAGGAAAGTTATGACCAACCTAGATAGCATATTCAAAAGCAGAGACATCACTTTGCCAACAAAGGTTCGTCTAGTCAAGGCTATCAGTTTTCCAGTGGTCATGTGTGGATGTGAGAGTTGGACTGTGAAGAAAGCTGAGTGCTGAAGAATTGATGCTTTTGAACTGTGGTGTTGGAGAAGACTCTTGAGAGTCCCTTGGATGGCAAGGAGATCCAACCAGTCCATTCTGAAAGAGATCAGCCCTGGGATTTCTTTGGAAGGAATGATGCTGAAGCTGAAACTCCAGTACTTTGGCCACCTCATGCGAAGAGTTGACTCATTGGAAGAGACTCTGATGCTGGGAGGGATTGGGGGCAGGAGGAGAAGGGGACAACAGAGGATGAGATGGCTGGATGGCATCACTGACTCGATGGACATGAGTCTGGGTGAACTCCGGGAGTTGGTGATGGACAGGGAGGCCTGGCATGCTGGGATTCATGGGGTCGCAAAGAGTCGGATACGACTGAGTGACTGATGTGATCTGATCTGATCTGATTACTAACATCTCCCACCAGGATGTTACATTTATCACAATTAATGAGCCTACATTGACACAGCATGATCACTCAGAGTCCATAGTTTACATTAAGCTTCAATTCCTGGTGTTATATATTCTGTGGATTTGGACAAATGTATAATGCCACGATTCCACCATTTTTCTATCACTTGGGGTATTTTCGCTGCTCTAAAAATTCTGTGCTCCACCTGTTCATCACTCCATCCCTTCATCTTCTGGTAACTGTTTCCATAGTTTCGCTTTTTCCACAATGTCATATTGTTGGAATCATAAAATATGTAGCCTTTTTGGGTTCAAAGTAAACACACTCTTGTATGATCCAGCGATTGTGTTCCTTAGTACCCAAAGTATTTGAAAACATATATCCACCCAAAAACCTGCACATGATGTTTACAGAATTTTTATTCATAATGTCAAAATGTTGAAGCCATCAAGATGCCCTTAAATAAGTGAATGGATAAATAAATTTTATTAATAGTACATCCAGAGAATAGATTATTCAATGCTAATAAATAAGCTCATCAAATTATGAAAAAACATGAAGAAAACTTTTATGCCCGATACTTGGTTTGGATTCTGATTATTTTAAGTGGTTTTAATAGGGTTTCCCTGGCGGCTTAGATGGTAAAGAATCTGCCTGCAATGCAGGAGACCCGGGTTCAATCTCTGTATCAGGAATATCCTTTGGAGGAGGGAATGGCAACCCACTCAAATGTTCTTTCCTGGAGAACACTATGGACAGAGGAGCCTGACAGGCTGCAGTCTATGGGATCAAAGAGTTGGATATGACTGAGTGACTAACCCTGCTTTTCACTTTCACTTTCAATAATGGTTACTAAGAATTGACTTCTGTATCTAGTCTGTCCCTGGTAAATAGAAGTTAGCTTTAATTTGGGAAATATTTCATTATTTATTATTAATATTTCTAAACATTACTAGGATACATTCTATTGTACCTACTTATAAATACTTTAGAGCAGTGATTATCAATCAGAAGGAATTTTAACCTCATACAGGGGACATTTGACAATATATGGGTACATTTTTATTATGACTAGAGATGGAAGGGAGATGCTCCTGGTGTTCACTGGTAGAGACCAAGGATGTTGATAAATATTATACAGTGCACAGGACAGGCTCTTGATACAAAGTACAGTTCAGTTCAGTTCAGTTCAGTCACTCTAGAACCCTAAATATGAATCTTCAAGTTGAGAACTTTCAAAGATGAGAATGTGCATCTGGTCCCAGCAAGGAACCAGAACTGGTGCTATCAAATCAGGTGTGAGTGAAACTGCAGCTCTCCCTCCATCTCTTATTGTTGTTAATCCTTCAGCTCTACCATCTCCCACCTCTGCTCTCTCCTCCAGTCAGTAACTCTTCTTGCCTGTTCACTTGATGCCAGCCATTGTATGCCAGCTGTTGTACTGTACTACTGTACTTGACAAGGTACTGTACTATAAAATTTTTAATGTTTTCTTTATTTTTTATGTGTTTGTTTTTATGTATGTGAAAAATGTTACTGTATAAACCTATTATAAACTTAATCAACATCAATGTGTATGCTCAGTCATGCCCAACTCTTTTGTGGCCCCATGATACAGCCCTCCAGGCTCCTCTGTCCATGGGATTTTTCAGGCAGGAATACTGGAGTGGGTTGCATTTCCTTCTCCAGTGGATCTTCTTGACCCAGGGATTGAACCTGCATCTCCTGTGTCTCCTGCATTGCAGGCAAATTTTTTATCCCCTGAGTCATCAGAGAAGCCTATTTGTGTATGCAATTTAAAATATATTTTCTGAAAAATGGAAAATTTCAATGATGAGGAAAAACAGAATTTTTATATGGAATTGATGAAGTGTCTCTAAATCAGTGCTTCTTACCCTATGAGAAATGAAGGAACATTGTTTTATTTCTAAAATTAAAAATATATAAATTATAAGTATAAGATGTGAATAACTAGTAAAATAAAGTGTTACAAGTCCCATAAATAAAATAGAAGCCTCAATTTTTAATTTTTATTTATTTATTTAGCTGTGCCATAAAGCTTCTGGCTCTTAGTTCCCTGACCAGGGACTGAACCTGGACCCTTGGAAGTGAAAGTGTGGAGTTTTAACCACTGGACAGCCAGGGAATTTCCCAAGCCCCAATTTTTAAAAATTAATTTATTTATTTTAATTGGAGGCTAATTACTTTACAATATTGTAGTGGTTTTTGCCATGCATTGACATCAGTCAGCCATGGTGTACATGTGTTCCCCATCTTGAACCCCCCTCCTATTTCCCTCCCCATTCCCTCAGGGTCGTCCCAGTGAACCAGCCCTGACAGCCCTGTCTCATGCATTGAATCTGAACTGGCAATCTGTTTCACATATGGTAATATACATGTGTCAATGCTATTTTCTCAAATCATCCCACCCTCACCTTCTCCCACAGAGTCCAAAAGTCTGTTCTTTACATCTGTGTCTCTTTTTCTGTCTCGCATATAGGGTCATTGTTACCATCTTTCTAAATTCCATATATATGTGTTAATATACTGTATTGGTTTTTTTCTTTCTGACTTACTTCACTCTGTACTATAGGCTCCAGTTTCTTCCACCTCATTAGAACTGATTCAAATGCATTCTTTTTAACAGCTGAGTAGTATTCCATTGTGTATATGTACCACAGCTTTTTTATCCATTTGTCTGCTGATGGACATCTAGGTTGCTTCCATGTCCTAGCTATTGTAAACAGTGCTGTGATGAACATTGGGGTACATATGGCTCTTTCAATTCTGGCTTCCTTGGTGTGTATGCCCAGCAGTAGGATTGTTAGATAGTATAGTGGTTCTATTTCCAGTTTTTTAAGGAATCTCCACACTGTTCACAGTGGCTGTACTATTCCCACCAACAGTGTACAAGGGTTCCCTTTTCTCTGCACCCTCTCCAGCATTTATTGTTTGTAGACTTTTTGATAGCAGCCATTCTGACTGGTGTAAGATGGTACCTCATT
>NW_011495048.1:2308604-2312858 GCF_000754665.1 Bison bison bison | reverse complement strand
AACAGTGTACAAGGGTTCCCTTTTCTCTGCACCCTCTCCAGCATTTATTGTTTGTAGACTTTTTGATAGCAGCCATTCTGACTGGTGTAAGATGGTACCTCATTGTGGTTTTGATTTGCATATCTCTGATAATGAGTGATATTGAGCATCTTTTCATGTGTTTGTTAGCCATCTGTATGCCTTCTTTGGAGAAATGTCTATTTAGTTCTTTGGCCCATTTTTTGATTGAGTCGCTTATTTTTCTGGAATTGAGCTACAGGAGTTGCTTGTATGTTTTTGAGATTAATTCTTTGTCAGTTGCTTCATTTGCTATTATTTTCTCTCATTCTGAAGGTTGTCTTTTCACCTTGCTTATAGTTTCCTTCGTTGTGCAAAAGCTTTTAATTTTAATTAGGTCTCATTTATTTTTTCTTTTATTTCCATTACTCTGGGAGGTGGGTCATAGAGGATCCTGCTGTGATTTATGTCAGAGAGTGTTTTTCCTATGTTTTCCTCTAGGAGTTTTATAGTTTCTGGTCTTACATTTAGATCTTTAATCCATTTTGAGCTCATTTTTGTGTATGGTGTTAGAAAGTGTTCTAGTTTGATTCTTTTACAAGTGGTTGACCAGTTTTCCCAACACCACTTGTTAAAGAGATTGTCTTTTCTCCATTGTGTATTCTTGCTTCCTTTGTCAAAGATAAAATGGATTTATCTCTGGGCTTTCTATTTTGTTCCATTGATCTATAGTTCTGTCTTTATGCCAGTACCATACTGTCTTAGTGACTGTAGTTTTGTAGTATAGTCTGAAGTCAGGCAGGTTGATTACTCTAGTTCCATTCTTCTTTCTCAAGATTGCTTTGGCTTTTTGAGGTTTTTTGTATTTCCATACAAATTGTGGAATTATTTGTTCTAGTTCTCTGAAAAATGCCATTGGTAGCTTGATAGGGATTGCATTGAATCTATAGATTGCTTTGGGTAGTATACTCATTTTCACTATATTGATTCTCCCAATCCATGAACATGGTATATTTCTCCATCTATTTGTGTCATCTTTGATTTCTTTCATCAGTGTTTCATAGTTTTATATATATATATAGGTTTTGTTTCTTTAGGTAGATTTATTCCTAAGTATTTTATTCTTTTCATTGCAATGGTGGATGGAATTGTTTCCTTAAT
Source organism: Bison bison bison (assembly GCF_000754665.1). Classification (NCBI taxonomy): domain Eukaryota; kingdom Metazoa; phylum Chordata; class Mammalia; order Artiodactyla; family Bovidae; genus Bison; species Bison bison. The sequence goes on along the minus strand of NW_011495048.1, from coordinate 2,311,700 downwards.
TTCTCTCTGTTTTCTCATTGTTAATGTATAGGAATGCAAGGGATTTCTGTGTGTTAGTTTTATATCTGCAACTTTACTATATTCATTGATTAGCTCTAGTAATTTTCTGGTGGTGTCTTTAGGGTTTTCTGTGAAGAGGATCATGTCATCTGCAAACAGTGAGAATTTTACTTCTTTTCCAACCTGGATTCCTTTTATTTCTTTTTCTTCTCTGATTGCTGTGGTTAAAAATTCCAAAACTATGTTGAATAGTAGTGGTGAGAGTGGGCACCCTTGTCTTGTTCCTGACTTTAGGGAAAATGCTTTCAGTTTTTCATCATTGAGGATGATTGCTGTGGGTTTATCATATATCACTTTTATTATGTTGAGGTATGTTCCATACAGCACAGATGATAAAACATCTAGGTTAATGGTGAAAAGATTCTCCACAGTGAGGGACACCCAGAGAGGTTCACACAGTTACATGGAGAAGAGAAGAGGGAGGAGGGAGATAGAGGTGACCAGGAGGAGAAGAGGGGGAATCAAAAGGGGAGAGACCAATCTAGCCAGTAATCAGTTCCCTAAGTGTTCTACAGAGCCCAGAACACCTGGAGAAATTCACAGAGTTAAGTAGAGAAGAGAAGGGGGAGAGAGGAGATAGAGGTGACCTGGGGGAGAAAGTGAAGAGAAGTGAAGTCGCTCAGTCATGTCCAACTCTTTGCAACCCCATGGACAGTAGTCTACCAGGCTTTGCAGTCCATGGGATTTTCCAGGCAAGAATACTGGAGTGGGCTGCCATTTCCTTCTCCAGGGGATCTTCCCAACCCGGGGATCGAATCTGTGTTTCCTGCATTGCAGACAGACACTTTACCTTCTAAGCCACCAGGGGGAGAGAGCAATCAAACTAGTAATCACACCCCTAGGTAAAAATAGGTACTGAAGATTAGATTTCTAAGAGTATATAATTGATAACAAACACCCAAAAGCAAAGATTAAAAGTCTAGAGTAGAGGTCAGACTCTCAAAAATACAATATTAAAAATACAAAACAAAATCAATCACAAAAATTGTAAAAAATATATATATATGAAATTTGCTTTAAAAATAGGGTCTTTTTTTTTTTGTGCAAGGTAATAGTAGGTTTAAAAATGAAAATTAAAAGATAATAAAGAACTTAAAAATGAAAAAAATTTAAAAATGGTAATAGTAAAAATATGTCTAGGAATTTCTCTGGAGCTGTTGAGGACAGTGTAGGGTCAGGTCAATTTCAGATAGTTCCTTGTTCCAACTTATACTTCTTCTCAAGGTCTATAGGCCCCTTCCAATGCTTAGTCAATGCTAACTACAGGATTTTAATCTGTTGCACCTGTCACTTCCAGAGTGGTTCCCTCTTCTTTATTTATTTTGGCTTCCTCTGTTTGCAAGTCTCTTCAGTGTCTAATTTCCACCCTGACACATGGGGCGAAGGTGGTCACTTATTTAGGCTCACTTGTTCAGTTGTGCTGTGGGGAGGGAGGAACACTGCAAACAAATATCACTGGTGTGTGTGGGGAGTGCTTGCAGTGTATGGACCACGCTGGGTTTGCCCCAGCTCACGGCGTGTGTGACTTCCCAGTCTACACTGCTCAGGCTCTAGGTTGCTCTGCAGGGAAACTGTCCAAAATGGGCCCTGTGTTTCGTGTACTTCCCAGGTCTAAGCTGCTCAGGTTCAGGTTCTCGGGTACTCGACAAAGGCACAGACTTGGTTGGGCATGTATTTTGTGCCCTTCTTAGGTCTGAGCAGCTTAGGTGACCAGCTGCTTGGCATGCACACTGTCCCATGTGGGCTGTGCATCTTAATCACCTCCCTGGTCCCAGCCACTCAGTTTCCTGGGTGTGCTGCAAGACTGCCGTCTCAGGTGTGCTGTGTGTCTCCTCTGGAGAGTTGATCTCTGGCTGCAACCCTCCTGGCAGATGTCAACCATCCAGGATCCCAGGAAGACTTGGTTAGACACTGGGAGCCTGCTCACAGTTTGGTGGAGGATGCTGTCTCTGGGGCTGAGATTGCTCCTCGCCTTCCAGTTCTGGCTGTTTCCGCTTGCCTCTCTGGCAGGGGCTGGGCCAGTCCACAGCCAGCTAGCTCTCCTTTGGCATTTGCTCAATCCTTTGTTCTATGAGCCAGGCCAGGCTATGCCTTAGGTTAGAGTTTTTGTGGGAAAGTTCTCTCTCTCTCTATGGCTGTCCCACTGTTTGGGTTGCTATCTCACATTAGCTCCCTCAGATTGTCCTCAGGGCGTTCAGGCCCAGTTCTTACCCTAAGCATGCAACCCATGCCTCCCTCTTCAGCCCCCGCTCACTGGTGGTGGATGCGAGCATCTGGGCTATTTCTCCACTAGGAGTTGTGGTTAGGTGCACATTCTGTGGGGTTTTCTGGTTTTGTTTTGTTTTGTTTTTTCCCCCTCCTGGTTATGTTGCCCTCTGAGATTCCAAAGCTTCCCACAGACCTGCTGGTGAGAGGGTCTCCTTGTGTTTGGAAACTCCTTCATGATTCCCTCCACAGGACAGCTCTCTGTCCCTAACACTTTTGTCTCTCTTTTTGTCTTTTATATTTTGTCCTACCTCCTTTCAAAGAGAATGGGTTCCCTTTCTGGGTGCTTGGTGTCCTCCGCCAGCATTTAGAAGTTGTTTTGTGGAAGTTGCTCAGCATTCAAATGATCTTTTGATGAGTTTGTAGGGGAGAAAGTGGTCTCCCCGTCCTATTCCTCTGCCGTCTTAGGACCGCCCCACCCCCCCAATTTTTAAAATTAGATTATTGTTGTTGTTCAGTCACTCAGTCGTGTCTGACTCTTTGTGACCCCATGGACTTAGGCACACCAGGCTTTTCTCCCAGAGCTTGCTCAAACTCATGTCCATTGAGTTGGTGATGTCATCCAGCCATTCAGATCAGATCAGATCAGTCACTCAGTCGTGTCCAACTCTTTGCGACCCCATGAATCGCAGCATGCCGGGCCTCCCTGTCCATCACCAACTCCCGGAGTTCACTGAGACTCACGTCCATCGAGTCAGTGATGCCATCCAGCCATCTCATCCTCTGTCGTCCCCTTCTCCTCCTGCCCCCAATCCCTTCCAGCATCAGAGT
>NW_011495048.1:2245492-2308504 GCF_000754665.1 Bison bison bison | reverse complement strand
ATGAGGTGGCCAAAGTACTGGAGTTTCAGCTTTAGCATCATTCCTTCCAAAGAAATCCCAGGGCTGATCTCCTTCAGAATGGACTGGTTGGATCTCCTTGCAGTCCAAGGGACTCTCAAGAGTCTTTTCCAACACCACAGTTCAAAAGCATCAATTCTTCGGTGCTAATCCAACCATTAAAAAACATTAAATTATTCCCATAAGAGTTTCTAGATGCTTACTCTGAATTTATGTATTTATCTCATCATGAATGGATATTTATAGACTGTGATCTGCAGTCCACTGTGAGTGCACTTCTGAAAACATTCATGATAAGTTAATGTTGTTGCCCATAGAAAAACCAAGGTGAGAACTAAGAGATATGAACCTACTGATGGAAAACTCCATAATCTTTGAGTGGTGTCTTGACTTTTCAATCCAACCCTTACATGTGATGTCTTTAATAATTCAGAGCTCTTCTTATCTAAAAATAGGATGCTTTATTGGGAATTAGAAGTCTAAGCTTCCAGTGCTAGTTTTTACCCTAACTGTCTCATGACAACAAGCAGTTCATTTATCCCTTCTGTGTCTTTTGTCATCTGCCAAATGGGCATAAAGGCATTCCATCTGTCACTTACAAGACTGATACCTAGAAACAGTCTAGTTTGCTAGGGTGAAAGTCACTTTGGTAGCTAAGTTAGACCAAAGTCATAGTTTAGATGTGAGAATAATATCTATCCTTTTATGCTTCCTTCTAGTCAAATCAGGTTTAAATATCTGGTGGAGGAAAAGCTATGGAACAAGTTAATCTCTTCTTATTTCTTTGGGACATTAATTACTTTTACTTAACATTCTGTTCCCAAGAAGCTTGTTTGTAAAATAGAGATAATAAATAGTACCTGTTTCATAGGATTGCTGCTGAGGAATAAATTAAATAATTCAGTTAGGCACTTAGAAGTGCATGGTACATCATTTATTGAGGAGGGCTCAATAAATGGTAAGCATTATTATTCTTAATAGTGTCCATTTTTATAGAAGTGCTTGATTATTCAGGATATTACAGCACTTCATACTAAGTGGTCCCATCACTTAGTAAAGACAGACTGGATGGGAACTAAACAGATGTTAAACTTGACCTTCTTTTTGGCCCCACCAACGAAAGGCTCTCAGAATTTTCACTCTTGTTCTGCTTCCTGGTATAGAGGACCTCAGCTTGCAGATGAACAAAAAGAAGTAGCGTATCATTAACTACAACATATTTGTTGAGCTTTTGCTTCATGGCTTTCATGGTCAAGGACAATAATCACGGACCTGGGTTAAAAAGCCTCCTGTTAAGTCTGTAGCTGTTTGAGAGGAAAAATATGAGTAAGGAAAAAAAATGGTGCTATCAAAAAACGTCGTTCCTTCCATCAAACCCCAGATGTCAACAGGTATTTATTTGTTGGAAAAAAACAGGTATAAATTCTAAAGTAATATGTCTGACAGAGAGCCAAACTTGGACAGCAATGTTAGGAATATTATCCTCCTAAAATAGATCTTCTTAGGTATGAAACATGGTCATTTAATGGGGCTTCCCAGGTGTTGCTTGTGGTAAAGAGTATGCTTGCCAATGCAGGAGATGCAAGAGATGCAGGTTCAGTCTCCAGGTCGGAAAGATCCCCTGGAGGAGGAAATGGCAACATGGGCTCCAGTATTCTTTCCTGTAAAGTCCCATGGACAGAGGAGCCTGGTGGGCTACAGTCCATGAGGTCACAAAGAACTGGGTACAATTGAACGATTGAGCACACACACAAAACAGTGTTCATTTAATAGCAACATACACAAAGTATTAATTATATTTGCCAAGATCTTTTTGTTAATTTAATTCACTAAAATAATATTATTTAGAAATAAAGTTAATAGTCTTTTATCATTCTGATAGATCAGGTCCTGTGTTTCTCACACAGGCCTGTGGGACTTCTGTCCCAACTAGAATTATTTTGGGACCATCTTGATCTGAGTATCTGGGTGTGAGCTTCATGTAATCCCTCCAGTGAGGAAGCTCTAACTCTCAGAGCCTTTTTGCCATGTAAGGTTGTTATGAGAACTGCTTCTGGCACTGGTAGATGGTGACTGGACAAGGAATATTTAGAGCAGGGGTTAGCTAACTCTCTGTAAAGGGTCATATCATATTTTAGGCTCCATGAGCCAGACAGTCTCCATCACAAACATTCAGCTTTGCCATTGTCAGACAAAAGTAACTGTGGATAAAATGTAAAAGAGTAAGAATGGCTGTATTCCAAGAGAATCGTATGCATGCACACACATACACAAGAGGCAGAGGGCTGGCTTTGATACACCCCAGTGGTTTGCTGACACCTCATTTAGAGGGATGCTTGCTGGTTCAGAGGCCATCAACTGGCAGCTATTGGCCAAATTCAGCTAAAAGATTCCTTTTTGGACTCCACAGCATTTGCCTGCATGATTTTTTCCCCATTAACTGCCAATATTTAAAAATCAAGAGATTTTTATATACAAATATGGAATCTGACCTCTGAAAAGCAAAGATTTGGTAACATTCATTGGTTTCCCTCTGTGGCTGCAGCAGTGGCAACTCTTTGAGAACAAGCCTTTGCTTGCTGGTTTACTCACTTTTCTCTGGTGCTTTCCAGAAATTCAGGCTCCCTTCTATCATTTGCATGACCTATCTTGCCCTTCCTCTGCTCCTGGAATAGCTTGATTCTGTGAACACTTGGTAGTAGACCCTATCTTTCTTCCTTCTGTAGACTCCACTCCTGAAGGCTGTCTCATTTTGGCTTACTGAGGCTGAGAGTTGAGGGTACCATCGCAGACTGATATATGACCAGAAAACAGCATCAGTGTCTCTGAGAGAGCTGAGGAGCTGAGCTTTAAAAGGAGTGAGACTTTAGCTCATTTCCTATGTCCATCCTAAAATAGTATCTCAGATCTCAAGTTTCTCTTTTCCTCTTTTTTTCACTGTCATGCAATAACCCTGAAAGAGGGGCATGTCCCTATTCATGTCGTTGTGTATTTTACATATGGTTGCTTGTGAGTGTTTAGTCTCCTTGTCCATCTAAAGAATTCTGTTTATTGAACTATATTTTTTTCAATACAAGTAGTTTATTCACTGTGCATCAACAATGCTCAGGTCTGCACTGGAGGTAGCGTTGTTAATGATATCATTTAATTAATTTCATTTCATTCCTTTAGTACTTAGTATGTACCAGACACTGTGCCCAACAATGAAATGAGTCAGAGTGCCTGTCATGGAGAGGAGAGCAAGTAATCGTGAGACTTCCAAATGGAGAGTCTTATCTTATAAACATCTTTGAATGGATAAATAAACAAAGGCATCCCAGGTGGCACCAGTGGTAAAGAATCTGCCTGTCAGTGAAGGAGACACAAGAAACCTGGGTGCAATCTCTGGGTTGCAACGATTCCTTGGAGTAGGAAATGACAACCCACTCCAGTATTCTTGCTTTGGAAATCCTATGGATAGAGGAATCTGGTGGGCTACATACAGTCCTTGGGGTCACAGATTCAGACATGACTGATGGACTGAGCACACACAGACACACACACACACACACAGAGCCAAGGAGAACAGTGAAAACAGAACTGCTAATCAAAAAAATTTTTTTTAATTTAGTCCAGGAAACAAAGTTTTGGGGTCAGTGTTAAAGTCTGTGGTTTGACAAATGAAATCAGTAGTGTTTTATTTAACATTTACAAAACTAATCTTTGCTTGAGAATACATAGTGAGACTTCAGTATCTTTTAAAGACCTACACAGGATTATAGGATAGCTTGGTGCCAAGCAGATAAAAATAGACTGAAAGAATTACTTACAGGGATGTGTAAGGCAAGAAACAAACTTCCTTACACATCAGTGCAAAGTAGCTACCTGAGGGAAAAATAGTACAAACTTATGAGATGATGTTCATTGAGCTATCAGTTATGGAGTATAAAAAGAGTCATTGAAGAATGTCCATTAAATGACATTGTACCATTATGTTGTTGCAAATAAAATACCACTAAAGTATTGGGGATCACCAAGAAATATATAGAAAACTAAATAATTGCTTAATTTTTTTCTAATTAAAATTAGGCTCACTTAAGTCAGAATTCTAATACATTTCAATCAAGATTTGTGATGCTGCTTTGTAACTAGCACCTGTGATAATCCAGACATGTAGCAGATAAATAAATAGGTGGACATTATTCCTGACACATGGTTCCTGACACATGGTGGCTGTGCATTAGAGAGCCTTTAAATAAGTGAATACTGGCAGAATGAAACTGAGAATAATAAGGGATGATTAAGAACAAAAATAAAGAGACATTGCTATTATAATAGTTCTTTAAAAATATTCATAAAAATGGCTTAAGATAGTTAAGTTAAAGGGATGTAATTAAAATATGTGAAACCCTGATGCATGTGGATCAGAAGACACCATTTTTCTAGTCCATTGTGATGGAAGGAAGGGGAGAGAGGAATGAAAATCTGGGAAATTGCTATGGAAAGATATAAGGAAGTACTATTTTGATATGGTATAATAAACATGAAACTCATTGTTCTGTGAGAATCTACATACTTATAAAAATAGAATATTTTAAGCAAAACAAATAGAAAAACAGATAAATGAATGATTCTTAAAAATGCTTTACTCATTTATTTGCACAGTATTTTATAATTGTGTAAGTTTGTGTTTCCTCAAGGTCTTAAAATACAAAAAGAATGTGTGTATAGATTCAATTCTTATTTTCATCCACTGACAGCAAAGTTTCTGTGAAATCCCCTGGGAATCCTTTATCAGCATGCATGTTTGGGGAAGGTAGATGACTGCATTCCTCTTTTTGACCCAGCTACAATCATCCCTCCTTACCAGGAAGGAAAAAACCAATACCTTTACTCTTGCATCGATCCTTCCAAGAACTATCCTTCTGATAATACCATGCAGGATTTCTCTGAATCTCTCTGTTCATTTACATGCCTAACGATTGATTGGAAATTCTATTTAGTGGCTGGATTTTATTCACCCTGGAACCTAGAACCAAGACCTCCAGCCTGACAGCCACGTTAAACATCTTGTGAATGAGAATAATAAATGAAAAGGTCAGACGGTCCGTTTAAGTAATAACATTTTTCAGATTTCAAGATGCCATATAGTATTGTGACAGAATCCATGTGTGTTTCAGGAGAGCAAGAATGAAAGCAAGGTTTTAACCTTTAGTTTTAATAACTATTTTCCAGTTAAAAAATTGAAACATTTTGGTACTTTAATCAGTGAACTGAAAACAACAACTAAAAAAAAACAAAACAAAACAAACAGCCAAGGCATTTTCTAGTTTCACAAAATTGGATAAAAGCAATTTAAACATACATCAGCCAAGGTACATTCAATCACTATCTATTATTTAGAGCATTGGGTTTGGGTTTTGTTAATAGTGTTTCATCTTGAGTTTCATGAAGGGATTTTGCAAAGCAAGTTAAGTTTTAGGAGTTTAAAATTTGATTTTAGTATTTTTTGTGCATTTGCGTGGCATTATTCATCTTGAATTCAGCTCTATTCTTTTTCCAGCTCTTAATTGCACCCTCTGACTTTGTAAAGATGCGTTTGTTCCTAAGTGCAATCAAGAAACATATTAGAAATCAGCTGTGCATAGTTAAGCTCTTATAAATGGAAAGTCTATTACATTTGTGTTAGAAACAGAATGTTCATACTGGAATTCAATTGTAGCTGATAGACACATATCGATTGCTTAGGACATGCTAAGTGCTGCACTAGACATTGTGGGGAAGACAGCTATAAATAAAATACCATCCTCCCCTAGGAGCTCAGAGTCCAGAAGGCAGTATCATGTAGTGTTTAGACTCTGCAATTAGGGCTTTGTTCAAATCTTGTTTTGTTTTACTACCTACAAGCCCTGTAATTTCTCTAAGATATAGTGTTCTTCTTTACTAAATGGAGGCAATAATAGCCATGGAGAACACATTTATTATACTGTGTATTTTAGATTATAAAAGTAATACATGTCCTTTATTAAAAATTAAATTATGACAAAAGTCATAAATAAAATAAAATAAGAGAAGATTCACTGTTATCTTATCTCCAGTCCTGAAATAACCACTATGAAGAGTTTGATGTATATATTTCAAAAAAGTTTTCCTATGCATACACGTGGAAGTGAAAGTGTTAGTCGCTCTGTTGTATCCGACTCTTTGCGACCCCACAGACTGTAGCCCGCCAGTCTCCTCTGTCCATGGAATTCTTTAGGCAAAAATACTGGAGTGGATTGCCATGCCCTCCTCCAGGGGATCCTCCCAACCCAAGGACTGAAGCTGGTCTCCTGCATTGCAGGCAGATTCTTTACCATCTGAGCCACCAGGAAGCTCCATGTATATATATACATAGTACTAATTTTTGTGTAAATTTTATCTTCTTATCATACTATTTAGAAATTTGCTTGGTTTTTAAAATACATTTTAATTTGGGAGATGATTTTAATTTATAAAAGGTTTCAAAAATAGATTCCCATTTATACTTTGTCCAGTTTCCTCTAATATTTACATCATATATAACCTGTACATTTACCAAAACAAAGAAGTTAGCATTAGTACAGTACTCTTAAGTAAGTGCTGCACTTTATTTGGATTTCCCCCAGTTCTTCCACTAATGTCTTTCTCCTGATCCAGGATCCAATGTGGGGCCTCACATTGCATTTAGTGCTTGTTTTGCTTTATCTAACAGAGTGTTCTGGACATCTTCTCATCTCTGTACATATAGTTCTGCCATGTTGTTTTCAAAGAGTGCATACTTTTAGTCAATTTAGTTCACACAGTATAATTTACTTAACCCTCCACTGAGTGTTGATATTTTTTCATATGAGTCTGAAATGGCATTAACATGTGTGAGGACTTTCCATGTATTCCATGTTTCACCTTCACCACAACCTGTAACTTTGCGATGTCAAACGAAGGCTTTTTCATCTGTCCTACAGTGGTTCCATGTATAATATATGCCACTTTGTTATTTTTGATGTATTTTTTCTTTGACAATTGATCTCTTCAAACTTTAGTTGTGCTAATTTTCATTCCATAGAAGTTTTTACTTTTTGAATGATCAAGTTTGTAGATGTTTTCATTTGTGATGTCTTTCATTGCTTTAAAGCTGAGGGAATTATTGGAATAACCCTGTTTTAATAGCTAAGATGGGGACTTCCCAGGTAACTCAGTGGTAAAGAATTTAGCTGCCAGTGCAGGGGACATCAGAGACATGGGTTCATTCCCTGAGTCTGGAAGATCTCCTAGAGGAAGAAATGGCAACCTGCTCCAGTACTCTTGCCTGGAAAATTCCATGGACAGGTGAGCCTGATGGGCTACAGTTCATGGAGTCCCAAAGAGTCAGACACAACTGAGTGACTGAACACGCACACACGTATTTGGAATTCTATGCCTTACATGTGGTTTTCCAGTTGTTGAGTAAAACTAGCAGTGATCCTGAACTGACCAGTAAATTAGTTTTGAGACAGTGGTGAAAAAACAAATCCCCTGGCTTTATGAGCACAGGATTATAAATTGGGGTTCTGTCCCCCAAAATTTATTTTATTCCATAAATCCATAAATTAACAAAAAGTGATAATTTTTTTTTTTGGTCTGTCTTCTTTTTTTTCCATTTGGCCTGGTAATAGGGTCTGTGTATGGTCATTAACACCATATTTGGATAGATAAGATTCCTTGTGTCCCTCAATTTACTACAATTTGTACAGTCTTTCAGGAATCACTTCATGACAGGTACTGTCAAAATGGTGAGATAGATGAAAACCACAAAGAGGAAAGAAAACATACCCACATTAGCTGTGACTATGTGTCTAATGTCCACTGTCAAGTTGAGAGTAGGCAAGGGCTTAAAATCAGCCCAATTCCCCATCTAGACAAACATAACCAGGCAAGAGCCTGAGAGAGCCACCTCTGAGTTCAGCTTATTGTCATTCAGCTTCCATTCTTATGCAGTTTCTTCCCTGCTCAGTATCAGTTTATAAAAGCATGTTGCATGTCCACTGACCCCAGATAACTAACTAAATCCCAGTTTGTAGTCATAGAACGAAGTCCCAGTTCGTATATGTACAAATGCCTGCTGAAGATGGGTACAAGGAATTCAAAATAAATCAACCGTTAAATCCAAATCTCTTAGTGGAATAAAACTAGGAAAGAGCAGTTCAGTTCACATACTGTCCACCCGTTCATCCACCCTTGTGGTACATTATTTATTCTCTTTGCTGGATGTGTGTTTTGGGAGGACATTTATGCAGAGTTGGTTAAGGGTTTAGAGTCTTGGACCCCAGAAAACCGCTTATACCTTTGTGATATATACTGAGAATTCTATGCTAGTCAGATCTCCCATTTGGATGAGGTGGCAATATCCAGCAACTTATAAGTGCCCTGATAAATAGTTCTGCAATTCTTTTTCATACATTTCCCACAGAAATCTTTAAAATCATGTTCACAATGAGACTTAAAATTACTTCTTTCTCAAAAAAGAGGATATAATCCAAAAGGTTTATAAACTGCATTTGATAGAAACTTTTGGCCTGAAAATTAAAATAAGTTCATTTTAATGATTGGCAATCAAAAAATATAAACCTCGTTAAATTCTAAGATGATCTGATGTATTAAGTTTTGAGGGAAAGTATACATAAACCACTTTGTAGATGCAGAGCTGACTAGTGTATTCTAGTTCTTTCTTTTTTAGTCCATCATCCTGAACATATTAGCCTCCATTTCCTGGTAATCAAAATAATGGTGTGGTGATTGTGAAGGGACCGTGTTGTATAAAGCTGTTCTGCCATTTAAATGAATATTTCACTTCTTGTTTCTGAAAATCAATGTTGTTGGTTGGCTTTGAATGTGTTTTGAATATTTTAATAGAACTGAATTCTCTGGAGGAAAAATAAAAGTATATCTGTGGCAGGACCACAATTCCACTTCTTGGTTGTAAACCTTCTTAGTAGCATGAGTTCAAAATGTATTCCCATTGAAATAAATTTTATTTTAATGTCCTAACATGCTGATTGTGGAAAGACAGTGTAGGAATTCAACCTAAGGGCTCAGCCTGGCAGGGGGAGAAATGTAGCCTGTGTTTTATGTTAAAAACTAAAAAGGATAATCTGTTTTGGAAGAGGTGCGTGTGTGCTCAGTCACTCAGTCATGTCAGACTCTTTGTGACACCATGGACTGCAGCCTGCCAGACTTCTCCATCCGTGGGATTTCCCAGGTAAGAATACTGGAGTGTGCTGTCATTTCCTCCTCTAAGCAGTCTTCCCACCCAGGCATCGAACCCGAGTCTCCTGCATTGACAGGCGGATTCTTTACCACTGACCTACCTGGGAAGACATATTAGTACTAACTGAGTATAGCATATAAGAGGGGACCAAATGTGTGACCAATCCAGGTCCTGATAGCTTTTTAGAAGTCACTCATGACTCATTTCAAGTAATAAGGAAAAGCTTGGCGAGGGAATGTGAATGAAGCCTGGCTTAAAGTTAATCTTTTTAATATCTATGAGAAATTGCACAACAAAATAATCATGTGGATGACAGGGCATAAAATGCTCTCTTAAGTAAACCAACTTGCTTTCAGACCCTGTGCAGTCACCATATTTGGAGATATAAATTAAAATGTCAATTGTAAATCATTCCTATTTTTTCATCAAATCAATCTAGGGAGGAATTGTGTAAGTTATTTGAAAGTTACAAAATTTTTAATCTAAACCTTTACATTTGGGCTTGGAAAATGTTATCTAGAAAAATCCAAAGAAGAAATATTTTAAGCTTTGCAGATCATACAGTCTATGCCATGTTAGAGCAAAAACAGCCATATGTAAACAGTGTGACTGTGTTCAATAGAATTTTGTTTGTGGACATTGATTACATTTCATATAATTTTAGTTTGTCACAAAACATTCTTATTTTGATTTTCTTTCAATTGTTTAAAAATATGGTGAACTTCCCTTGTTGTCCAGAGGCTAAGACTCTGTGCTGTCAATGCAGGGAGCCCAGATTTGATCCCTGGTTAGGGAACTAGATTCCAGATGCTGGAACTAAGAGTTTGTATACTGCAGTTAAAACCTGGTGTAGCCAAACAAATAAATAAATAAACTTTAAAGTGTGAAACAGCTCTTCCTTTGCTGGACCACAAAAAAAGACTGCATGTTGGATTTAACTAGCCAGTTGAGTTTGATGACTGTTGTTTAGATAATTCAAGGTCATCCTGAATTCAAGCTGTTTTCTGCATTGGTGTGAAGATTCACCTATAGGTCCTTTCTTTTACTGTATGATTTCTAGGGGAAAAGTGCATAGTTTTTTTTAAGGGGCATCATGTTATCTTCCAAAAAATAATTGGCCCCCAACAATTCTTTCTTTCCTTACCACCAGCCTGATTTGTTGGGGGAATAAGGGCTACTTTTTTGTACTGCCTTCTCTTCCCAAATTCCAGTCCTAGAAATACATTTATGTGGTTTCATGCTAAAATGCAGATATCTTTTCCAGTGAACTGTACCACTGAAGGGAGAGTAGGAAAAAAAAAAGTATACCCTCAGAGTATAGGGGCATAGCCTTAAGCTGGTAGCTGAGAGATAAATTGCCTCTGAAAATCAGTGTTTTAAAACTTTGTTATTTTTGCCTTTTATTCCACCATATGTCTATGTTTTTCTTTCTTTCTTTCTTTTTTTTTTAATGTACATAGACTATTACATTCTTGCCGAGTTTACTTCCACTATCCTAAACCTCAGCATACAGTGATCCCATGACCCTCATTCCATGAGCACATCCAAGATGGCTGGCCACACCTTGGGATGGGAAACTAACACTGAGTCCAACTGGCTGTCCATCATTCCACATGCGATGGCACTCTGAGCACACTCCTAGTGGTGAAAGGAGAAGTGCATGTCAGGACATCTGTTAGTCTTGTATCCTGACCAGAATGGTCCCCATGTGCCCATCTGTGTGGCTTCTACCTGGAGATTTGTTTGCTGCAGTTTGTAGGAGGGCATGATCACCATCTTTGAAGACAGACGTGGGATTTCAAATTCTGATTAATGTATAGCCGGGCTTTGTTGTTGTTTAGTTGCATAAGTCGTGCCCACCTCTTTGCGATCCTATGGACTGTAGCCTGCCAGGATCCTCTGTCCATGGGATTTCCCAGCAAAAATACTGGAGTGGGGATCCTTCTCCAGGGGATCTTCCCAACCAGGAGTCCAATCCACATCACCTGCATTGGCAAGCAGATTCTTTACCACTGAGTCACTAGGGAAGCCCATATTGGGGTTAGTTACTGAACTAAGTTTCCTTGTCTTAAACATGAGGGCAGATCACTTATGGTTACAAGTAGAGACACTGAGAAATATAATTAAAAAGGAATATTTTGGAAAGCTTATGGAAGACATATGGAAACAAAGGAAGCATTAAATTACTTGGTTGAGGGAAGCAGAAACCAGAGAAACAGACAGGCCATCAGCTTCTGCAGACCACCAATCTCAGTTTGCCTGGAGGAGTGCTGGTTTACACCAGCTGTGCTGGCATAGTTATTCAAAGCTCATTTTTTCATTCCAGAATGTTTACAAATTACATTGTCACCTTAAAGTACTCAATAGTTTACTATCACTTCTGACTGACAGCTGGTTTTGCCCTTCCTTACATTTGGAAACCTAGTTTTGTTCACTGTGTCCAAGGCTAAGCATTGTACTGCAGTATCAATTGTAGATTGTTCTAGAACCACCTCCTACCTTCTGGTTGAGCCATCCACTAGGAATGAGAAAGAGAGGAGAAATGGGCAAACCTAACACCAAGATAATCAAGTCTCAGGTGCTCTGCTTGACTGGGAAGGGGATTAGCTGAGAATGCTGTGTTGAATTTTGACATCTGGCGCCGTCCCCAACACTCCATGGCTCTCCAAGTCTCTCACTCTCCAGAGTTAACCTTCCTCATTCGAATCTCCATGCTATCAACGGAAATGGCTTTATCAAACATCATTCTCTTTAAAATCCCTTTGACTCCTCAGTGGCTTAGAGGAAAAATAAGGCTGTATGTACAAAGACCCTGATGATCTAGCTCCTGTCTTTTTATCTTTCATTATCTTTCCTTACATCCCAGTATGCACCCTATCCTGTAGATTCACCTAATATCAGGTTCCTTGCAGTCCCTCTGCTGTGCTGAGCCCTCACCGTTTTGTGTGTGGGTGAATCCATTTCCTCTGCCTGCAGTGCTTTGCTGCATGAGAATTACACTGATCTGTCTTCCAAAATCACAGCAGAGGTTGGGTTCCTTTGTTAGCCCTCCTTTCTCTTCTAGGTTAGTTATCTGTTCATTTTGCTCTCATAACTCCTTAGGTGCACTTTAACCCTAAAATTTAGGATCCTGAGTTTCATTTGGTAGTTTTCTCACCTTTCTCCTCCTCTTGGTTATTGGCTTCTTGGAGGCAGGGACCATAATTTCTACCTCTGCAAAAGTGGAATAATCCATAAGTTGAATGAAAGTTGGATGAATGAAAGAATAAGTCATCTCCATGAGAAAGGAGTGTTATTTCTGGGAGGAAAAACACGGACATGCAGATGAGGGTGTCCGGATTTTAGTGAGATACAAGAAAACTATATAGAAAGCATTCTAACTATTTAAACTTGTGTTAGTCACTGAGTCGTGCCCAATTCTTTGCGACCCCCATGGGGTGTAGCCTACCAGGCTCCTCTGTCCGTGTGATTTTCCAGGCAGGAATACTGGAATGGGTTGCCATTTCCTTCTCCAGGGGATCTTCCTGACCTAGGAATAGAACCTGAGTGTGCTGCATTGCAGACAGACTCTATACCATCTGAGCTACCACAAAAGCCCTGTTTAAACTTACATGGAGACAAATGAGTGTAAGTCTTTGTCTTCCAACAGATGCTCATTCCAGCATGGCAAGAAGGAAGTAGAATTTTCTGTGCTGTGCTCTGCTAAGTTGCTTCTGTTGTGTCCGACTCTGTGTGACAGCATGGACTGCAGCCCACCAGGCTCCTCTGTCCATAGAAATCCCCAGGCAATAATACTGAAGTGGGTTTTCATGCCCTCTCCAGAGGATCTTCCAGACCTAGGGATAGAACCTGCATCACTTAGATCTCCTGCATTGGCAGAAGGGCTCTTTACTACGAGCACCACCTTCTAGGGCCACCCAAGGAAGATTTTTACCATGTTGTAAGGATGTGACTTTAAAGGAAATAGGATTGTTGCTATTGTAATTAGTCACATGAGGTAATGTTGGAGTAGGGTGCACCCCTAATCCAATACGACTGTTATCCCTGTAAGAAGATGGCCATGTGAAGATAGAGATACAGAGGTAGAAGATAAAGGGAGAGATGAGGCAAGCCAAGCATCAACAAAGATTGTGGGAAAACCACTAAAAGCACTGAAGGATTCCCCCACAGGAGAGCATGGCCATGCCAACACCTGATGTTCTGGCCTCTAGAATTGTGAGACAGTACATTTGTTTTAAGCCATCTAATTTGTGATGCTCTGTTACAGCCACCCTGGGAAACTCACACAGGAACATAAATAAACCTCTGTGCCATGGGCTGGTTCTGTGCATTGTACTAAATGTGAAGAGCCAGAATGATGTTAAACATATAGACTACATGCAAAATATAAGGCACCTAATAAATATCAGTCACCCTCACCATCTTTTTTTTTTTAATATGAGTACCTTTAATCCATAAATGAAGTGAATACAGTACTATTATAGTAATATAGTAATTTATAAATTATAGTAATGTAGTAATTATAGTAATGCAAGGAACATGAGCTGGAACCACATGTGAGCTTAAACTTCCCAGGCGGTGCCCTTTTTAAAGAACCTGTGTGCCAATGCGGGACACATAAGAGACACAGGTTCAATCCCTGGGTTGGACGATTCCCTGGAGGAGGACATGGCAACCCACTCCAGTATTCTTGCCTGGAGAATCCCCATGGACAGAGGAGCCTGGTGGGCTACAATCTATGGGATCAAAAGAGCCAAACATGACTGAAGCAACTTAGCACGCACCACCAGTAGTGAGTTTTTTCTCTCTGAGTTTTAGTCTTCATACATGTAGAATGTGGATGATAAAACATCTTTCTGCTCGGAGTAAAGATGAGAAAGCATGGATGCTGATCACTTGTTACAAGGTAGGTACCCAATACTTAGTGACTCATAATTTTATTCTTCTTGTGTGATTATTCTTATTATATTAGTTTCTTATGACTTGCATTGCTGCTTGAGAGTTTTTAATTGTTATATTTGCTCAAACAGTTGAATTCATAATCATTGCATATCAATGATAAAGACAAATTTCTTTAAAAATCTCTTTATATCCTAGACATTTTGAGGCTTGAAAAATTAGGGCTTTCCACTTTTATTTTTGAACTGTTACTAATTTTAGAGGACTATTAATCGCCCATGTTTATGACTCACCAATTCATCATCAACATGATGCCTTTTAAAGCATAGTGTGACTCAGGAGATGCATGGACTGAGCACCTTCGAGCACTTGGGGGTGGAGATGGCTGTGTTGAGGATGGAGGAGGGCTATTTAGGCTTAATTTTCCTTTGAAAAGTGGGAGTTGAAAAGTTTTACTGAACATAAAGATATTTGATCATGTGTTTAGAGTTTGATTCATTAATTTGCAGTGGATTTTAAATTTAGTTTTCAAGCTCTCCTTGTTTTACTATCACATGATCTGCCAGCAGGGATGCCAAACTGCCTCTGCCTTAATTGTTTTTGATTTACCTTTTATCCCTACCTTCCAGCATTATCTAGACAGTCAAGCTGTGTATATATCAATAAGAGACAGTGGAAATAATCCCTGGGAATGAGTTTAATTGAGAACTTGACCAGAGTACTGATGAATCCAGGGCAAAAGTCTCTGAACCAATGACAGGAGTTATAAAAAGGATTATCTTAAAAATATTATTTAAAAAAAAAAAAACACTGACTGTAACCATGTACAGCATTTCCCTCAATCTTAACTTAATATATCCACTTAATTGGATGATCCAAACTCACTCAGAAAATGATACATTATATTTACCATGTATAAGAAGGAAGGAAAACATATAAAGCAGTTTAGAGGTTATTTTAATAATGTGTTATTTTCCTTTTCAAATGCAAACATTGAAAATAGTTGATTTGAATTATCAGAAACATCCACTGAAATGAAATCCATATTCCCTATTATCCTGTTCTGTGTTCAGTCACTCAGTCATGTCTCTTTGCAGCCCCATGGATTGTAGCCCACCAGGCTCCTCTGTCCATGGGGTTTTCCAGGCAATAATACTGGAGTGGGTTTCTATTTCCTCCTCCAGGGGATCTTCCCAACCTAGGGATCAAACTTGCATTTCTTATGTCTCCTGCATTTGCAGGAGAGTTCTTTACCTCTAGTGACACCTGGGAAGCCTTGTATAAATAATACGCCTAGGAATTAGGGAATAACCACATGAATGTAATTTCTTACCTCCTTTCCATCACCTTTTGTTGTTATTGTTGTTGTTCAGTTACTTAAGTTGTGTCCAACTCTTTTGTGACTCCATGGACTGTAACCCCATCAGGCTCCTCTGTCCATGGGGTTTCCCAGGCAAGATTATTGGAGTGGGTTGCCATTTCTTTCTCCAGGGGTTCTTTCCAACCCAGGAACTAAACCCACATCTTCTGCATTGGCAGGCAGATTCTTCACCGCTGACAACCTTCCATTACCTTATTTCCTCTTAAGGCAGACATGGGTTAAATCTTGATCCTTGCCCTTAGATAGCATTTTCCAGAACTTGGCCAGCCTAAAGAATTGGGATTAAATGATGAGTTCTGGAGGCACTTTGTCTTCTTAAGCACTTAAAGAGTGGGGTTAGATGGCAGAAGGCCATGGGAAATGGCTCACCACTAAACTGAAGTGTGTAGAGAGGGCAGTGTGAAGCCATCCATAGGGAGGATGTGACCACTTGTGTGAATCTGCTTGGGTATTGTTTTGTTCCCACATTTACATTTGCAGGGCTGGGGACTACGGTGTGTGACTTTTTCATTCAACAGATGGTTACTGAGCAGCTAAACTGTGTGAACAGAAAAGAGTTGATGAAGTATGGAAATTCTCCTTTGACACTGATTTCATGAAATACCAAAGAGGCTGAGTGTGACTCATGCAAGGGAGAAAAATCTACTTGTGCCTGGGCTAGAAAGACAAGAATCAGTTCTCTTCATGGCTTCAAGAAGCTCAGAGACTCTTTCACATGATCACGATCAACATTCCCCTTTTCCTAAGCTCTATACCAAACACTGTAGCTATAGAAATGGGTACAGATCACACAGAGTTCCCCATGGCAGGAGATGAACAGTCTTCTTTTTACTCCAAGTTGGCTGAACCTACTGGTTGTAGGCAGATTTCTAAGACGGCACCTAAGACTCTGTCCCCTGGTATATATATCCTGAATAATGCTCTCCCATTGAGCGTGGGCAGGAGTTATGAACATGAGGTCCTGTCACTCTCTTGATTATGCTAAGTTATGTTATGTTATATTGTGTTAAACTCCATCTTAGATGACTGAGAAAGAGAGAGGCTTGTTTGTCTTGAAGGAGCACACAGCCACATGTGGAGAGGGTCACAGGACAGGGAACAGTGGGAGGATTTTAAGAACAAATGGTCCCTGATTGACAGCCAGCAAGAACATGGGAACCTTGGTCCTACAACCACAAAAACAGAATTCTGCCAACAACTGGTGAGTTTGGAAGAGTTCTCAGATGGAATCAGACCACAACAGACACTTAATTCCAGTCTAGTGAAACTCTGAGCAGAGAGACCACCTACTCTGTTCTAAACTCCTAATCCACAGAAACTGAGACAATCAGTATGTATTGTCTTAAGCCACCATGTTTATGGTTATTGTTATGCATCAATAGAAAAGAGATATAGTTTTAATTTTCAGGTACAGGTTATCCAGTCTCTGAGGAAATTAATAAGCAAGAAAAATACTTTGTGTAGCCACATCACCAAGTTATCTTTGTTCAAGTAATTCACGAAACATTTTTCCTCTTCCCATTAGTATAGTGTGTTATTATTAGTATAGGCTCCTCTACATGGAATTGCAAGAATATTGGAGCAGATTGCCATTTAATCCTCCAGGGGATCTTCCCTACCCAGGGATTGAACCAGCGCCTCCTGTGTCTCCTGCATTGGCTGGCAGATTTAGCCATTCACAAAACCATGGCATTCTTTATACTTTGGACACTGCTATGGTCTACATGACTTTAAGATCAGTCTACCTGAGTTTTTCTGGCTTAGAAGAACAATCATTTTGTGTGATAACTTGTGACTGACATAATACCCATTGTTCTATACTTTTGTTATATGTCCTTATAAATGATTTTCTTAAGGGAAATTCCAATCTCATATTTGTTCCCTCACCAAAAAAAAAAAAAAAGGCCTCGATCCTGAAGCTTCCTCTTCTTCATGCTGCCCCCACCTTTGTGTATTGTCAAGGGCTCTTTCAACATGTCTCTAATTGGGAGTGAATATATAAAGATGCATTTTTACCTGCATGGGGAGAAGAGTCAAAATTTTATATTGATTTCCCATCCAGAAACAAGTGGATCTCACTCAGACAAATGGACATCAACACTCCATGCCTCATCTCTTTCTAAATTGGGAAAATGTTTTCACTGATTTCTCAGTATATTTGAATTACTATTTTCCACAGCATTCCAGGTATATCTGATATGTTTGTGGGTGTGAATTTGAATATAAAACACTTTTCTTACTTAATAGCAAAGTTTTGCATGTGTTTGTGTCTGCGATTTGTCTTCTGACTTATGGATCTACTTATGGACCGATTTTTATGCCTTACTGCTCTGTGAGGTATATAAATTCACAACTTAAAAGAAGAGTGCCCCAATCTTTCAGGCTAGTCAATTTGCATTCAGACAAAAGCTAAATGCTCTTAAAATAAAGGTGTCCATCAAGCATTAAGTTATGTGATTTATCAATTGCCCTTTCTTTAGACTGTGACACGTCTATGTGGGGACATTTTTCAAGAGTGCCGGGAAGGACTGTCTCTATAATATTCACTGACATTGCCAGTATTCCATAATTATGTAATGATTCCTCTGGCCCCTGTAAAGATGGAAGTGAGCCTGGGAAAGGTGTTGCCCAGTGTAAACTCAGTTTGAGAAACTGTAAACCAAGTCATCATATTTTACACCTTTTGGGGCATAGTTCTCACATTTTTCTATGTGAATAGTGCCCCCTGGTGCTGTGCAACATCCATGCTGTAATGTACTTAGTGGATGCATTGGTATGATTCTGCAGTTGTTTTTTAAGTAGCTTGTGCATTCCTCAAGTTTAAAAAACAAAACGTTTGTGTAATTCAGTGAAGTTCTTTCAAATTTATGTTTTCTTGGGAATGGGTTTATTAGATCTTCTCTTGAATGCATGTTTGATCAGAAAGAGGGCAAAGATCTAAATTGTGGAAAACATTTGGGAATGGACTCCAGGAGAAGGTACAGAAAGAAGAGAAAGGTTTATTTTCTTCACCTTTTGGTTGAAAACTTTCCCTCCTCCTACTTCATTCAGCATCTCTCCACCACACTTCATCCATCCTTCCTTCCATCCATCCACCTGTCCACCCACTCAGTCATCCATTCACCCTTTCATCTATATATCCATCCAACAAATGCTGGTTAAGTGCCTGTTAGTTGCTAAACATTATGGCCAATAGCCAATGTGAATTTCTTTACATAATAACCTCAATGGTGCAGAGAGAGGGAGAACTATTAAAACTTGATCATTATCTGTAATTAAGAAAGTAGAGGGTGATGTGCAGCTGAATACACTCAAATGTTTGAAAATAGCTGTTGTGATTGTGCCCCTTCTTCTTTCCTCATAGCAGTAGGTTTCCCCGGGGGCTCAGAGGTAAAGAATCTGCCTGGAATGCAGAAGAATTGCAGGAAACACAATTTTGATCCCTGGGTTGGACAGATCCCCTGGATAAGGAAATGGCAACCCACTCCAGTATTCTTGCCTGTGAAATTCCATGAACAGAGGAGTCTGGTTGGCTACAGTTCATGGGATTGCAAAGAGTTAGACATAACTAAGCAACTAAACAACAGCAACAACATACTCAAAGGTTCTAAGACAGCAGTGCTGGGTACCAGAACACAGGCTATATATTCAAAGAATGCAGTGTGGCCCTACAGACTTCTGAAACTTTGTCTCAGAGTATAGATTTTTTTTTTTTTCTTCATAAAGCATTTTCCATTAAAACCAAAAGTTTATTCTCTGCTCTTGGAGGCTCATTTTCTTAGAAGGTTAGATATTTTTCTTCTTTTGTTTTCTTATTTATTTATTTATAGATAAAAGCAATGAATGTCTATATTCTTAGTCAGATTCATTTGATTCCTTCTTTAAAAGATACATTCAGATGTAATGAATCTCTTAAGTCAGATAGGGATTCTTGTTAAATATCATATCCTCTATTTCAGTTTAGTCTTCTACTTAATGGAAAACTGAATAGGTCCAAAGATTGCAATTTCTGCTTTATTTGGAGTAACACCAATACAAAGATCAATTACATCTTGATTATTATGTCTCTTATACATTTGATTGCTTAGACCAGCATCAGTTCCATTATTTGAAGCAATCAGAATGCTTTCACCATCTCAGAAAGAGAATGACTTGGTTCTGCACAATCAAAAATATATCATTGTAACTCTTCCTTTCTGAAAGATAGAGCTATATAGTCTTTTGACCAGATCACTGAAATGAGAAAAGCTGACACTGTGTTATTAACCAGGCCCCCAGACATTTGCTATAGAATTAAGTGTGATACACTGAAAGACATTGTTAGAGAATTGCTTTAGTTCTCTACTAGCTGAGGACCAAAACAATATGAACTAGGGCTAGAAACTCCCTAAAGTAATGATGGAAGAGAAAATTGAAATATCACTCATTTAAAATGCTCTCATAAATTTGTATGTTGGTGTCTTCAAGAAGCAGCCCTAAGTCAATGGGTTGGATATAAAAGATTTATTATGAAAATGCTTTTAAAAGGAACACCCAAGAGAATAGGGAAAGCAAAACAGGAAACCAGAGCAGATCAAACAAAGGTGTGATTTTGTCCAAACTCAGCCTGACCCTGAAAGAAAGCTCTGGAGCATAAGTTACACCAGACCATCCTCAGAGGGTTGCAGACTCCAGGCATGAAGAAGGTGGGTGATAAACTCATCAAGCTTGGAAATGAATCCATAGCAATTTGGATGGGATAGCATTAGTATCCCCTTCTCTCCAACGCTCATGTTGAGACTGCAGAGCTTTGTTAGAGGTTAGTGTCTGGGAAACTGTCTAAGTTTTTCATAACTAATTTTTTCTGGGGTCCTTAAGAACAAAGGAAAACATGACTATCGGGTCAGAGACAGCTAGGTTTGAATCCTAATCCCGTTGCATGCATGTGTGCTAAGTTGCTTCAGTTATGTCTTTGTGACCCCATGGACTATAGCCCACCAGGCTCTTCAAGAATACTGGAGTGGGTTGCCATTTCCTCCTCCAGGGGATCTTCCCAATCCATGGATCAAACCTGTGTCTCTTGTGTCTCCTGCATTGCAGGTGGATTTTTTTACCACTAGCGAGTGCCACTGGGGAACCCCCCCACCCCAAACCTGATACTTATTTGTAAAAAAGAAATGCCTGGCCTACAGTAAATTACACTACCCCAAAAGCCACCTGATGTGAGGATCTGACTCATTGGAAAAGACCTCAAGGCTGGGAAAGATTGAGGGCAGGAGGAGAAGGGGGCAGCAGAGAATAAGATGGTTAGGTATCATCAGTGACTCAGTGAAAGAGTTTGAGCAAACTCTGGAAGATAGTGAAGGACAGTGAAGCCAGGCATGCTGCAGTCCATGGGGTTGGACACAGCTTAGCAACTGAAGAGCAACAAAACTGAGCAGTGCCTCTTTTCAGGTACATTTGCTTTGTGTAGAGCTTGCCTTTTGAAACTTTTCCATTTTAAGTCATTTAAAACTTAATTTTGACTTCTTTTCTCCAGAGATTTTTTTTTTTTTAATTTTCAAACTTATATCTCATTGCAAAATGATGGAATTTAACTCATTTTAAAGAGATCCCTGACATAAGGGAAATGGTCCTACTTATGATATTAAAACTTTGGTGGTTTAGTTGCTAAGTCATGTCCAACTCTTCGTGACCCCATGGATTGTAGTCTGCCAGGCTCCTCTATCCATAAGATTTCCCAGGCAATAATGCTGGATTGGGTTGCCATTTCCTTCTCCAGGGATTCTTCCCAACTCAGGAATTGAACCCCAGTCTCCTGCACTGCAGGTGGACTCTTGCACTGCAGGCAGATTCTTCACCAACTGAGCTTTGAGGGAACTCATAGAAATGATCACAGCATGCTTATTTGTGGAAACAGAAAGTCCTTCATCCTCTCAGGACCCTCTTTACAGCTGGACCTGCCCCTTCAGCCTGCCCACGATGCTGGCCCCTTTTCATAACCCCTTGGAAGAAAACTCTCAGAAGGAGCCTAAAGTCAAAGGCAAATGACAAGAAGATGATGCATTTATTTTCTTTTTTTCTAATCAGGCTCTTGATCTACAATTATTACTTTGTTTATTTTCCTTCTTCCATGAAGCTGATTTGAGTTTTCCCACCGCATTCCCAGATCCCAGGGTATTTGGCAGTTGAATCCAGAAAGCTCTGCCAATAGCCTGTCATTTGGGTCAGCATCCCAGTTACTCCTGGCCCTCTCTGCTGAAGCCCTCCATATGTACCCTGGTGGCTTTGGAAGGAAGGCAAATGGCCCTCTGGGAACCAGGCAGCCAGATGGAAGGATCTGGCTCCTGGTCTTGGATGGGTGAGACTTTTATTCCTGTGTCGGTCATTAGCTCAGCAGGTCAAGAGAGTCTGCCAACTGCAAAATGCTAGGCTTAACAATCTTTCAATCATGGGATATTATAGCTGGAAGGGGCTTTAGAGATCATCTTTTCCAATCTATTCATTTCAGAGAAAAATGGACTGAAGTGCACATAGCTTAAATGTTTTTCTCATGATCACACTGTATACAGGGCTAAGACCACTTCTGTAACACCAGTGATTGCTGAACTTTTACTTATTTTTTTAACATTGAAAGGTTATAATGCTAATGCATAAGGTTACAATGCTAATACATAAATATATTTATTATGTATTATAACACATTTATTTTTATTATATATTTTAACAAAATCATGCTGCTATATGTTCTGGCTGAAGTTAATCTGTATGAAGGGTGGGATGGGAAAATGGGAAACTTGATTGCATCCCTTTCTCCTTTTTGCAGCTCTGTGCCCAGGCCCCCAAACAAAGAAACAAAATAAAAACCTTGGCTGGCCTGTAGAAACCTTAAATCTCTTTATAATACTACTTAGAAAGTCCTGCATTGAACATGCTTCCAGTTTAAAGGGAAGCCCTGGCCACACAGGTCAGTGCCAGGATTGGGTTCAGAGCTTAGAGGGAAAATAAGAGAAGCAGGAGAAAGGACCAAGTAGTGGCCTGTTTGAGCCCAGCTCTTCCAGGTTGAGAATATGGAGTCCAGGAAGTCATCTGTAAGGCCAAGTGGGAGAGGCTGAACTGTAATCTGCCAGGCTTCTGTGTCCATGGGATTCTCCAGGCAAGAATACTGGAGTGGGTTCCCATGCCCTTCTCCAGGGGATCTTCCTGACTGAGAGAATGAATTAGCTTCTCTTATTTATGTCTTCTGCATTGGCAGCCTGGTTCTTTCCCACTAGCACCCCCTGGGAAGCCCAAAATGAAGCCAGGATGTTGAAACAAGGCTTAGGAGCTGGGTGGGAGCTAGATGGAAGGAAGGGTAGGGGAATTGTATTAGATTTCTGTTGATGATTTTTGTTCAAATTATGGCAGTCACTCAAATTACTGCAAACTAGTAACAATGGTTTAAAACAATACAAGTTTATCAACATCAATGTTTCTGTAGGTCAGTTGTTGAGCATCTCTTCTCAGGGCATTCCGAGGCTTAAGTCAAGGTGTTGGCCAGGCTGAGCTCCTTTCTGGAGCTCAGGGTCCTCTTCTAAGCCCATGAAGTTGTTGGCAGAAGTCAATACCTGCTGGTTATAGAACTGATATTTCTGCTTTCCTGCTTGCCAGCAGCTAGGGGCCACTTTCAGTAAATAGAGGTTGCCTGCTGTTCCCTGCCACATGGCCCTCTCTATAACAAGGCAGTTTTCTTGAACTTCCTTAGAATCATCAAGAGAGTATGTCTTTACACTTTACCTTCTTTGAAAGGACTCAAATGGTTAGATCAGGCTTACCCAGAAAGAATATCTTTTTGATTAACTCTAAGTCAACTGATTAGTAACCTAAAATTCAAAGTCACATTCCCATCATATATGCCAATCTCTCTCATACTCTAAAGGAGGGGAATATACAGAGTGTGTATATCAGAAAGTAGGAATCCAGGGTCATTTTGAAATTCTGCTACAACAAGAACAAAGCTAGGGAAAATAAAGCTACATGTTCTGGCTTCAAATCCACGCTTTACCACATAGAACCTATAAGACTTTGATTAGGGAGTTGTCTCTATGTCTCTTTTATTTCTTACCACTTAGCTGTAACTAGTAATTATACATATGTTTGGGAATTATTGGGCTTCACCAGTGGAGAAGGCAATGGCACCCCACTCCAGCACTCTTGCCTGGAAAATCCCATGGATGGAGGAGCCTGGTAGGCTGCAGTCCACGGGGTCGCTAAGAGTCGGACACTACTGAGTGACTTCACTTTCACTTTTTCACTTTCATGCATTGGAGAAGGAAATGGCAGCCCACTCCAGTGTTCTTGCCCGGAGAATCCCAGGGATGGGGGAGCCTGGTGGGCTGATGTCTACGGGGTTACACAGAGTCAGACACGACTGAAGTGACTTAGCAGCAGCAGCAGCAGCAGGGCTTCACCAGTGGCTTGGTGGTAAGGAATCTGCCTGCCAATACAGGAGGAACAAGAGACACAGTTTGATCCCTGGGTTGGGAAGATCCCCTGGTGTATGAAAAGGCAACCCACTCCAGTATTCTTGCCTGGAAAATTTCATGGACAGAGGAGCCTGGTGATCCGCAGTCCATGGGGTCACAGAGAGCCAGATCCAACTGACCATAAGCATGAGGGAATGAGGGCTGGGGTTTATGGTGCAGATTCAATAGAACTATGCACTAAAACTCATGGATCAGTGCCTGGTCTAGGACCATTGCTTAATGAATACCCTTTTTTAAACAGGTGGCCCATAGCTGGCCTTCTGTAAACCATCAGTTCTCTGGTGGATGCATTGGCTTAAGGGTCCAGGATTCGGGCAGAAACAGAATGTCATAACGCAGCTCAGAACCTTGTTGAGAGCATATAACTTCCAGAGTTGGCATTCCTAATGCCTCACAAAACCCTCAAAGGGAAGCACTGAGTCCTTGGCTGATGGCTTGTCCTGGGTGGATGCCTTATGGAGCTTAACAGTAAAGCAAAAGATGAAGTCTCAGCCCCAAGGCCAAGAGGGAATATCAGAGTTAGCTTGAGTTTCTTTATGACATGAAATCTGAGTTGAGACCTAGATTTTCAGAGAGGCAGGAAGAAGGTGTTCTTGATAATGAAAAATTCCAGTGTAGCACTTAATCTGTCTCATGCGAAGAACGGCTTATTTTTCTCTTCTCACCCCTGGGGAGCAAGTAACTAACATACACTGTGTCAAGATCTTACCTCATTTCAAAAATTAATTAAGGCCTAATTATCTCATTTAATATCCCTTAAGCTTGTCCATCGGCTTCCCAAGTGGCACTAGTGGGAAAGAACGTGCCTGCTAATGCAGGAGACATAAGAAACATAAGAAACTCAAGTTCAATCCCTGAGTGGGGGATTTCTCCTGAAGGACATGGCCACCCATTCCAGTACTCTTGCCTGGAGAATCTCATGGACAGAGGAGCCTGCGGGCTACAGTCCATAGAGTCCCAGAGAGTTGAACACTTAGCATGCATGCAAGCCTGTCTATGGTCTCTAAAGTATGTGCAACATAGTTAACAGAGTGTAAATGGGAGGCCCAGTATATCAACAATTGTCACCTCCTTCCTCAAAACTGAAAATATATGGCTTTCTCACATTGATTCAAGGCTATTTGTTAATTCAGTGAAGAGGAGGAAGGATAATCCTAATAGGTGTGATGCCTGAAGCCACTTAAGAGTGGACCTGTGTGCACTTCAAATGTAGAGGAAGGCAATTCAAGTGTTTGTAAAGTCCAGTAAGCTGTGTACATTTCAATCTTGGGCATAAAATGCAACTGCACAACTTTGCAGGTATCTTGCTAACTCATTTCCCACCCCACAAATGGACCTGGATGTGAGAATTTCCAGGTGCTTGCTTTCTTTAGCTATTTGTGCTATTAAAGTTAGTTTAAAAGTTAACTGTAAGTGCGATGCCTTTTTTGAGAATGCTGCAGCTGTTTGAGCCAGTTATAAAAGATCTGTTAAGCAGTCTCAAGGGATATATGGAGAACTTTCATCATCAGCTAGGTAATTTATAGTCCTTTTTGGTTCCTCCTGGATGTCACATATTCACAAAAAAAAGTGGCACCAGCATCAGCTTCAGACTTATAATTAGCACATGACTGAAAACATCTTGGAAACAAAGAGCCATCAGGAGATTCTCAGTGGGACTTTGTAGGTACATGAACCATTTCCCAAGGAAGAGTTAGCCTGGAAGCATCAGTCCTCAGTAGTGGGCTTTGTCTCCTCGAGGGTCCAGTGGGTCAATCAGACAGCTGTGAGCCACAGTTCCTGGTGGAAGGAAGCAGAGGGGGTGCTTCCTGGAGGACACAGTACTTAAGCTGAATCTTTAACCAATGGGGAGAAGCCAGAAAAAATCAAGGGTGATCCTGGAACCATTCATTCCACGCAGGAAGACCAGTGTGAACACAAGTGCTCAGGCAAGAGCTGGCATGTAAGAAGGGAATTTCTAGCGATTAAGGGTTGTTGGAGACTGACTAATGGGTAACTGACAAAGGGGTGGAGGAGGGTGAGGCCAAAAGAGGAGAAAGGTCAGTTCAGTTGAGTTTCTCAGTTGTGTCCCCCAATCCCTCCCAGCATCAGAGTCTTTTCCAATGAGTCAGCTCTTCCCATGAGGTGGCTAAAGTACTGGAGTTTCAACTTTAGCATCATTCCTTCCAAAGAATACCCAGGACTGATCTCCTTTAGAAAGGACTAGTTGGATCTCCTTGCAGTCCAAGGGACCCTCAAGAGTCTTCTCCAACACCACAGTTCAAAAGCATCAAGTCTTCGGCGCTCAGCTTTCTTCACAGTCCAACTCTCACATCCATACATTACTACTGGAAAAACCATAGCCTTGACTAGATGGACCTTTGTTGGCAAAGTAACGTCTCTGCTTTTGAATATGCTATCTAGGTTGGTCATAACTTTCCTTCCAAGGAGTAAGTGTATTTTAATTTCATGGCTGCAATCACCATCTGCAGTGATTTTGGAGCCCCCAAAAATAAAGTCAGCCACTGTTTCCACTGTTTCACCATCTATTTGCCATGAAGTGATGGGACCAGATGCCATGATCTTAGTTTTCTGAATGTTGAGCTTTAAGCCAACTTTTTTACTCTCCTCTTTCACTTTTATCCAGAGGCCTTTTAGTTCCTCTTCACTTTCTGTCATAATGGTGGTGTCATCTGCATATCTGAGATTATTGATATTTCTCCCAGCAATCTTGATTCCAGCTTGTGCTTCTTCCAGCCCAGCGTTTCTCATGATGTACTTTGCATATAAGTTAAATAAGCAGGGTGACAATATACAGCCTTGACATAGTCCTTTTCCTATTTGGAACCAGTCTGTTCTATGTCCAGTTCTAACTGTTGCTTCCTGACATGCATATAGGTTTCTCAAGAGGAAGGTCAGGTGGTCTGATATTCCCATCTCTTGAAGAATTTCCCACAATTTATTATTAAAGAGGAGAAAGGATCTAGATAAATGACTGGCCCACTGGGTGACTTTAAGGACTCCAGAGCTTGGGGCTGGGGAATGACTGAAGGGTTTGGGGCAGGGCAGTGTCTTAAAAAAAAAAAAAAAGCGCTAGTTGCTCAGTCATGTCTGACTCTTTGTAGCCTGCCAGACTCCTCTGTCCATGGGATTCTCCAGGCAAGAATACTGGAGTGAGATGCCACTCCCTTCTCCAGAAGATCTTCCCCACCCAAGGGTTGAATCTGAGTCTCCTACATTGCAGGCAGATTCTTTACCATCTGAGCCATTAGGGAAGCCCCATGTTAAAAGCCAAACTGCTTTAAGGTGGGTCCTGTGTAGTATCTGTCTCATAGGCTTAATGGATGGGATGGGATTTAGAGAACAGGCCTGGAAGGAGGAGGCTGATGAGGAAGCTGCAGCAATAGTTTTCCCCAGGAGGCACAGTTGGTAAAGACTCTGCCTGCCAATGCAGAAGACTCAGGAGACACAGGTTCAGTCCCTGGGTCTGCAAGATCCCTGGAGTTAGGAAATGACAACCTACTCCAGTATTCTTGCCTGGAAAATTCCATGGACAGAGGAGCCAGGCAGACTATAGTTCTAGGAGTCGCAAAGAGTTAGACACAACTGAGCACACATACGCACACAGAAATAATTTAGCCTAGAGATGAGGAAGTTCTTAAGGAGACCTAATGTGAGAGGGATGGATAAGTGTTCAAACACGCTTTTTCACCTGTTTCCCTCTTAGGGAAAGAGCTATAGAATTGTTGTTGTTGTTTAGTCGCTAAGTCGTGTCTGACTCTTTGCAACCCCATGGACTGCAGCACACCAGACTTCCTTGTCCTTCATTATCTCCTGGAGTTTGCTCAAACTCATGTCCATTAAGTCAGTGATGCTATCCAACCATCTCATCCTCTGGACTATAGCAGACAGAAAATGGTACAGAAACCTGTTTGCCTCAGTTCAAGTCTTAGCTCCATTACTACCTATGTGATCTGTGCAAAAATTCTTGGCTAGAATAGTAAGAAGGTCATAAACACTCAATATATGTTAACAATTATTCTTAGGAATAATTTTAGCCTATAAACATATAGTTCCCAGTTAGACCCCCATGGGTTGGAATCCTGAGCCAGTTAGGGTAGTAACATTACCATGGTAACTTAAACATTTGGCACCTTAGTTTCTCCATCTGTAAATGCTGATAACAGTAATATCTACCTCTTAGGTTTGCTGCAAGGGTTAAACATGGAAATGTGTAAAACACTTAGGAAGTACCTGATATATAATAAATATAATAATCATCATTGTCTAGGCAACTTTTTCATTTCATCCTTTTCCTTTTTTTGATGGTATTAGAAAACTGATCTTTACAATTCTGTGTAAACTGAAATAGTCCCCCATATTCTTTGCTTTTTTTGTATACATTTAAAAGTCTTCATGATATAGAACTTCTTTGCCTGCTTAATTAGTCTTAATATTTCAAGAAAAGACCTGCATCAAGTTTAGCTATCTTATAGTTTTGTATTTGTGCAGTACCTCTGACTCATAATAGATGGAGCCGAAGGTAAAAGTGCTAATGTTTTCTTAATTCTGGCTGAAATTTTATTGAAAAATATTGCTTGGTTCTGCTATTCATAGAATCTGTTCTATAGGAAATGTCACTGCTATCCTCCAGTAGGGTTGCTTACTGCTAGGAACTGAGGAACAACCTGGAATTTGGCACTTGAGCTGGGTCTTCAAGTTTTAATGGAAAGCACTCAATTTATTTCAACTCACATCCATTACTCAGGCAGTGTTGAGCATCTACTGGGTTGCCAATTCTGGGCTAAGTGCTATGAAGATGAAAACGAATTTGTCTTGAAGAGCTTTCTGTCCAGGTAGTAAAACCCAGCTGGCAGTGATGGGGCGATGAATGGGCACCATGTCTTGTAAGCCACAGGAGAGGCACTGACATAGCTCAAAGCTGGGGAAGCAGCAGTTTACTGCACACTAGAGGAGACCAGACCTGGATTAGTCTTGGCAATGAAGGTGCCTGTCATTTTAGAAGAGATTTCCCATCTGGTGGCCTGTTTTTTGTTTTTGTTTTTGTTTTTTTTCTTCAATAAAATGGGAATGACACTAAAAGATACCTAAGTCCACTCCCAACTTTTGCACCTGCTGATTAAATGTGAGCTGGGGACCTTCTAGAAGCTTTCTAAAGAAAAGGTACTTAAAGGTGCACAGATTTTTTTTGAAAAGATTCATCTCTTTACCCTACAAATTATGAATTTTCCTTCTTTGTATTTTATGTCTGAATCAACTCTGATCGGATCGCGAACACTAGGTTCTCTATAGAAGAGATTTCCTTGAACTGATCTATGGGAGTTATGCTAAGAAACTCAAGATTATATTTATGGTGGAAAGTGGGGGAGAAAACTGTGATCTCTTCACACTGAGTTTCTTCCATGAAACAATGTCCTCTCTTAGCAATTATAGGCTTTTTTCTTGCTGTCAATGGCAAGCATGTATATGACATGCTTTCCCTAGACTTTGCACTCCAGGAAGCTTTGGGCCAGACTGGTGACTCAGCATCCTTGTGGATGACACATCCACATTGTAATGTTCCTATTTACTTTTATTTCTCTGATCTCTATCTTTCCTTTTTGCTTTTCCATGTTGTTTTGTATATGCCTCTAATCTAACTTTAATTATCTGTGAATCTAACTAAGCAGCCAGAGAAGGCAAAGAGTACTCCAGTACTCTTGCCTGGAAAATCGTGTGTGGTAAACAGGTTTAGGTGCCAACCACAGAGTCTGTGCTCAGTGACTCTTCACTCCTTTCTGATAAAAATACCCCTCCCCACCACTTGAGTATAGTACATTTTGATTTACAAAGCTCCTTAAATTGTCACTACTCCCTTGTGAAGTGGGTTGGGGAGGTCTTTATTTTCCTCATTCTTCTGATGCAAAAGGGTTCCCAGGTGGCACTCATGTTAAAGAACCTGCCTGCCAACACAGGAGACATAAGAGATGTGGGTTCGATCCCTGGATCGGGAAGACCCCCTGGAGGAGGACATGACAACCCATTCCAGTGTTCTTACCTGGAGAATCCCATGGACAGAGGAGCCTGGGAGCAGGCTACAGTCCATGGGGTCACAAAGAGTCAGACACAACTGAAGCAACTTAGCAGTCACACACAGATGCTAAGGGGCTTAGGGAGGTTCAGTGATTTGCTACACATTGCTTGGGGTGACAGAGTATAAGGTCTGGTCTTAGGAAGAGGCTCAGTGGGTACATTTGTCAGCCAAGGAAGAACAAGAGGAGGCTCGCTGTCCCTGTTCCCTTATTACTCCTCAGATAGGTGTGCTGAGGCCAGACAATGCAGACATCAGGCAGGAGGACCTGAGGGGTAGGACACTGTCCTGCCCATTATCTATTCTTGTGGGAAAGTGTGGGAGTAATCTCATGTAGGGAAATTGACACATGGGGCTCAGGAAAAAAGGCAGACTGAACATAGATTCACTCATCTCACATGCTAGTAAAGTAATACTTAAAATTCTCCAAGCCAGGTTTCAGCAATACATGAACCGTGAACTTCCAGATGTTCAGGCTGGTTTTAGAAAAGGCAGAGCACCTAGAGATCAAATTGCCAACATCCACTGGATCATCAAAAAAGAAAGAGAGTTCCAGAAAAACATCTATTTCTGCTTTATTGACTATACCAAAGCCTTTGACTGTGTGGATCACAATAAAATGGGGAAAATTCTGAAAGCGAATGGAATACCAGACCACCTGACCTGCCTCTTGAGAAACCTGTATGCAGGTCAGGAAGCAACAGTTAGAACTGGACATAGAACAGACTGGTTCCAAATAGGAAAAGGACTATGTCAAGGCTGTATATTGTCACCCTGCTTATTTAACTTATATGCAAAGTACATCATGAGAAACGCTGGGCTGGAAGAAGCACAAGCTGGAGTCAAGATTGCTGGGAGAAATATCAATAACCTCAGATATGCAAATGACACCACCATTATGGCAGAAAGTGAAGAGGAACTAAAGAGCCTCTGGATGAAAGTGAGACAGTGAAAAAGTTGGCTTAAAGCTCAACATTCAGAAAACTAAGATCATGACATCTGGTCCCATCACTTCATGGCAAATAGATGGTGAAACAGTGGAAACAGTCGCTGACTTTATTTTTCTGCGCTCCAAAATCATGGCCGATGGTGATTGCAGCCATGAAATTAAAAGACGCTTACTCCTTGGAAGGAAAGTTATGACTAACCTAGACAGCATATTCAAAAGCAAAGACATTACTTTGCCAACAAAGGTCCGTCTAGTCAAGGCTATGGTTTTTCCAGTGGTCATGTAGGGATGTGAGAGTTGGACTGTGAAGAAAGCTGAGTGCCAAAGAGTTGATGCTTTTGAACCGTGGTGTTGGAGAAGACTCTTGAGAGTCCCTTGGACTGCAAGGCCATCCATCCAGTCCATCCTAAAGGAGATAAGTCCTGGGTGTTCACTGGAGGGACTATGTTGAAGCTGAAACTCCAATACTTTGGCCACCTGATGCAAAGAGCTGACTCATCAGAAAAGACCCTGATGCTGGGAAAGATTGAGGGCAGGAGGAGAAGGGGACAGTAGAGGATGAGATGGTTGGATGGCATCACTGACTCTATGGACATGGGTTTGGGTGACTCCAGGGGTTGGTGATGGACAGGGAGGCCTGGTGTGCTGTGATTTATTGGGTCACAAAGAGTCGGACATGACTGAATGAATGAACTGAACTGAACTGAACGTAGATGTCTTCTGTTTAAGAGACTGCTGGGAGATGCCAGCTGCTTGGCACCTGAAAACTTTGGTGCCTCCAGGTTTTTTAAGCTATGTTTAGCATAGCTTGGAGGATCCCAGGCCCCTGGGAGAGTGTGGTCACTCCTCATAGGAGAATAGATGCCATCAGGGGCATCTAGCTTATTGATGGGTAACACACTCAGTTATTGGATAGCCCTACTTGTCTCCACATATGGGTAATAGGGTAATAGCAGCTGGAAGCCATGCTTTCCTTCTGACCTCACATCAACTCTTCTCAGCACTTTTGTCATAGGGCTGAGACTGGGCTGGCCTGAAGAGCAGTACCTATCCCACAGAGCTTCTCAAGTCGGAAATAAAGGCTTCCTCAGGTCTGCTCATTGCACTGAATCCTTTATTAGATTTGTTGACCCACCTTTTCTCTTCCCCCTCCATCCCTGACAACTCTATTGTGAGTCTCTACAGGACCATGTCTCTGTCCCATTAATTTTAGTATCCTGCAGGGTTTAGTTTATGACACATGATAGACAATAAAAAAATATTTAGCTTATGAATTCAATAACTCCCTGTTAACTTTGTAATGAATTTCTTGGTGTGCTTAAAGATTTTGTGTATGTGTATGTGTGTTTGTGTGTGTGTGTCCAGTTATTCATTGACTTTTATTACCAAAACCCCCACAAAACTGGATCTATCTTGTTGATTTAAGACCTATCATGATACCCTTTCAATTATCATTCTATTTCTTCCTATGTCACACCTCATCATATTTCATTTGAAATATTTTACTGTTATCTGTAGTTTTCTTATTTATCTGTCTTCTGTTCTAATAGTTTCTATATTCCACCTTTTTTCCCATGCCTACTGACCTACCTATTAGACTCAAAACATATCTGATTAGAGTTTTCCCAGTTCTCCTTTCAGGGTTCAACTCAACAACCAAGGTGCCTTCACCTTCTATGTGTTAGTCAGTCAGTTGTGTCTGACTCTTTGTGATCCCATGGACGGTAGCTTGCCAAGCACATCTGTCCATGCAATTCTTCAGGCAAGAATACTGGAGTGGTTTTCCATTTTCTTCTTTAGGGGATCTTCCTGACCCAGGGATTGAACCCAGGTCTCCTGCATTGCAGGCAAATTCTTAACTGACTGAGCCACCAGGGTAGCCCTCACCTTGTATACCATACCTGCTAATGATTTTCTAGGTTATCTCCTAGGAGGAGGCATGGACTTTAGTTTTTGCTTCTGTATGTCTGCTGTAAAATTGGTCATATCCTCTGCAATTTATCAATGATCATTAGTTAAAAGGACATTTGGGTCATTGAAAATAAATTGATTTTCAAGCAAGAAACCTGAGAAAGAAAGACTTTTAGGGTTCAGGGAAAGAATATAGGGTTTTTGTGGTATATGAGTTACAGAATAAAATAGTAGCATCTGTAATCCTGGAACTAAGCCTGAAGTTCTGCTAAATGTTCAACTGTGTCTCCACCACCCTGCTCCCATTATGCTCTCTGAGTCCATAGCAGAGGATTGTGGACTACATGTTCTTTATCAATTCCACTCACAGAAGTGAATCTGCTCGTGGTTATTTATATCTTTGTTAGCAAAAGCCACTATGTTGTCTTTTCCAAGACACTTGTATTTTAGTCCCATCCCTCATCAAGAAAAGAAGAAAGCCTTTGGTGGCTACTCACAAAATAATTGCAAAGAATCATTGAATAAGTACAGAAGTTAATATGGAAAGCCACAGCTTTTGAGTATCCAGTCTTTCACTGGGAAGTAAACTAGTAAGCACTTGTAATACTCATTCTTCCTCTTTTACACCTGCTGAACTGTACATGAATCCTCAGTGTGCATCAGGTTGTGTATGTGTTTGTGAGTGTGTGCTCAGTCGTGTCTGACTCTTTGCAACCCCAGGGACTGTAGCTTACCAGGCTCCTCTGTCCATGGAATTTGCCAGGCAAGAATAGTGGAGCAGGTTGCCCATTTCCCACTCCAGGGGATCTTCCTGACTCAGGGATTGAACCTGTGTCTCTTGTGTCTCCTGAATTGGCAGGTGGATTCTCTACTACTGCTCATTAGGTTGGGCTAGTCTAAAAGCATAAATATAGTATATATAATCACAGTTTCAGACATGGAGAACTATTAAAGATTTTTCTTCCAAGATAAACTTTACCTTGTCTAATAATATCAATTGTGTGGTTCAAAGCTTTTGTTTAAAAGGGAGGAGGGTTCAGGATGGGGAGCACGTGTATACCTGAAATTTTTTTTAATTTTAAAAATAAAAAAATAAAAAATAAAATAAAATAAAATGTATTTCCTCTAAAAAAAATAAAAATAAAAAATAAAATGATTGTGAAGACATATCCAGGCACAATGGGCAAGATGCTAGGGTTGTTAATTGTCTGCCATGGTTGTAGGTGAGTACAGAGCATACCTCCTGTGTCTGGCACATATTCTTTCTGGTGCAGAGGTCACCTCTTCAAACAGTCATATCCTTACCACTTCTTTTTAACACATCTATGGGCCAAGACTCTCTCCTTTATAACATGAGCTTTGTATATTGACAAAGTGTATATTTTTATCAAAATTCTTAAACTTCTTCTGCCCATTTTTTGATTGAGATTTTTTTTTTTATATGGAGCCATCTGTGACCTGTGTATGTTTTGGATATTAACCCCTTTTCAGTTGTATCTTTTGCAAATATTTTCTCACATTGTGTAGGTTGTCTTTCCTTCTTGTCGATGGCTTCCTTTGTTGTGCAAAAGCTTTTAAGTTTAATTAGGTTCCACTTTTATTTTTCTTTTATTTCTTTTGCCTTGGGAGACTGATCTAAGAAAATATTGCTACAATTTATGTCCAAAAAAGTTTTGTCTATGTTCTCTTCTGGCAGAAGACCTAAATAGATATATCTCCAAAGAAGACACATGGATGGCCAACAGGCACAGTAAATGTTTGCTCATCATCACTGATTATTAGAGGAATGCAAATCAAAACCACAGTGAGGTATCACCTCACACCTCACATCAGTCAGAATGGCCATTGTCAAAAAAAGTGTGAGGAAAAGGGAACCCTCTTACACTGTTATTGGGAACGTAAATTTGTGCAGTCATTATCAAAAAAAGTATGGAGATTTCTTAGAAAATTAAAAATAAAGCTACCATATGATCCAGCGATCTAATTCCTGGGCTTATATCATGAAAGATGAAAACTACAGCTTGAAAAGATGCATACACCCTGATATTCATAGCAGCGCTATTTACAATAGCCAAGACATGGAGACAACCCAAGTGTCCACTGACAGATGAATGGATAAAGATGTGGTACATATATACAGTGGAATATTACTCAGCCATACAAGAGTGAATTATTGCCTTTTGCAGCAACATAGATGGACCTAGAGGATATCATACTCAGTGAAGTAAATCAGACAGAGAAAGACAAATGTCATGTATCATTTTCTGTGGAATCTAAAAACAAATACAAATGAATCTATATACAGAACAGAAACAGAATCACAAATGTAGAAAACAAATTTAAGGAGAAAGGGAGGAGGGAGAGGATAAATTAGGAGAATGGGATTACAGATACAAACCACTATACATAAAATAGATAAGATTCAAGGATTTACTGCATAGCACAGGGAACTATATTCAGTATCTTGTAATGATCTCTAATGGAAAAAAATATGTAGATATATGTATCACTGAACCACTTTGCTGTACCTCTGAAACTCTCATAATATTGTAAATCAACTATATTTTACTTAAAAACTTCTTAATCCTTAAGATGGGAACATATTAGACAAAGTCTGGGCAAGGATTAAAAGAAGAGCTGTTCAGTTGTTTTCTGTAGTTTGCTCAACCTAGTAGGGGATAAAGTACTAGATTCCTAGTACAAATTACAGAATTGTGACCACGATCAAATTTAATACTGATTGTGTATTTCACCTTCTCCATTACCAACTATATATCCATATCTTTTAGAAATATAGTATCTAGTACAGTGTAGAATGCTTTAAACCAAAATGTCTGTACTGAGAGTAGGTAAGAAGTCCTAACAGTGGCTTTTGCTCTGGATTTAATTCTCATCTGTTAGGTAATATCAGAGTTAAAAATAAATAAAGAGACTTGGAAAAAACTGACTATAACCTCTTGGAGTTCTTAATAATGAAGGAAAGAAAAATAGGACATATAACCATATGTACAGGACCATTCAAAAAAGCAAGTTTAAAAATAAAAGTTCAAAGAAAAAAATGGGCATAATTCCATGGCTGAGGCTGTGTAGGTTTGGAATATAAACTTTTGGATGACACTGCTGCCAAGAGTTTGAATGAGTGAAGATAGGGTAGGCATTCTCTGATGAGCTTCTGGGTCATATAT
Organism: Bison bison bison; assembly: GCF_000754665.1. Lineage (NCBI taxonomy): Eukaryota > Metazoa > Chordata > Mammalia > Artiodactyla > Bovidae > Bison > Bison bison. Next base: position 2,272,343 of record NW_011495048.1, on the reverse strand, counting down.
AGAAGATGGGACATGGTTCTTTCCCAGTACGGCTTAGGGTAAATGTTAAAGTTTCCTTTAATTCTGAATGCCATTTCAGGGTGACCTGGTTTATTATATACACATATTCTGCTTTGGCACATGTACATGACTATAAATATATGTCTTGATCCCTTTCCATTTATGGTTATTTTTTCTCTAAAAATCATGTTTGTTCATCTGCACTAGTGTTTCTTAACCTTTTTTAAAAAGTATTGTTTTTTGTAGACTTCCTTATAAACCTTTTTAAAATGTTTTTCCCTAATTACCTCCTACATAAAATGTTGCCTTCCCTGGTAGGCAACATAGCTCAACATTAACATATAATGTTAATACCACATATACTTGTATATCTGTTTATGCATAGCAGAGGGCCATGTACCCTTGTAATATCTGCCCTCACCCCACCAGGAAGCAATTTTTGCCCCTTTGAGACTACATGACTTGTGCTACAACTGTTTTCCTTTGGGGAGAATCAGTATTGTGAAAATGACTATACTACTCAAAGCAATTTACAGATTCAATGCAATCTCTATCAAATTACTAATGGCACTTTTCTCTGAACTAGAACAAAAATTTTTACAATTTATATGGAAACACAAAAGACTACAAATAGTCAAAGCAATCTTAAGAAAGAAAGGTAGGGCTGGAGGAATCAACCTTCCTGACTTCAGACTATACTACAAAGCTACTATAATCAGAACAGTATAGTACTGGCACAGAAACAGAAATATAGATCAATGAAACAAGGCAGAAAGCCCAGGGATAGACCCTTGCACATATGGTCACCTTATCTTTGACAAAAGGGGCAAGAACATGCAATGGAGAAAAGATACCCTCTTCGATAAGTGGTTCTGGGAAAACTGGACAGCTACATGTAAATGAATGGAATTAGAACAATTCCTAACAACATACACAAAAATAAACTCAAAATGGATCAAAGACTTAAATGTAAAGTTAAAAATTATAAAGCTCTTAGAGGAAAACATAGTCCGCATAGTCTTTGAAATACATCACAGCAAGATTCTCTATAACCCATATCCTAGATTAATGGAAATAAAACAAAAATAAACAAGTGGGATGCAATTAAACTTAAAAGCTTTTGCACAGCAAAGGAAACTTAAACAAGCTGAAAAGATAACCCTCAGAATGGGAGAAAATAATTGTAAATGAAGCAACTGACAAAGGATTAATCTCCAGAATATATAAGTAGCTCAGTATCAGAAAAACAAACAACCCATTCAAAAAATAGGCAGATCTAAACAGACATTTCTCCAAAGAAAGCATGCAGATAGCCAATAAACACATGAAAAGAAGCTCAATATCGCTCATTATTAGAGAAATGCAAATCAAAGCTACAATGAGGTTATCACCTCACACTAATCAGAATGGCCATCATCAAAAAGTCTACAAACAGTACATGGTGGAGAGGATGTAGAGAAAAGGGAACCCTCCTGAACTAGAATGTAAATTGGCACAGCCAGTATGGAGAATAGTGTGGAAATTCCTTTAAAAACTAGTAATAAAACTACATATAACACATCTATCCCACTACTGGGCATATACCCTGAGAAAACCACAATTCAAAAAGACACAAGTACCCCACTGTTCTCTGCAGCACTATTTACAATAGTCAGGACAAGGAAGCAATCTAGATGTCCATAGACAGATAAATAGATGAAGAAGTTTTGGTACACAATGCAATGGATATTACTCAGCCATAAGAAGGAACAAATTTGAGTCAGTTGTAGTGGGGTGTATGATCCTAGAGCCTATTATACAGAGTGAAGTAAGTCGGAAAGAAAAAAAAACAATTATTATCATATTAATGCATGTATACAGAATCTAGAAAAATAGTACTGATGAACGTATTTGCAGAGAAGGAATGGAGATGCAGACATAGAGAATGGACTTGTGGACACAGTGGGGGAAGGAGAGGGTAGGATGAATTGAGAAAGTAGCATTGACATATATATACTACCACGTGTGAAATAGATATCTACTGGGAAGTTGCTGTATAATACTGGGAGCCCATCCTGGAATTCTGTGATGACCTAGAGGGAGGCTCAAGAGGGAAGGGATTTATGTATACTTATAGCTGATTCAGGGTTTCCCTGGTAGTTCAGCTGATAAAGAATCTGCCTGCAATGTGGGAGATGTGAGTTCAATCCCTGGGTTGGGAAGATCCCCTGGAGAAGGGCGTGGCAACCCAATCCAGTATTCTTGCCTGCAGAATTCCCATAAACAGAGGAGCCTGGCAGACTACAATCCATGGGATCACAAAGAGTTGGACAAGACTGAGCAAATAAGTACAGCTATAGCTGACTCACCTTGTTGTATGACAGAAACCAACATTTTAAAACAGTTATCCTCCCATTAAAACAAAGAGGACAGTGTATAGATTTGAGCTCTTTGGGGGATATTTTTCTCTTTCCCTTATGTTTTGTATCTTGACTCCCTTGTTTACGTAAGAGAACATGCCCACAGTGCTCCTTTTTTGTTTAGTTGAAGATACTCCCTTGCACTGCAGTATCTTGTGGTTGTTACCATATGATCCCAGCTGCATAACTATGGACACCCCCTTAGCTCCTCTCTCAGGAACATAAATGTAAAGTAAAAAGAAAAATACCATCTGGCTTATTCTCTTCCTTCAGTTTTATTCCCAACACTTAATTCTAAGAGATATAGCACAAGTTTCTTTCTTTTTCTGAAGATAGTAGTTGTTTAGCTGGGATTTAGTAACTGTTGGTGAGCTCATTCTTGGCAGATTCTCTGCACCACCTCAGGTATATTCTCCATAGAGACAATTCCTATTAGATACTATATTAGTTTTGTATATGATTTCTTCCATTTTCCTCAAGAGGTATTCTTTGGCCACTACATGGCTTTGTATTTCTTTTATCAAATCTGTGACTGTATATCAGTCAGGATAAGTTAGACTATACTGCATTAACAAAACACCCTCCAAAATCTCAGTACTGTCATGTCCAAAATTGCTACTCACATCCGAAAGGGAATGAAAGCCCTAGAGGATCTCACTTTTAGCACAGAAGTAACACTTAAAACTTCCATTCTCATTAGTTAGAACTAGTCACATGGCCTCCTAACCACTAGAAGGGAGGTACTGTAAGCCTACTATGCTATGAGAGATGAGACAAGTCAAATCTTGGTGAGGAAAGCTAATGATGCCATAGGGTAGTGTTAGGACATCTCTATTCCCTGGATTTTTCCCCTCCATACATAGATGGGTATTTCTTCTTCAGTATTTGTAATTTATTTATAATTATTCTGTAATGAAATGGAGCAGGACCCTATGACCCTTGCCGTGTATCCTCAGCCTGCCTTTTGTCTGTGGAAAAGCTTTAGCCAAAGAATAAGTTTAATCAGAGAAGTGAGAAAATGTAGAAACAAAGGAAAAAAGCCAAAGGAGACCAAAGCATAATAGTTTAGTCTTTAAGAATAGTCAGGGACCTTTAGTTCCTTCTCAAAGGCTATAGATAATATTCTGAGCCATATCCTGTGAGCTGTCTTATAGATACTGAAACTGCCACCAGATGGAAGACGTTAATTACATGGTAACCAGACTGTAGCCATGACATAAGCTGCTGCAATTCTGAGAATTGGCCTCAAAGAAATGGGAACAAATTGACCTTGGAACTGAAGATTAACTGTACTTAAAACAATCAAATTCTATTCAGTGCTCTGTGGCGACCTAAGATGGGAAGGAAATCCAAAAAAGAGGGGATATATGTACACACATGGTTGATTCACTTTGCTGTATAGCAGAAAATAGCACAACATTGTAAAACCACTATACTCCAATAAAAATTAAAAGAACTAACCAAAGAATCAAGATGATACTGGTCAGGCCACCAATAACCAATTTCAGTAGGATTGTCAGAGCTGACTGTGTTGTTTCTTATGTAGACCCCTCTCTCCACCTATAAAAACTCATGCCTACTGGTTTTAGAAGAGGGTGAGTCAGCCTTTGGACCTCCTATTCCGACCTCCTACCCCCTATTTCCAGCATCAAAAATAAAACAAGCTTTCCTTTCCACTAACCTTGGCTCTTTATTGGCTTTTGAGCAGCAAGCAGACGGGCCCCGTTTTGGGTCCCTCTCTCTTCTTCTGAGTCACATTCTTTTTCTCATCAACTACTGGGCACTCAGTTTTAATTTCTCTCTACTTCTTCACAATCTTAATTTTTGATTGTTTGTTTTTGAGAGTTTATATTTGATTTCCCAGCTAGATTGTGAATTTTTTAGCCTATTTCATCACTCACTCTTTTAGGTGACTAGTTTATAAAGAGAGAGGCCTCAAGTCCTTTGATTTCTACTTCTGTGGAGAGAGTTGTAGCACACATTCTTGGGGGAATTGAAAGTCTCAACGTATGAAGTGAACCTCATGGTATTATAATTTCTATGTGAACTGGCACCCTTTTTGTTATTTCCTCTTGGAAACTGCACATTTCCAGGCCCATCCTTATGAGTTTCAAATAAGATATTTTCCCCCAGAATTCTACAAATGCTTTTCTCATCACCAAGAGAATACCCAGCTCTGTTCCTCTCTGATAGAAATTTCTCTTCCTGTGTCTCTGTGATAAAAGAGATAAGATGGTAAATTAATGGCTAATGGGAAAGAACAAAAGGAAGATTTTGACAGTCTGCTCTTTTATACTTTGGGATGGGTCAGAAAAACATAATGGTACTTCTGCCTCAGAAGCTAAAGTTGAGATTCAAAAAGGAGCACCAAGCCTTAGATAACTTTGATACCTCAATAATACTATTGCCTCTGTATTTTTCTACAAATTGATGATTTCAATTGCTAAGGGCTGAAGTTGAAATCTTTTTCTCTTGAGCTGCATTAGGATGAGAAAGCATTTATCCTTCTCTTAACTCTGAAAAGAAACTTTCATTATGTGTTCTTTAAATTTGAAATGTGTTTTCCATTATTCACCCCATGAGCTCAGGTTTCTAAAGAAACACAGAAACTGAAGACCTAATTTACTCCTTGTTCTGCTTTGTGGAAAACAAAGCTGAAAAGGATAATAGCCAAGATCTAGTGGCTTTAGCCAAAGTCAATTGAGGCTTCAGATTCTATATGAATACCAAAGCAATGCACCTCTCTTTATTTCATCTTTATAGTCAGGCACAAACATTCCTAAGTCCAGATAAAAGGAACCAGATTTGACTTTTCTTTACTAAATCTGAGTGTATTTTCTCTTTACTCACCTCACTTTGTACTTTTCTTTTCTCTGTCTTCTCTCTTCTCCTCCTCAGTTCAGTTCAGTCTCTCAGTCATGTCCTACTCTTTGCAACCCCATGGACTGCAGCACACCAGGTTTCCCTGTCCATCACCAACTCTCAGAGCCTGTTCAAATGCATGTCCATTGAATTGGTGATACTCTCCAACCATCTCATCCTCTGTCGTCCCCTTCTCCTGACCTCAATCTTGCCCAGCATCAGGGTCTTTTCCAGTGAGTCAGTTCTTCACATCAGGTAGCCAAAGTATTGGAGTTTCAGCTTCAGCATCACTTCTTCTTCTCACTGGGCTCCTTTTCTCCAGATCAGGTGTTTGGTTGGTATCCTTCTCATTAGAAACTGCCAATGAGGTTCATCACCCCAGAGCACTGCTCAAGGCGGATGAGAGCTTCCTTGCCTTTCTGTCCTTGATACTGATGTGCTCAAGAAAGCTTTGTTTCCACACTGAGTTGATCAACTTCTCTGCATCCCCTTTTGGTCCCTTGAGGCCGTATCTGAGCAACATTAGAGTGCTTTTCCAGAACAGGAGCAGAGAAGGGAGGAAGACAACAGGAAGGAATTGGACACCTGTTTGAAAGATGCCTTTTAGGTGACCTAGACACAGACTTGGTTCCTTTTACCATTTTGTCTCAGCTGTGCCCCTGTAGTGAGGGCAGGGGGCTCTCTGCAGTGAACTTCCTGCTTGCCCACCCCACACAGCTCTGCCCCCTCCCCTTAAAAGTTAACCCTCTGGTTCTAACAGCGAACAGATTTTTTTTCTTAGACATTATTCCAAACTGAATAAATGGCTGTATTTAGTATCTTCAAGAAGCTCCTTCCATGCTAAGTCGCTTCAATCGTGTCCAACTCTTTGCAACTCTATGGACTGCAGTCCGCCAAACATCTCTGTCCATGGAATTCTCCAGGCAGGAATACTGGAGTGGGTTGCCATGCCTTCCTCCAGAGGATCTTCCCCACCCAGGAATCAAACCCGCGTTTCTTATGTCTCCTGCATTGGTGGGTAGATTCTTTACCTCTATCTCCACCAGGGTCTCTTTCTTCTTCCATAGGAGATATAGGTGTTGCACGTGCCTTTTGTGCAGTTCTGCATGAACATCTGGAAGGACAGCCTTCTGACCTGACATTTTGGCAGATGGTCATAAACCACTGCATCCACTCCCAGCCCCACCTCCAGGGCTACCATCACCAATACCAGTGCCTCCTGGGGAATTAGCCTTTTTACTCACTCAGCAACTATTGAAGAAATGTGCCAGGACACCTTCACTGTCGGCTCAAGCTTTCATGTTTGGATTAATCTTTTTTTTGACCCAGCAGGGATAGGTGACATGCTGGCAACACGGGAAGATACAGATCCACTTGGTGTTCAAGGAAGTGTCCTAATTAAAGATGTCCATATTAACTCGGGCCCACAGGAATAGGTCATTTATCACAACAACTGAACTGAGTGAATATCAATTTTGCTTTTTCAGGGACATGTGAAAATTTTACCTGTTAACGAAAAGCTAGTCTTTTTTTTTTTTTTTAATGTATGTATTTAACTGGAGGAAAATTACAATGTTGTGTTGGTTTCTGCCATACAATGTGAATCAGTCATAATTTATATATATCCCCTTCCTCTTGAGCCTCCCTCCCCTCCCTCCCATCCCATCCCTCTAGGTCATCACAGAGCACCGAGCTGAGCTCCCTATACTATTGAGCAGCTTCCCATTAGCTATCTATATTACATATGGCAGTGTATATATGTCAGTGCTACTTTATCAATCCTTCCCACCCTCTCCTTGCCCCACTGTGTCCACACGTCTGTGCTCCATTCCTTCGCCGTAAATAAGTTAGAATGAACCATGTTTAATTCCGATCATATGTGTTTAGTTCCCTCTGCAGTCTTCAGACGGAAAAGGCAATGGCACCCCACTCTAGGACTCTTGCCTGGAAAATCCCATGGATGGAGGAGCCTGGTGGGCTGCAGTCCATGGGGTTGCAAAGAGTCGGACTCGACTGAGTGACGTCACTTTCACTTTTCACTTTCATGCATTGGAGAAGGAAATGGCAACCCACTCCAGTGTTCTTGCCTAGAGAAACCCAGGGTCAGCAGAGCCTGGTGGGCTGCCGTCTATGGGGTCGCACAGAGTTGGACACGACTGAAGCGACTTAGCAGCAGCAGCAGCAGCACTCTTCAGAAATTATCTGCCAAGGATAGAATTTGGTCTCAAGTGAACAAGAAATACAAACAAATTAGGTGCCAGATTCCACTTGTCTAAAAATGGTAATTAATAGTCCTTGCCTAATGATGTTCCTTTTACTTGAGTTAAGGCAAAACTGAAAATTTCTCTCCCATGGAAAAGCAGGAGAGGCTTTTGTTTCTTTGCTTCATTCCTCTCATGAGGGGCATGCTAAGTTCTGTTTTCAGTAGAAAACTCCGAAGTTCCAATTGCTTTCTTTCACCCTGGCTTTGCTCTAGAAAACAATCTTCCTTCAGTCCGAAATTAAAAAGGAAAACAGCTTGGTATTGCTCAGAATGGTAAAGGGAGATGTATGGGAACATTTGTTTCTGACCTTCAGCAAAAGAGTTCAGTTAGTTAGGCACGATAAATTTGTTTTCTGCGAATGGGAGAGCATAAATGTTCTCCATCAGGATGAAGAAAGCATTTGCACCCGAAACATGAAACACAGAAAATAAATCGATCAAATTAATTTCTAGCTGTCAGCCCTGGAGGCTCATTTCCCATCAGCTACATCAGGAAGCAAAGGAGGAGCTCACTTGTAATGATCTGGGGAGGCTGGGGACCACGGAAGATTTGCGCACCAGAGCTGCAAAAGGGTGCCTTTCTGTCACCGTTCATGTCCAGGATTTGTTTGTCTGTAATCACAATCATCTACTGCTGCCATGGAGAGAATGGGGAAAATGTCCCGAGCCCCAGGTGGTCACGGGCCTGCTGCCCCAGTCCTTAAAGTTGCCAGCAGGAGTCATCCCTTTAAGTTAAAGAATCACAGGCACCTGCTTATGCTCTAACTGGTCAGTCATTGGTCAAAGACAAGACTCCTAGGGGATGGGCAATGTCCAGTAAGTTTTGTTGAGAAAATGTCTCTGGCTGAGAGTAGCATGGGAGAATCCTGCCACAAAGGATTAATAAGGATGGGATTTTTATGCTTTGCATAAACATGAAGTCACTTTCTGGACAGTATTTGTTTCCTCAAACTGGTTCTGGATAGCTGCCTTACTTATCCAGGTAACTGAATTATTTTATGATCAGAGGGTACTATGAAATTTGGCTTGTCTGTATGAATTGCACTAATTATATATTCTGGGCTTCCCTGGTGGTTCAGATGGTAACAAACACACCTGCAACGCAGGAGACTGGGTTTGATCCCTGGATTGGGAAGACACCCTGATGTGGGAAATGGCAACCCACTCCTGGAGAATCCCATGGACAGAGGAGCATAGCAGTCTACAGTCCAGGTGGTCGCAAAGAATTGGACACAACTAAGCGACTTGCACTTTCATTTTTCAACCAGATATTTGCCAGGATTCATTTCCTAAAAGTGAGCTGCTTTTAGGGAGTACAAGTAAAATAGTTTCAGAGGACAGATAAGCAAATCAGTTGGTTCTAAGCAAGATATGAGAGCATGGTTTAGACTGTGGAGCTAAAAATGCTTTACTTAAGGAAATTCATATTGAAAACATTGACTATGACCTGTGGTTTGATAGTTTAAAACTTCAAATGGCTAATAGACACATGAAAAGATGCCTAGTATCACTCAATATTAGAGAAATGCAAATCAGAGCCATAATGAAGTACCATCTCATGCCAATCAGAATGACCATCATCAAAAAGTCTACAAGCAATAAATGCAGGACAGGATGTGGAGAAAAGGGAACCTTCTTAAAGCTGTTGGTGGGAATGCAACGTGGTACAGCCACTGTGGAGAACAGCGTGGAGATTCCTTAAGAAACTGGGAATAGAACTGCCATATGACCCAGCAATCCTGAGCATAAACCCCAAGGAAACAAGAATTAAAAGAAACACATGTACCCCAATGTTCATTGCAGCACTATTTACAATAGCTAGGGCACGGAAGCAATGTTGATGTCCATCGACAGATGAATGGATAAGGAAGTTGGGGTATATATACACAACAGAGTATTACTCAGCTGTAAAAAGGAACACATTTGAGTCAGTTCTAATGAAGCAGATGAAACTGTAGCCTATTATACAGAGTGAAGTAAGTCATAAAGAGAAACATAAATATATGTATGGAATTTAGAAAAACAGTAACAATGACTGTGTATGCAGGGCAGCAAAAGAGACACAGATGTAACGAACAGAAGTTTGGACTCCTGGGAGAAGGCGAGGGTGGGATGATTTGATAGAAGAGCATTGAAATGTGTGCATTATCATATGTAAAATAGATAGCAAGTGCAAGGAGAAGGAAATGGCAACCCACTCCAGTGTTCTTGCCTGGAAAATCCCATGGACGGAGGAGCCTGGTAGGCTGCAGTCCATGGGGTCGCTAAGAGTCAGATACGACTGGGCGTCTTCACTTTCACTTTTCACTTTCCTGCATTGGAGAAGGAAATGGCAACCCACTCCCGTGTTCTTGCCTGGAGAATCCCACGGACGGGGGAGCCTAGTGGGCTGCCGTCTATGGGGTCGCACAGAGTCGGACGTGACTGAAGCGACTAAGCAGCAGCAGCAGCAAGTTTGATACATGAAGCAGGACACCCAAGGCCTGTGCTCTGGGACAACCTTGAGGGATGGGGTGGGAAGGGAGGAGGGAGGGGGGTTCAGGATGGGGAGACACATGTGTATCCGTGGCTGATTCATGTCGATGTATGGCAAAAACCATCACAATGTTGTAAAGTCATTATCCTGGAATTAAAATTAATTAATTAATTAAAAAGAAAACTACAGTGGATTATTTTGATGATTCTTGTAGAATGTCTTGTATATTTAGTATAATGATGAAATATCATTTAGTTAAAGGCATTGTAAGCTGGTGATTTCTGGGTAGGTATGGAATGTTATCATGGAATAATTGGATCAGTCTGGTCTGTTGGTTTTGAAACATCATTTTCCCAATTTGTCAAATTCTTCCCCTCTTCCAACACCCACAGAAGCACAGATTTTGGTTATGATATTGGGAAGTCTCCAAATATCCAAGAATATTCCATACCCTTCGTGTCTTCCTGCATAGAGAATAATACTCCTGCCCTAACATACACTATATGACTATCAGATATGTTGAAATATATGGAAGCTATTCTTGATCATGTGTGTGTCCTTAGTTACTCAGTTGTGTCCAACTCTTTGCAACCCCATGGACTGTAGCCCACTAGGCTCCTCTGTCCATAGGATTTTTCAGGCAAGAATATTGGAGTGGGTTGCCATTTCCTTCTCCAGGGGATCTTCCCGACCAAGGGATCAATCCTGTGTGTCTCCTGCATTGACAGACAAATTCTTTATCACTGATCCACTTGGGAAGCCCATTCTTGATTGAGTTTCTGCCTAAACCTTGAACTCAGTTGTCTATTCCTGATTGTATTTAGTACTGTCTTTAGATGGTCTGCAGTGTCAGGCCTTTCATTCTTTCATTATCCCTGTGGAGATAATAATATCAATAATGAATATCTGGAGTGGAATATTTTTGTCTACATTAAATGTTAAAACATACCTAGTAGAGTTTTTCTGTTAGATTCTTAAATATCGTTGCCTTGAATATGTATGTGAGTAAATGCTATTTAATTTCAAGGTAACTTTGATTTTTAAAGTTAAATCAGCAAGCATCTTTTTATAAAAAGCAAACAAACAAACGTGCAATCCAGTATTTGCCTGTTTAGTCTTAGTTCTTAAGAAACTAAATCTGAATTTAGTATCCAGTTTTAGGTGATAGACATGAACTTATTTATCTTGGATTTTGTTCATTTCTGACCCTGGATAATTGAAAGGGTAAGATGATTTACTTACTAGTGTTAATGGGAGTGAGTTTTTCTCTTGAATCCATCAGCATCAGTTTTTGTCACTTAGAGAAAGGAATTCATGAGTAATACATTCTAATGGGGCAGTGGAAAATGAGAAAAAAAATACCTGGAGCTTGATTAGAGGAGGGAATATACAAAATGCACACAACAGTATTGTGTGTGTGTGTGTGTTTTACAACATTTATAAAGTCAGAGGTCAGCTAAGCTGAAAAAGAAGATGTGACTGAGAAGGGAAAGGAAAGGAAGATGCAGAAGGAAAACAAATTAGTGTTGCAGAGGCCTATAAAGCTCTTTTGAGCACTATCCTACACTTTGTGTTGATGAAACCATAAAACACAGAAACCTATTGCCAAATCCAGACTGAAAATGTCACAAGATCATTAGATTAGTAGTTAGGATACCTATTTTGAATCCTGGGTTGGTCACAAATTAGCAGAGCATCTCTGAGAAAATTCCACCCTCTCTAGGTCTTTGTTTCTTCATCTTAAGATGAGGGATACGGGCTCGATGCTCTCTAAATCTCCTTCCAGCTTTAACATCATTTTCTAAATGCTTCCATATTGCATAAGTGTTGGCAAAAGCATTGTCACTCCCCAGCATGTGACCTAACCACAGCTCTGAGCTACAGATAATAATAGGTCAGGACTGATCCCTTGATCAGATCTGGTCTGTTCTGACCTCCCCTGGACTTTGCATCCCAGAAACTTTTATACTTATTCAAAGGGTGAATTATCTGTTTGGTAATATTTTCTTTAAATTGTGGGAAAGCAACTATATGCTGGTATCTTTCCTGTCCTGACAAAATAGTCTATATCACAGTAGTCTGGGAATAACTCTTATGGATTATTAAAATAACAGTCCTAAGAGTCCCAACTGCTAATCAGACCCATAAGTGACACCCATAAAGGAGGGTGTCCTCACTTGGGGTAGTTGACAACCGTGGGCCACCCTAATGAATAACATATGCTTGACTGGTCCTATCGGTCATTCGCAGACCACATTCTTTCTAGGATGGAGTCTCATTATTGATCCACTATTGCTTATGACTTCCCACGTCGCACAGTGGTAAAGAATCCACCTGGAAATGCAGGAGACAGAGGTTCGATCCCTGAGTTGGGAAGATTCCCCTGGAGTAGGAAATGGCAACCTACTCCAGAAATTCTACTTCTTGCCTGGAAAATTCCATGAACAGAGGAGTCCATGGAGTTGCAAAGACTCAGACACAACTGAACACACACACACACAGAGCCATCTATGTCACATTGACTAATAGTGTAATAGGAATATTCACTTCCTTACTCCAGTCTGATCTCTGCATAACAAAATTATGGACTTCCCTGGTGGCTCAGATGGTAAAGAATATGGCTGTAATGTAGGAAACCAGGGTTCGATCCCTGGGTCAGGAAGATCCCTTGGAGAAGGGAATGGCTGCTTTTCATCCACATAGAGGGACTCTCTCTTGTTTTCCTGATTTCCTCATCCAACCTCCACTAGTAGAATATAAATTTTATCTAATACTTTCTATGTTGAGATGTGGGACCCAGAGGTGTGATTTTCTAAGCAGCTGACTGAAAGCTGGTTTAGCAAACTCTTTTTATTAATTAATTTTTAAATTGAAAGATAATTGCTTTATAGAATTTTGTTGTTTTCTGTCAAACCTCCACATGAACAGCTAACTCTTAATGCCCTCACCCACTCTGGAGATTAAAAAAGGATGGTGTGCATGCTAAGTCACTTCAGTTGAGTCCAACCTCTTTGTAACCATATGGACTGTAGCCCACCAGGCTCCTCTGTTCATGGGATTCTCCAGGCAAGAATACTGGAGTGGGTTGCCATGCCCTCCTCTGGGGAAAGAAGGTGGGCACATAGATGTTAGAGAGAAGACATTTCTGGAGAGGGCTGCACCAGTGGTGGGCTGGTGGGCTGCACCAGTGCCTTTCTTTATCAAAGGGAATCAGGCTCTGACAAAAGCATAAGGAGAGCTGGAAGAGCCCTCCATATGCTGGTGAAGAACCAGAGGAATGAGAATCTCATCAGGTTGGGAGAATCTCGAGAGTGAGAATCAGGCTTTAATTCTTCCACAGTGAAGCAGAGGAAAGTTGGCTGCATTAGAACTGGCCTGCACTCAATCCATGAAAAGGGACTGGCCTTTCCCGTGGGTGGAAAGATTTGGTGTAGAGTGAGCCAAGGTCCTGTTCATGTTGGATGTTTGGAGAGTGATTAACCTTGGTGGAAAAACTGGAGGTATGGATTCCTAGGAACTGATGTAGGGGTAAAGGATCAGTGGGGAGAAGATGCCATGGTTCTCAGCAAGGAAAACCAGTGATGACAGAACCCACTGTGAACACCTGCCAACTCCAGACAGCACATGTGTTGGGGCAGCATCACTGTGCAGGGAGTAAAGACATTTCTGTTTCTTCTTTCTCTTCTTCTATCTCCAGTCCCACTCTGGAGACCTTGAAAACCCCTGTTAACATGTTATGGAAGCAGGAGTTAAAGCTGCCAAGTGAAGGAACAGAAGAGAAAACCAGCAAATGCCTTCTCACTAATTATGGTCCCAACAGGGGAAGGAGAGAAGCCTTAACTTTGAAGCAAGATTTAAGCTTTAACTTTTAGGTACAACTATATGTGGTAGACAGAATAGTGTTCCACCAAAGGTGTTCACATTTTCATCCTTGTACTTTTTAAAAAGGTACAATATGTTACAAAGGGGAGCTAGGCTTGTAGATGGAATTAAATTTGCTAATGATCTGACTTGAAGATATGGAAATTATCCTTGATACTTCAGGCAGGCTCAGTGTAATCACAAATTTCTTATAAATGGAAGAGTGAGAAAGGAGAGTTGGTGTCAGAATGATGCAATATGAGAAATACTTGACTGAACACTTCTGGGTGTGAAGATGGAAAGGAACCTTGAGTCAAAAATATGTGCAGCCTCTAGAGGTTAGAGAAGACAAGGAAATGGATTCTTCCTGGGGGCTCAAGTCAGCCTTGCTGACTCCTTGATTTTAGCCCAGTGAGATCCATCTCAAACTTCCAACCTACCTTCTGAAGTGTCAGACAGTAGTTGGGTTGTTTAAATCCACTAGTTTTATGGTAATGTATTACATGAGTAATAAGAAAATTCTATAGTGAATAACTGAGTTGAGATTGTCTTACTTTAGAATGACCAGAAAAAGCAGGGGGAAGGAAGAACTAGCCCCAAAGAATAAATGAAGAGAGCAAAACCAAAAAGTCAAGTTGCTTTAAGTATATATGCCCTGTGACATGTGCAAGGTAATAAAGATTTGAAGTAGGGAAGTGGTAAAGGAATTCAGAAGGAATTAGGTTGGAGACAGATTGAAATTAAAGGGAACAGAATTTGTATATATACTAAGAATGGAAAAATATCTACATTACTATATATAAAATAGATAGCCAGTGCAAATAGCTGTATGACTCAGGGAGCTCAAACCAGTGCTTTTTGACAACCTAGAGGGGTGGGATGGGATGGGAGGTGGGAGGGAGTTTCAAAAGGGTGGAGACATATGCATACCAATGGCTGATTCATGTTGATGTATGGCAGAAACCAACACAATACTGTAAAGCAATTATTCAACTAAAAATAAATTTAAAAGTAAAAGTAAAAAAATAAAATAAAAATTTAAAAAAGAGTCTTAGTTTTTGATCCTAAATTAGAGGTGCCTGTATCACTAACTGATGGACTTCCCAGGTAAAGCGAGTGGTAAAGAACCTGCCCACCAGTGCAGGACATATAAGAGACTCGGGTTCAGTCCCTGGGTTGGAAAGATCCCCTGGAGGAGGGCATGGCAACCCACTCCATTGTTCTTGCCTGGAGAATCCCATGGATAGAGGAACCTGATAGGCTATAGTCCCTGGGGTCACAAAGAGTTGAACACGACTGGCGCGACTTAGCACACATGCAATGCCATTAGCTGATAGTGAAATTGAACAGGAAAAAAGTGAGAGGGGAACCAATTTTTTGGTGGAACTATAATTTCCAGGTGATTTGAGGCCATATTTTTGAAGCAATTCAACCAAGAAAGTTACAGGAAGAATGTAAGAAAGAGATTGGGACAATGGATTATTTGGGTATTTTCAACTCAAAGATGAAAACTGTGAAGATCACAACAGCGAATGAGATCATTTAAAGGGGGAATGTTGAGAATCATCACGGTACCATACCTAACGAGGAACAGGAAGAACTTTCTAATGGAAAAAAAAAAACAAAACGGTTTGAGTAATCCCAAACATCTCAAGCAGGCTGAATGGGAGAGCAGAAATGAAAGCTAAGGTGTAAATGTGACAAAGGCTGAGTAAATATTAGGTGGTTTCTACTGAGCAGAGAGAAGCAACTTTGAAGAGAGTCAAAAAACATGTATACATTGGAGCTGTCAATTGAGAGGAAAAACTCAGTGTGAGTGACTGGAGAGTGGAAAAGAGAAGCTAAAGGAGGAAAATGTTAGTGATTTGGTGATAATGGCAGGGCTGTGTGAAGAGCAAGTTATCAGGTCGAGATCGAGAGAGGAAGATAGGGGATGTCGGCTCCTACTGCTGAAAGTAAACTTCAATGACAGTGTTCATGCCACAGCAGGGCTCTTTATATTGCAATTCTGTGTGTGGGAAGGGTCTGGCCTCCAAGGTGAGTTCTTCCTGTTGTGAGGGTGTGAGTGGCACAAGTCCTGTAGCGAGAAGCTTGCAGGCAGAAGGCTTGGCCCCTGTTGAGTTGTCAGTGCCGTATTTCCTGCTGAGGTCAATACAGGGGAGGAAGGGGTTGCTGCCTGCCTTTCGGAATCAGATAATACAATTGGGAAGGCAAGCTCTTCTCAGAGGAGAGCAGTTTTAGTATAATCAACCTTGAACCTTCCTCCCACCTCCCTCCCGATCCCACCCCTTTAGGTTGTCACAGAGCACTGGCTTTGGATTCCCTGTGTCATACAGTAAGAAGGGAGGAATATATGTATCCCTATGGCTGATTCATGCTAATCACAATATTATAAAATTATCCTCCAATTAAAAATTAAATTAAAAAATCAAACTTGAGACTAATTTTAAAAACTATCATTGCAAGATCTCAGAGGAGAGGGAAGATCATATTAGCCTATATGGGGTTCATCAGAAAAGGTTTCCTGGATCATTGAACTTGGCCTTTGGTGAGGTAGAGAGAGAGAAGGAGAAAGGTGAGCAAAAAGCATAAAATAGGGCATATTGACTTTGGCCCTTAGGAGTTGCCAATTCCCGTCTGTATTGTCTTAGCCAAAGGGTAACTGTTGGTGGGGATTGCAGGCCTTCAGGTGAAGGTGGACCTGTAGGGAAATAGACCACAGATTAGTCCTGGCTCTCAATCTGACCAGCTGGGTGATTATGGGAGATGAACTTAACCTCTCTGGGTCTCATGTCCTCATCTATAAAACAGGGGTCATGAAGCTGTATCCTGTGCAATGACCTCCATGTACCTTGTGCTCTTGTATCTTGTATAACTAGATGCACCTTATCCTTTCCATAAGGATGCAGTTCAATAGGCAGACCCCTGCTCTGTCTCATTCTCCTCCAGTTCATCTTCCAAATAGGGGCCCAAATGCTCTTCTTAAAACATCTCTCTAATCATCACTCACCTCCTAAAGCTCTCTCCACTGCCTTGAGGGGAAGGTCAGATTACTCCATCTCTGGCTCTGACTTCCACTGCCAGCTGTATTACCTGCAGACCATCTCCTCACACAGTCTTCATGAACTGCTTGCACATCTCCAAATACCCCAGGCTCCTTGGACCAGGCTCACATTGTTCCTTCTTTCTGGAATGCCTTCCCTCTGCCCTTGCTCTTTCCATCTCCCCCCACCTTACCGTCTGCTTTATGAAAGTCTTTGGACTTGTATTATTTTTTCCCCTATTTTTGATAAATCTGAAATATATTAAGATTTTTTTAAATTTTATAAGAATGCATTTGATTTACAATATTGTGTTAGTTTCAAGTATAAAGCAAAGTGATTCAGTTATGCATATACATATGTTCATTCTTTTGCAGATTCTTTGCCCATATAGGTTATCACAAACTATTGAGTAGAGCTCCCTGTGGACTTGTATCATTGAAGCATTTCCTGAATAACCCCCATCTCTACAAGCCCTCCCAGACAAAATTAGTCTCCCTCCCCAACTTTGTGCTTCGACTCCATCTGGCTTTTACAATTTGTGTGTGCATGCATGCTTAGTTGCTTCAGTCTTGTCCGACTCTGTGCAACCCTATGGACTGTAGCCCACCAGGGTCCTCTGCCCATTGGGATTCTCCAGGCAAGAATACTGGAATGGGTTGCCATGCCCTCCTCCAGTGGATTTTCCTGACCCAGGGATCCAACCCACGTCTCACATTTCATGCATTGTCAGGCAGGTTCTTTACCACTAGTGCCACTTGGGAAGCCCCTTACCATTTATATTTCACTCTATCTGTTCTGTTATTTCCTGGCTCATCCAATTAGATTTATTTAAATGCAGCAATGATGACTCTCTCTTTCCTTTTGCTTGACTTGGCAAAACCTGCCATGTGATTGATTGAATGTGTTGAGCAAATGAATGAAGCCAATGTCAGGCAATTGACTGTCATTAACTCTGGCTTCTTCTGGCTCCAGCCTGATTGCACAACTGTATTTCTTAGAGTGACTCTTGCTATCTTCTTTCTCTTTACCTAGGGCTTCTCTGATGCCTCAATGGTAAAGAATCCGCCTGCCAAACAGGAGATGTGGGTTCAATCCCTGAGTCAGGAAGATCCCCTGAAGTAGGAAGTGACAACCCACTCTAGTATTCTTACTTGAGAAATCCCATGGACTGAGGAGCCTGGTGGGCTATGGACCATAGTGTCAGAAAGAGTTGGACCCGACTTAGCTTTCAGAGACTCTCTTCACCTAAAGAAGTAAGCTTGCCAGAGACTTGCTTTGCAGCTTGCTGAATTGTACTTCAGAACCCCACTCAGGAGCCCTCTCCTGCCTGGCCTGGTCAGATGGGCTCAGGGTGCCCACAGGAGAGCCCTTTCCTGGGAGCAGGAGCCTGTCCCTGAAGGCTTTGTTGGAGGACGAGTTTGGTCAATGTTTTTCCAGTCTGAATGGGCTATATTCAGGCCAACCCCTCCATCCCGTGTTGGTGACCTCCTTTCTCATGTCTGCAAAGTAAAAGGGAAATAATACCATGGTCAAGTTCAGGGACTCTGGCTCCTGCCCTTATATCTGAGTAAACTTCCAGAGCGGGTCTGGCCTTAGGCAAAACACTGAAATCAACCAAGCCTGACTTTCCAATCTTCTTTCTCCAATGTGCTCTCTACCCTTAGTATCAAATTATATTTTCTTTCCTATTGTAGCCTATTGCGAGCCTATTGCTCACAAAATGCATTTCCTGTACAGAGGTATTATTCTGGAGACATACTCATCACCCTCATTACGCCAGCTTTTCCTACATTCCTCTTAAGGTAACTTTAACTTAGTGTTGGAAGCCTGCCTCATTGGCTCTCAGTTATCTATAAAGAGAATGATGGCCTTTTCCATTGTCAGGATTGCGGAGGGTGCAATTGTGATATGTATTTTATATGTAATTGTGTGTGTGTGTGTGTGAGAGAGAGAGAGAGATAGGGCCTGGAAATAGACTCCAGCTCTGGCATTATTGGCTGTATTACCTAGGCAAGCTACTTATTCTGTCTCTTAACCCCTTTTTTAAAAGATTTTTTTAAAAATGTGGACCATTTTTAAAGACTTCATTGAATTTGTTACAATATTGTTTCTGTTTTATGTTTTGGATTTTTGGTTGTGAGGCATATGGGGTCTTAGCTCCCTGAAAGTTAAAGTTGCTCAGTCATGTCTGACTTTTTGCGACCCCATGGATTATACAGTCCATGGAATTCTCCAGGCCAGAATACTGGAGTGGTAGCATTTCCCTTCTCCAGGGGATCTTCCCAACCCAGGGATCAAACCAGGGTCTCCTGCATTGCAGGCGGATTCTTTACCAACTGAGTTATCACCAGGAATCAGCCCTGAGTCTTAACCACTGGACTGCCAGGGAAGTCCTTCTCAGCTTCTTAGTTTCATCATATGTAAATTGGAAACAAATTGTTACCCATTTTTAGGGTTTTTGGTGAGCAACATATAAGCATCATGTAGGATTTTGTTGACTATGCTCTGGAGTTAGAGTGTGGTTGTGGGAGGTCAAACTTAATTTTCCTGCTTACTGTTACATGACCAATAAGGAAGCTCCTGAGCCTCTCTGGGCCTTAGTTTCCTCATCTATGAAATGGACCAATAATATTACCTACCTCATAAAGTTTTGTGAAGATATAATGAGAAAGTGCATATAAATCTTTGTAAGAAAATACACAATTAACACATTTTAACTCTTCGTGTGCTATTCTAAGCATTGTGAGAATTGAATGAAATTAGGAATGTTGAAACTGTCATACAGAGTAAGTCAGAAAGAAAAGAACAAATATTACTATCGATTCATGTATGTGGAATCTAGAAAAATGATACAGATGAACCTGATTCCAGGACAGGAATAGAGATGCAGACATAGAGAATGGGCATGTAGATATGGGGGAGGAAGTGGGAGTGAGTGAATTGGGAGATTAGGATTGATGTATTTACATTACCATGTGTAAAATAGCTAGTGGGAACCTACTGTAAAGCACAGGAAGCTCAGATTGGTGCCCTGCGATTACCTAGAGGGGTGGGATGGCAAGGTGGGAGGAAGGTCCAAGAGGGAGGGGATCTATGTATACATATGTATTCATTGCATTGTACAGCAGAGACTGACATGACATTATAAAGCAATTATAACCCAATAAAGAAAAGGATGTATCTTAAGCATTATTCATATATCCAGGGCTCCCTGGATATGTAAATATAAACTTCTCTAAGAATCCTGGGTTTAAAGAACTATATATATTTTATTCTCCTCTTGTCAGCCTTATAACTTCAGTGGTGGAAGATACGAGAATATGGTTATTATGTGTGCACATGTCTGCATTTCAGAGGAAAGAATCTGTGAACAGTACGACCCACTTGATTTCAGCTTCCTGAGTGGCCAGGAAAATGTGCTTTTGGTGTCAAATCACAGGGTCTCACTTGTACCCAGAATAATCATGAATAATAAGTAATTTGGCTTCTTTAATTAAAGTGTTAAAAAAAAATCTCAGGCTCTTTAATTCTGTGGATTTGAAAAAGTGGTGATATAGGGATATTTCTTTTAAAAAGGTAAAACAAGTGTACTAGCCTGTAGAGAGTGGTTTGAGAAGTAAAACTCCATTCCATCATCTCTCAGTCTGAAACAGTGAGCTAGACTCCACCCTTTAGGCTTTATTATGGATCTAATGTGTCCTGGCACATAGAAGTTACAACCACATTATTATGCTGCTAATATGAAGCATATTCATCCAAATGAGTGCTGTTTTTCTTCCAAGTCTACCCTTTGGGAGTTTTGCCCATATTCTAGAAATTCTGCTTCCAACATGCTCTTTGCACTGATTCTTTGTGAATTCCCTTAAAAGTCTTGGACATATTCTTTGGAACATTCTCAAATTTAGCAGCTCTTTAGTCCCATGGGATAGATTGGATTTTTGGAAAAGTTATATCTGGTGAAATGATGAGTGATGTAACAGAGTTTAGGTAACTATAAGTACATGAAAGGATGAGGAATAAAAAGGTCCTTGCCTTTGAAGACCGTCACTGGAGAAGAGCTTGGGAAATACTAGGAGCACAAAGGGCCTCACTGAAGACAGGCAAAGGCTTTCAGAACTGGGATACTTAGCACCATTCACATCCTAGTCCACAAACTGAGAAACACCAGAATATATATGATATTCAAGGGATTAGCAAACTTTTATTAAGAGGAGTACATATTTCGGAGAAGGCAATGGCAACCCACTCCAGTACTCTTGCCTGAAAAATCCCATGGATGGGGAAGCCTGGTGGGCTGCCATCTATGGGGTTGCACAGAGTCAGACATGACTGAAGCGACTTAGCAACAGCAGCAGCAGCAGTACATATTTTAGGCTTTGTGAACAGATAGTGCCTCACATTTGTGTGTGCAATATTCTTAACTTGAAGACCATATGGAAACAAGCCACTGACTACATTTGGCCCATGGACAGAGATTGTAAACCCACTCCAGCATCAGATCAGATCAGATCAGTCGCTCAGTCGTGTCCGACCCTTTGCGACCCCATGAATCACAGCACGCCAGGCCTCCCTGTCCATCACCAACTCCCGGAGTTCACCCAGACTCATGTCCATCGAGTCAGTGATGCCATCCAGCCATCTCATCCTCTGTCGTCCCCTTCTCATCCTGCCCCCATCCCTCCCAGCATCAGAGTCTTTTCCAATGAGTCAACTCTTCGCATGAAGTGGCCAAAGTACTGGAGTTTCAGCTTTAGCATCATTCCTTCCAAAGAAATCCCAGGGCTGATCTCCTTCAGAATGGACTGGTTGGATCTCCTTGCAGTCCAAGGGACTCTCAAGAGTCTTCTCCAACACCACAGTTCAAAAGCATCAATTCTTCGGCGCTCAGCCTTCTTCACAGTCCAACTCTCACATCCATACATGACCACAGGAAAAACCATAGCCTTGACTAGACGGACCTTTGTTGGCAAAGTAATGTCTTTGCTTTTCAATATGCTATCTAGGTTGGTCATAACTTTCCTTCCAAGGAGTAAGTGTCTTTTAATTTCATGGCTGCAGTCACCATCTGCAGTGATTTTGGAGCCCTCCAAAAATAAAGTCTGACACTGTTTCGACTGTTTCCCCATCTATTTCCCATGAAGTGATGGGACCGGATGCCATGATCTTCGTTTTCTGAATGTTGAGCTTTAAGCCAACTTTTTCACTCTCCACTTTCACTTTCATCAAGAGGCTTTTGAGTTCCTCTTCACTTTCTGCCATAAGGGTGGTGTCATCTGCATATCTGAGGTTATTGATATTTCTCCCGGCAATCTTGATTCCAGCTTGTGTTTCTTCCAGTCCAGCATTTCTCATGATGTACTCTGCGTATAAGTTAAATAAACAGGGTGAATATATACAGCCTTGACGAACTCCTTTTCCTATTTGGAACCAGTCTGTTGTTCCATGTCAAGTTCTAACTGTTGCTTCCTGACCTGCATACAGATTTTCAAGAGGCAGATCAGGTGGTCTGGTATTCCCATCTCTTTCAGAATTTTCTACAGTTTATTGTGATCCACACAGTCAAAGGCTTTGGCATAGTCAATAAAGCAAAAATACATGTTTTTCTGGAACTCTCTTGCTTTTTCTATGATCCAGCGGATGTTGGCAATTTGATCTCTGGTTCCTCTGTCTTTTCTAAAACCAGCTTGAACATCAAGAAGTTCACTGTTCACATATTGCTGAAGCCTGGCTTGGAGAATTTTGAGCATTACTTTACTAGTGTGTGAGATGAGTGCAATTGTGTGGTAGTTTGAGCATTCTTTGGCATTGCCTTTCTTTGGGATTGGAATGAAAACTGACCTTTTCCAGTCCTATGGCCATTGCTGGGTTTTCCAAATTTGCTGGTATATTGAGTGTAGCACTTTCACAGCATCATCTTGGAAATAGCTCAACTGGAATTCCATCACCTCCACTAGCTTTGTTCGTAGTGATGCTTTCTAAGGCCCACTTCATTTCACGTTCCAGGATGTCTGGCTCTAGGTGAGTGATCACACCATCGTGATTATCTGGGTTGTGAAGATCTTTTTTGTACAGTTCTTCTGTGTATTCTTGCCATCTCCTCTTAATATCTTCTGCTTCTGTTAGGTCCATACCATTTCTGTCCTTTACCGAGCTCATCTTTGCATGAAATGTTCCTTTGGTATCTCTGATTTTCTTGAAGAAATCCCTAGTCTTTCTCATTCTGTTGTTTTCCTCTATTTCTTTGCATTGATCGCTGAAGAAGGCTTTCTTATCTCTTCTTGCTATTCTTTGGAACTCTGCATTCAGGTGTTTATATCTTTCCTTTTCTCATTTGCTGTTCACTTCTCTTCTTTTCACAGCTATTTGTAAGGCCTCCCCTTGGAAAATCTCATGGACAGAGGAGCCTGGTGGGCTACACCGTGGGGTCACAAAGAGTCAGTCACGTCCGAGTGATTGAGCATGCACACACATAGATTGTTACTCATATTTCATCATTAAATATTGCCAAGGAAAAAATGTACACCTAGGTATCAGTGCTAAGTCACTTCAATCGTGTGCAACTCTTTTGCAACCCCATGGATTAGCCTACCAGGTTCCTCTGTCCAGGGGATTCTCCAGTCAAGAATATTGGAGTGAATTGCCATTTTCTTCTCCACTATATATCAGTATGTATCAGATATTCTATGTGAAATGTATGTATTAAATCCTTCAAAAGTTAAGAATTTTCCTAGGCTTCAGGGAATGTTAAAATAGTAATTATAACTATCGCTTACTTAACCAAGAGCATTTTCATAAATGAAATATCTTCATAGCTCTCTTTCTCTCTCTCCCTTTCTCTGTATGTACATTCACAATATTATTGGTGTTCCCACAGTGACTATGTTTGCTAAACCTGGATCCCATGCGAAAAAAATAATGTGGAGCATATTTCAGGCAAAAGGCAATCATTAAATAATCAGCTAGCCCCAAAAGCATAAAACTAAACAGAAACAAGAAGATGCATAGAATTGCCTCCTGGTTTGCTTTTCTCTGGGACGATTCCTCAGAAGGCCATCTTTAGCTGTATTATGTAGCAGATTGAAAGGTCAGGCTGACTGACCATTCACCCAGATGACTGATTCAGCTCAGGGAAAAAGGTGACTCACAGAGGATGATAGCAAAAAACAGTCCTCTGGTAGAAAGTCACTAAGCCGAGGCACACGTGAAGGGCATTGTGTGCTCAGCCTATTCCTTTGAGTCTTGGTTATGAGCGTAACCTTGGCTGGGAACCCACATGCACTTTTGCAAGGACAGTTGCTCCTTCCACATACCCGTGGCTGTCGTCTCCTGATGGCGCACAGATGAAAATGGTCGGCAACTGGAGTTCAAGCCTGGTTACAGCACTGGACTGTGATGGCTGAATCTATTGACCAACAAAGTGGAGGTGATTTCTTGAAGGTCACCTTAGAAGGAAAGGCACTCCATGTGGCAGGTTCCTTTCAGAGATGGTTCCCAGGTCACACGAACTAACTCTGCTGCCCTCTCTGGCACAACTCTGTCCTGTTCTCTGGACATCATAGAAGTGTGTTTGATTTCAAAGCAGAGCGAGGCACTGGTATGTTTGTAGACATCTGTACAGCTTGTGGCCCATAGAAGGAAGACATTGCTGCGCCTTCCTCAAGGGACTCTCCACGCTGGGAGAGACTTGTAAAAACTTTGCCTATGCATGCAATTAGGAGAATTTAGCTGTGTGTCAGGACAGAGCTAAGAAAAAGCTATCATAGCTGCAGCTGTAATGAAAATGAGGGAGAGTATATCCACTCACTGATGATGTTGAATAGCTCAGAAAAAAAAAATACTCATAGGTGTTATGCAAAGGAGAACTTGAATCAGGTATCAGGAACCAGAGTATGAAGGCAGGTAAAGAAAGTAGAACAAGGATGAGCATAAACATGTGGAAGGGGGAGGGCGTTTGAGCATGCTTCTACACATGGATGGCTTTGTCTACATTGTTGAATGAACATGAGGGACAGCAAACATTGAGCGCTATCTGTCTTTTCCTCTATGATGACTGAGGGACTTGGATTACCACCTGGTCTCCCTGCTGGCTCAAATGGTAGAGAATCTGCCTGCAATGTGGGAGGCCCAGTTCCAATCCCTGTGTTGGGAAGATCTTCTGGAGAAGGGAAAGGCTACCTACTCCAATTTTCTTTCCTGGAGAATTCCATGGACAGAGGAACCTAGTGAGCTACAGGCCATGGGTAGCAAAGAGTTGGACACGATTGAGATACTAACACTTTAGGCAAAGTATGGGTGGGAAAAGCCCTGGAAAATGGGAAGGCTATGGTTTTTCCAGTGGTCATGTACGGATGTGAGAGTTGGGCTGTCAAGAAAGTTGAATGCCGAAGAATTGATGCTTTTGAACTGTGGTGTTGGAGAAGACTCTTGAGAGTCCCTTGGACTGCAAGGAGATCCAACAAGTCCATCCTAAAGGAGATCAGTCCTGGGTGTTCATTGGAAGGACTGATGTTGAAGCTGAAACTCCAATACTTTGGCCACTTGATGCGAAGAGCTGACTCATTGGCAAAGACCCTGATGCTGGGAAAGACTGAGGGCAGGAGAAGGGGACGACAGAGGATGAGATGGTTGGATGGCATCATCGACTCGATGTACATGGGTTTGGGTGGACTCCAGGAATTGGTGATGGACAGGGAGGCCTGGCGTGCTGCGGTTCATGGGGATGCAAAGAGTCGGACACGACTGAGCAACTGAACTGAACTGAACTGAAGCTATAGAGAGTAGCTGTACTCATTTATTATCTGAATCTGCTTCAGACACTACCTGGCTCCTCCTTAAAGTCAAGTTCTGGGTAATTTAGCACATCTCTTCTCCACTGCTATAGTCAGAACCTGGAGCTCTGGCCCCACTCACAGGCAAGGAGGGATTCATTTCACATCTGTGAAAGTCATGATGTTTTATTCACTGGAAATAGGTTAAGATTTTATTTACTTACATGGGACTCTGAGAGACCAAATAGTAGTAGAGAGTGATAATTTAATTCCTCAGTAAATGGACTGAGAAAACAAAATCCCAGAAGGCCTACAATAATTAAAAGAGTATTGCATTTATTGCAAGACTTTAGATAACACACTCTAAGTCTCTTCTATCCTTTTCACACAACCACATTATTGATGAACAGGCATCAAGAAGACATTAGGTGATGCTTTATTGCATTGGTTTAAGCTACTGTGGCTTTTATATATGAAGGGCATAGATTTATGCTGAGTGATTCAGCTACAAAGTGAGCACATCAATTTGTTCATGAGAATGTGAGCTGGTGATTACCTTCATTAGAGTCACCAGGGCAGACTGATAACTTTAATTTGGGCAGAGGCATGCAAACAGCATTTGCTAGTGGTATGTGTGTACTTGGAGCACAGGCTGTTCTGCATCCCTGAGGAGCCCTAGGAATACGAATTTGTGTTCTCAGAGACATCAAAGTACCAGCCAGGGTACAAAGACCAGTGGGACCAGGAAGAAATTGCTTCTCAGCACCGTGTGGCAGGATGTGGTATAAGTTTCATTTGGTCTTAGCATCTGAATGCCAGTTTGATGATGAAGTACAGAAAGGATGGCCCAGACAACTGGGCCAAATTCCAGATCATAGAACTTGGGGCCCTCCTTGGTATGACTAGATTATGACAAGTTGAATGGGGTTCTACTTTATACCACATAAAGGGAATTGGTGGGATTTGTTGTTGCTGTTCAGTTGCTCAGTCATGTCTACTTTATATGGACATGTATGGATGTGAGAGTTGGACTGTGAAGAAGGCTGAGCGCTGAAGAATTGATGCTTTTGAACTGTGGTGTTGGAGAAGACTCTTGAGAGTCCCTTGGACTGCAAGGAGATCCGACCAGTCCATTCTGAAGGAGATCAGCCCTGGGATTTCTTTGGAAGGAATGATGC
>NW_011495048.1:2242592-2245392 GCF_000754665.1 Bison bison bison | reverse complement strand
ACTTTATATGGACATGTATGGATGTGAGAGTTGGACTGTGAAGAAGGCTGAGCGCTGAAGAATTGATGCTTTTGAACTGTGGTGTTGGAGAAGACTCTTGAGAGTCCCTTGGACTGCAAGGAGATCCGACCAGTCCATTCTGAAGGAGATCAGCCCTGGGATTTCTTTGGAAGGAATGATGCTAAAGCTGAAACTCCAGTACTTTGGCCACCTCATGCGAAGAGTTGACTCATTGGAAAAGACTGATGCTGGAAGGGATTGGGGGCAAGAGGAGACGGGGACGACAGAAGATGAGATGGCTGGCTAGCATCACTGACTCAATGGACGTGAGTCTGGGTGAACTCCAGGAGTTGGTGATGGACAGGGAGGCCTGGCGTGCTGCGATTCATGGGGTCGCGAAGAGTCAGACATGACTGAGTGACTGATCTGATCTGACCTTTATTGATCTCAGGGCTTCCGTGGTGGCTCTGATGGTAAAGAATCCGCCTGCACTGAAGGAGATGTGTGTTCGATCCTTGGGTTGGGAAGATCCTCTGGAGAAGGGAATGGCTACTCACTCCAGTATTCTTGACTGGAGAATTCCATGGACAGAGGAGCCTGGTGGGCTACAGCGCATGGGGTTGCAATGGGTCAGACATGACTGAGTGATTGAGCGACTAACACACACACACACACACACACACACCTGCGATCCCATCTATTTGCTAGGTATAATAGAGGCTTCCATCCTGCAAGAATTTACAGTGTAGCTGGGAAACCATGAAGAGACTTTTTAAGCAATCCTGATTTACACTTGTGGTTTGTAGAAAGAAGGTTGGTGGTTAAGTGGTGGTCGAAAAGGCAAGGAGAAACAGTATTGAGGAGTGTAGGATGTAAGGCTGGTGACACTGGAGAATTAGTAAATCTTGCCTTGTGGGGACCTTTCAGCAAGCACATGGCCATATGTAAACGAGTATCATATTTCCCTGACCCAGAAAGTCCACTTCTGACAGGAGCAAAAATTGGATGCCTGAAGATATATGTTACTCTGTTTTTGTTAATAGCAAACATTGGAGAGTCCTTTAAACGGATGGCAACAGGGAAATGACTTGCCAAATAATAAAGCAGAAACATTTGGGGATGTTATTAAATTATAAAAAAATTAACTACAAGTATATAGACTTTGAAAAGTATTTGCAATGTAAGAGATTGAACAGTGATACAAAGGTACATACTAAGATTGCAACTTTATAAAAATTTTAACTGAAGGGTGCAATCAATGATCATTCATAATGTTGACCTCTGTCATTGCTTCCATTTTATTTCCTTTGTTGTAGTCTTCACTATGTGAACTATAAAGTGTATATACTTGTCTAATTTAAACATGAGCTTCTCTAGGGAATATAAATAGTATTTAATTTGATCACCTCTGTATCTTCAGTATCCCGCACATCTAGGGTACTCAATATTTGAATGGCTGAATACATTAGTGACTGGTATTTTTAAAGTATTTAATTTATTTTAAATTGGACTTTCAATTTAATGCACAGTATGACAATAACATTTGTCAAATCTTTGCAGGATGCTGGGTTAAGAACTCTAATCATTTTTCATTTCAACCTTATCACCAATACATTTGTTTTTATTAACATTTTTTTTTTTACAGTAGGTCCTTGTTGGTTGTCTGTTTTAAATACAGTAGAGTGACAAATCAGACTACTGATGTCTTTGTGCTGTGCAGAAGTTTGATGTAGCCCCATTTGATTTTGTTTTGTTGCTTGTGTTTTGGTGTCAAATAAAAGAAAAAAAATCTTTGCAAAAAAAAAAAAAACAGTAGTGTGTACATGTTAATCCCAAACTCCCAATCTGTCTCTCACCCTGCTTTCCCTCTGGTAATTGTAAATTCATTCTCTAACTCTGTGCGTCTGTTTCTCATACTAAGTGAAGTAATTCAGACAGAGAAAGACAAATATCATATGATTTTCCTTATATAAGGAATCTTAAAAAATGATACAAATGACTTTATTTACAAAATAGAAGCATTTTAATTGAAATATTATTGCTCTCCAATTATATGTTACAGGTATACAATATAGTGATTCACAATTTTCAAAGGTTACAGTCTATTTATAATTATTGTAAAATATTGGTTTTATTTCCAGTGTTATACAGTATATCCTTGTAGATTATTTTAAACTTAATAATTTGTACTTTTTACCCCACCACTTCTATCTCCCCTTTCCCTCCCCGCACTGGTAACCTCTAGTTTGTTGTCTATTATCTGTGAGTACTGGTTTGTTTTATAGTTGAAAAGACTGAGGCTAATATAGACAAAGCACCTTGCTTGTTGTCAAGATGTAAACCTCAGGCTGCTTGCCTCCAGGATCGAGGTTCTTGACCATCATACAGTGTTAAACACTAAAAATGTATAGAATAATCAAGAGCATCAGATGCTTTAATGAGGTCCTTTTTTAATTTTTTAAATATAAATTTATTTATATTAATTGGAGGTTAATTACTTTACAATATTGTATTGGTTTTGCCATACATCAACATGAATCCACCACAGGTATACATGTGTTCCCCATCCTGAACCCCCCTCCTTCCTCCCTCCCCGTACCATCCCTCTGGGTCATCCCAGTGCACCAGCCCCAAGCAACCAGTATCATGCATCGAATTTGGACTGGCAATTCGTTTCATATATGATATTATACATGTTTCAATACCATTCTTCCAAATCATCCCACCCTCTCCCTCTCCCACAGAGTCCAAAAGACTATTCTATACATCTGTGTCTCTTTTGCTGTCTCGCATACAGGGT
>NW_011495048.1:2211773-2242436 GCF_000754665.1 Bison bison bison | reverse complement strand
ATTATAAACAGTGCTGCGATGAACATGGGGTACACATGTCTCTTTCAATTCTGGTTTCCTCAGTGTGTATGCCCAGCAGTGAGATTGCTGGGTCATAAGGCAGTTCTATTTCCAGTTTTTTAAAGAATCTCCACACTGTTCTCCACAGTGGCTGTACTAGTTTGCTTTCCCACCAACAGTGTAAGAGGGTTCCCTTTTCTCCACACCCTCTCCAGCATTTATTGCTTGTAGACTTTTGGATCGCAGCCATTCTGACTGGCATGAAATGGTACCTCATTGAGGTTTTCATTTGCATTTCTCTGATAATGAGTGATGTTGAGCATCTTTTCATGTGTTTGTTAGCCATCTGTATGTCTTCTTTGGAGAAATGTCTATTTAGTTCTTTGGGCCATTTTTTGATTGGGTCGTTTATTTTTCTGGAATTGAGCTGCAGGAGTTGCTTGTATATTTTTGAGATTAGTTGTTTGTCAGTTGCTTCATTTGCTATTATTTTCTCCCATTCTGAAGGCTGTCTATTCACCTTGCTGATAGTTTCCTTTGATGTGCAGAAGCATTTAAGGTTAATTAGGTCCCATTTGTTTATTTTTGCTTTTATTTCCAATATTCTGGGAGGTGGGTCATAGAGGATCCTGCTGTGATTTATGTCGGAGAGTGTATTGCCTATGTTCTCCTCTAGGAGTTGTATAGTTTCTGGTCTTACGTTTAGATCTTTAATCCATTTTGAGTTTATTTTTGTGTATGGTGTTAGAAAGTGTTCTAGTTTCATTCTTTTACAAGTGATTGACCAGTTTTCCCAGCACCACTTGTTAAAGAGATGATGAGATCCTTTAAAACAAAAGCAAAAAAAAGTGTTTCCCATTTTCTCCCCTCCTGTGTCTTCATGCCGCCTTCAGCTGCCAACCTCTCCTGAGCCATCCTTCTCTGATCAAATTTTCCCTGTTGCCTAAGCCTCCTCAGTCCTTCAGAAACTCAGTTACTGATAATCTGGTTGATAAACTCATCTTGGTCTGAGGCAGCTATATTTTAAAAGGATTTTATAATATCTCAGCATGAAAGAGAGACACTTCTGCAAACATTTTCTGGGGCAGCCAGTCTTTTTGGGCTCTCTTCCAATCAAGCTGTGAAGGTGGCCAGTAAATCTACTGTGTCCAGGAAGTTCATAAGTATATTGTTTTGTCTCTTAACTGAATTAAAATATTCTCCAACTGTAATATAGGAGGTATGTCTTGTATGAACCTTAAAATTCTATTCAGGATAGGTATATATGAACAGCATTTTGTGTCCTAATAGTATTAGGACAGGTAACAGAGTAAATCTTCAGATTGAGACCATAGCACTCTTCATTGAGATGATTGCATAGAGAATAACATTTGCCTGGAATTTGCATCACCATCTCTTCTCTTTATGATTTTATATGACCATGTGACTGTGGGGATTGGAAATTCCATAAATTCCCCTTTAATAGTAAATAGATTCATGTTATACTCAAATTTATGATGATAATGAAATATTAACTCGAGAAACAAGTGCTTTACAAACCTGTGAATTGCTATTCTGCTTTATTTCAAACGTAGGTTCTTCTTAAAAACACCCATATGATACTTGAAGCTGTAAAAATTAATGAAATGATAAAGCATGGGGGGGTTGAATGCACTGAATATGTGCTGGTGTCTGGAACTGAACAGAATTAGGAATATTTAAAAATGTAATTTGATTTCCAAGACCAGAAAATAAGAAAATGTTCTTGTCTTTCTGATGCACCTCATATCACTTTGGAGTTAAATGCCTAAAAACTATATTAGCAGAGATTTTAAATGTCTAATTAAGGCACAGCCTTCCAGGTATTTTGACTTTTCTTGTTAAGTGTTCAAACAAAGCTATGGTATTTTTGAGACGGAACTACATTCTCTTGTGTGGGTCCACACAAACCCACAATTTTCTCAGAGAAAGACAAATAGCATATAATTTTACTAATATGTGGAATTTTAAGAAATGATACTAATGAACTTATTTACAAAGCAAAAGCAGACTCACAGACATATAAAACAAACATATGGTTACCAAGAGCAAAGCTGGGGACAGGGAGATAAATTAGAAACTTGGGATTAACACATACACAGTATATATAAATAGATAGGCAACAAAGACAGACTGTGTAGCACAGGGAGCTCTTCACAGTACTCCTATATGGACTATGGTCTATATGGGAAAAGCATTTTAAAAAGAATGGATGTATGTGTATGTATGGCTGATTCACTTTGCTGTACAGCAGAAAGTATCATAGCATTGTACTCCAATAAGGGCTTCATAGGTGGTGCTAGTGGTAAAGAAGCTGCCTGCTAAGGCAGTATACACAAGAGACATGGGTTCAGTCCCTCGGTTGGGAAGATGCCCTGGAAGAGGAAATAGTAACCCACTCCAGTATTCTTGCCTAGAAAGTCCCATGGACAAGAGGAGCCTGGCTGCCTATAGTCCATGGGGTTGCAAAGAATTGGACACAACTGAGTATGCACACACATACTCCAATAAAAATTTGGAAATAAAAAATAATAAATCAAATAGATCAACAAGGAATAAAATCAAACAGATAAATTTGATGGCTGTGATGTTCTGTTCATCAGGAATTTGAGCTGTGGAGTGTTTATTGATGTGTGTTTGATTAAAATCATCTTGCATTTTAAATAGTGAAGTGAAGTCAGTCATGTCCGACTCTTTGTGACCCCACAGACTGTAGCCTACCAGGCTTCTCCATCCATGGGATTTTCCAGCCAAGAGTACTGGAGTGGGTTGCCATTTCCTTCTCCAGGGGATCTTCCCGACCCAGGGATCGAACCTGGGTCTCCCTCATTGTAGGCAGATGCTTTTACCGTCTGAGCCAGGGAAGTAGACACTTAAAATAGTCATAATATATTTTTATGAGGGCTCCACACATTTCTGATTTTGTCAGTTTTAACTCTGCCATCTGTGTCCCTGGAGTATCTCTACTCTGTTTTTGGTCAGCCAAGGTGATGATTAAAGGGCTGGGAAACGGATGCTAATTATACAGATTCTGTTTAAGGAGCAAGTTACTTTCTTTGGAGAATCAGCATCAGCTCTCCCTGCTAGTTTATTGTCTTTCTAAAACTGCTAATGATATCATTGTTTGCCCCACCTGTTTACACTGTGTAGCTCCAGAAGAGCAAAAAGTATCCGAGTCTTTGAACTTGAGCCCATGAAATTGTGCTAAGCAGGCAATCAGAAAAGTATCGTAAGATGGATATCTTACCTCTCCATGATGTGGAGAGGTAAGATATCTTATTGATTCCCAGCCAGAAGTACTGGGCATTTTTTTTTTGCTGGAACCCTTAAAGCTCCTGTAGTCAGCGGCATACGATTTAGTGAACGCTGCTAAACGTCCTTCTATACTCCAAGATAACCAGTTATTAAGCCACTAAGTCAAGTATAGAAGACTTGACTCAGTCTTTTCAGCTTTTACTCACCCAAATCCATTATGCTTTCAGAACTCAGGGAGGAGGGCTTCCTTCCTGAGAGTCTTGGGAAATTTAGTACCATTAGCTCACCAAGGAGCTATGCCACCTTTACTCATGGCCTAGTTACTTCCAGAAATCACAAATCAATCTAAATAGCCCAACATTTAATAGTTGATGATTGACTTTGTTTTCTGAGCTCCTAGGAAGGCAATTGACTCTTGTTGCCGAGCTAAGTTGTAAACAATTCAGAAGTAGAGAAAGCAGAGGCCAGCTCCAGACTGTAAATGTTATCTATTTAGTTGATTTGAGCAGGTTTTGAAATTCTAGTAAATACAACCACATCACTCAGTTTTGATTTACAGTTTATTTTTTTACTCATTAATTTTTTTCAAATGTCTACTGATTCTAGTCTATTATTCCCTTCCCTTTCCCATCTCCTTAGGAAGACTATCATGCTAATTTTATTAAAGGAGAACATATTGTGCTTTGAAAAATAGGACATTTTATTTCACTAGAGAGTTTCTGATAACATAAGCACTGTAGTTAAAGAATAGGTATGTGTATGTGTGTGAGTGCACATTGGACACTCTTTGTGACCCTGTGGACTGTAGCCCGCCAGGCTCCTCTGTCCATGGGATTCTCCAGGCAAGAATACTGGAGTGGGTTGCCATGCCCTCCTTCAATGGATCAAATCAATCATTAAGTTTCTACTGTGTGCGGTAGTCTTGTACTCGTGTTAAAATATTCACTGGCATTTAAAACTGTGTTATTGATTGGTAGTTACCTCTAGACTGAAACTTAGTGCTGGATGCCAGAATTCTCAAAATTACAATATATAAAACCATATTCAGAGGCACCGCTATGTCAGTGAGTCCAGTGAGAAGCACAAAGGTAAGCCAAAAGAAAATAAGAAAGATAAGGATTTTGATTAAGTCTATAACCAATTTAAAATACACAAGCCTGCCTTTGGAGATAGTGAAATTCTTAGCATCATGTTGGAAATATTTTGAGGGTGTTTAGAATACATGGCAGATGGAATTCTGATTTTAAGTGGGCTTAGAGGGTAAAAACACCAGTTTCAAACTCAACATTCAAAAAACCAAGATCATGGCATCTAGTTCCATCACTTCATGGCAAACAGAAAGGGGAAAAGTGGAAGCAGTGGCAGATTTTCTTTTCTTGGGCTCCAGAGTCACTGCAGACAGTGACTGCAGCCATGAAAGATGCTTGTTCCTTGGAAGAAAAGCTGTGACAAACCTAGACAGTGTATTAAAAAGCAGAGATATCATGTTGCTGACTAAGGTCCATATAATCAAAGCTATGGTTTTTCCAGTAGTCATGTATGTATGTGAGAGTTGGGCCATAAAGAAGACTGAGTGCCGAGGAACTGATGCTTTTGAATTGTGGTACTGGAGAAAACTCCTGAGAGTCCCTTGGACTGCAAGGAGATCCAACCAGTCAATCCTAAAGGAAATCAGTCCTGAATATTCATTAGAAGATCGATGCTGAAGCTCCAATGCTTTGGCTACCTGATACAAAGAGCCAACTCACTGGAAAAGATCCTGATGCTGGGAAAGACTGAGGGCTGAAGGAGAAGAGGGTGACAGAGGATGAGATGGTTGGATGGCATCACTGACTCAATGGACATGAATTTTAGCAAACTCTGGGAGATAGTGAAGGATAGGGGAGCTTGGTGTGCTGTAGTCCATGGGGTTGCAAAGAATCAGGTATGAATGAGCGACTGAACAAAAAAGCAGCAGGTGTATATTGCAGAGTAGAGGCTGCCAGACTTTAGGATTTACAGATTAATAAGCTAAAAAGAATAAATAATTAAAGCATTATTGGTAGTTACCAGCTCTTTATTTTTGCTGTGTTGCTAGCACTATTCTCCTTACTAAGATTCTTTTGGGCAGTGAGGCTCTCACATTAGATTTGAGCTATAATAGAATTTATTAAGGGCTTCCCCGTTGGCTCAGAGGTTAAAGCGTCTGCCTGCACTGCAGGAGACCTGAGTTTGATCCCTGGGTCAGGAAGATCCCCTGGAGAAGGAAATGGCAACCCACTCCAGTATTCTTGCCTGGAGAATCCCATGGACGGAGGAGTCTGGTGGGCTACAGTCCACAGGGTCGCAGAGAGTCGGACACGACTGAGTGAATTTCAAAAGATACACAAAGAGAAGCATATATATACATATGACAACGGATGTTACTGATTGGCATTTCCCTCACATAGGAGATGTGAGGAGCCCAGTCTGTTACCAAGATCAGTTTTTGCCTGGGGACCTGCCACCAACACATGCAGGAGACTGTGTGCTCTGGAGAGCCACCTCTGTGGCTTATATGTCCATTACCATATTCCCTTCTCCAGGATGGGACTCTTCTGTTGTCTGCAAGCCTTACCTCCAAACCACACTCAGGCTTCTCCTTGACTTATACTGGGCTCCCTTGAACCTTGCATAAATACCAAAAAGAATTTTACCGGAACTGGTGTTATAATAGATTGCAGTTACTACTTTAAAAAAAAAAACTTTTTATTGTGGAAAATTTCAAGCATATCCAACAGTAGAGCATATATAATAAACCATCATATACTATCACCCGACTTCAACCATTATGAGCTAATAGCCAGTCTTATTTTTTCTATACCTCCACTCCTTTCCTTTACTCTAAAAAACTGTGAAACAGATCTCAAATCTATCACTTCATTAAGCTATGGACACTTTAAATAAAATAACAAGTATTGCTAGGGTATTTTAAAGCATTAACTCTGTAATATCATCCAATATTTAGTCAATATTTAAATTTCTTTGTTTTACAATGTACATATATATAAATTCACCTACATATTTATGATTATGTAATGGTTTATTTGTCCTCTTCAGGATCCACAGAAGTCTGACATTTTTCCACTAGTTATTACCATTAGGATTTTCACAAGTGCATCCACGTGGTTTTATTTTACATGTTTGTCCCTTGGATTTCTGTAAATTGAGAATTTATCCTAAGACTGATCATTTTTATGTTTTTGTTGTTGTTGTTGTTGCTTTTGGTAAGACTGTTTCATAGGTAGTGTTATGTCATTCCATCAGAAGATACATAATATATGGTTCTCTTTCCTATTTATTAATATTTTTAGGTCAATAGACATTGAATACTTGGTTTACCACCTTTATCTCATTGAGAGTGCTGGCATTTTCTTATTTTTCATCTTACAAAGATGCAAACAAATATTACCCAAGACCTGATTCTAGGAGCATTTAAATGTTTTCATGTTGTTGTCCTTATATAGAGTTATATGCCAAGTTCTAGAAATTATTCACTGCAATGCAAAAGTGTAACTTTAGGTCTCTATTACATACCAAGCAAGAATGATAAAGAGCAAACAAAAGCATCATCCAAATCATCATTTCATAAAATGAAAGGATTTTCAACAGAGGAAATGCAAAGCATTTAAAAGACAGAATTTTAAATTATATGCATATATCTTTCTGGAAAATTCATCACATCATCCTGATTTCTCATGTCATCATGGACAGGGTCACTGCATTCTGGTCTCAAACAATGGACCAGAATATGGGAGCCTTTGTTTAGCTCCATGGTGTTGGAAAGCATGTGCTAGAAGGTAATGTGAAAATTTGTCCAGCCAAATTAAAGGGCTAACAACTTTAAGAGCATCTTTAACTTATTATGTATTCCAAATCACTATATACAATTTTTTAAAAGCTATTAAAAGGCTATTCTTTAATTCAGTAAACATGTATTGAGCACCGATTCTATGCCACACAGTTATTCTGGCATTTGGAATACAAAAATTCACTAGAATATAAATATAACAAAGATTAATAAAAAAAAAGCAGAGTGTGGAGACAATATAACAAAAAGAAATCAAGAAGTTGCATTATTAATTTTTGCTCTGCCTCCAAGGAACTTCCTCATACCCTGGGGGTTTAGTATCCTGTGAATGGGTATAATAAGGCGTATTTGTCTTTCTCTTTGAAAACTAAGTAACATAATGAACATTATCTGAAGAATCAAAGGTAAACTGTAAAATGTAAGAAATGATGTGATAACTTCTGGACCTTAATCTGTGGTTTCTCATAGGGTATATTCTCACTGGGATAAACTTGAAATATACCCCTAGTATCACTATTTTATCCATCTCCTTTTGCTGATAAGGAAACGGTCCTCCTAATGTGACGTGACTTAACAGAACTGGCTAATGGTTGAGCCTAGTGATCTCAGTTGTGTGCTCCTCCTCTGCTCTACAGTGATGGTTCTTTCACATTAGATGCTATATGCTTGCACAGTGCATTCGAATCCACCAGGGCGTTAAGGGTGTAATAGGGAAGTGATCTGGTTTTGAAAGGCAGAAGTGAGCAGACACAAAGGCAGGTGGCCAGGAGGCTCCCAAGGGTTCTGTCTGCTAATCACTTGCTCTACTGGCCCTCCTGCTCCCAGCCCTGGCAGCCCTTCCCTTCTCCTTTGTCCCTTCTAATCCCCACCTTCCTGTTCTCTTGACACTAGCTTCATGAGACATTCAGCGTTTTGATCATCACTTTATGTGTTGTTGACCTTGTCCAGTCAATCTGACCTTGTATTACCAATTCTAACTCCTTGAAGAAAAGGAATGACACACATTGAAACGCTTGACCTAGGAATTTGAATCCACTTCAGCTGTTTTGGCTGATATAATATGTTTAAAATACCAAATCTGAATGCCTTTATACTAGACCTGCATGTTCTAATTCCTCCATTGCCTTTTGGACTATACTAGCCCTTTTGCACACTTCTCAGACTTCCCTAGCCCCTGAAAGCATTTGAGTTGACTCCTGGTGGACTGACATCTTCCCTACAGACTGTACCAGGCAGATCCTGGGTTCTTTGGGGGTAACGGACTCTGGTTTTTAGTTTACTTTGAGTCTCAAATCAAAAGTATCGCCCACGGCATCTCTCTCACTGTTCAGAATTTAGTACTGACGTGGCCAAAATCACAGTAATAATCACAGCACCTAATAATGAGCCTTAGGAGGTTCAAGTGAGAGTATAGATGGAGAGGAAGAGAGTTAAGAAGAGCCCAGTTAAAATGCATTATTGCGTGTACTCAAGAATCTTGAAGCAATGACTTGTTATTAACACCTTGTTCTTCTGGCAGAAATGCCTACTGGCATAAGGCTGAGTAATATTTGGTTGAACACAAAAGGGTCCCTTTATCTTCTTTATGAAAGGATTCTCCTGGATGTGGCACTCTCCAGGGAAGGTGCAAAGTCACACAGCAGCCTATTTCCCCTTTGCCCTAACATCATTTTCACTTCAATCCTCTTCAATACAGGTTGCCAATTTGGCCTGTTCCATCTCCAACAATGAAGAAGGGGTGAAATTAGTTCGGATGGCAGCCACTCAGATTGACAGCTTGTGTCCTCAGGTAAGCCTCATTCACTTTGTTTCCACAGCTGATATTTTGGATCTTGTGCACTCCAGCCTTCATGTCACTCATTCCTTGCCTTGTCCATTTTCCTCTCCCTGGAAAGTGCTACCCATCAGTCATGGACCATTTCAGGTTCTGCCTTTCTCAAAAAGAACTGCTAATTGCTCCAGTCTCTCCAAAATTACTGTAGTGATTATTGTCTTTTCCACCCCTATTGACTTTTTCTGTCTTGAATTGTTATTTCAACACTCCATATCTATTCATTTCATCTCCCTCACAAAATTATATGCTTGTATGTGGAGAACAAGAGTTATATCTCTGCCCCATCTGTGCTAAAAAGACTTGGTTCAATATACACTTTTGGCAACCTATATCTTAAAAAAAGAAGAGCAAACAAAGACTAGTATTTGATAACCTACTCCATCTTTCATGTTTTGATTGTCCTCCCAAATACCAAGAATCCCCTTATCTGCGGAAGCTGCAAGGTCCAGGGTTTCAACATGGTCTTTGACTTGCTTGTTCCTGTTTTGATGAGTGTAATCCTCATGTCCATGGATTATTTCTAACAAATAGGTCATCAATGCTGCTCTCACATTGGCTGCCCGGCCACAGAGCAAAGTTGCTCAAGACAACATGGACGTTTTCAAGGACCAGTGGGAAAAGCAAGTTCGAGTGCTGACAGAGGCTGTGGATGACATCACCTCGGTAGATGACTTCCTTTCCGTCTCAGGTAATCACAAACAGGCCCTTACAAGATAGTTGAAGGAAGAGAACAAGATGAGATGAGGAATATCTTGCAAGTGTCATGGGTCTGTGTTTCAAATGCTCTCCTTGGCCCTTTGAGCTTTCAATCATCTCTGCAACTGTGATTGTAACACCCTCTTGAAAATTTGTCTCTGCTGTGCACGTTATTTCAAGACACTGAGTCAAGGGATTTGGGGGGAAGACATAACTTTCTGATTGAGATATTAGAAACCTGAAAGATTATTTAAGTAGACCTAGGCTCCTTTCTCAGAGAAGGCGATGGCACCCCACTCCAGTACTCTTGCCTGGAAAATCCCATGGACGGAGGAGCCTGGTGGGCTGCAGTCCATGGGGTTGCACAGAGTCGGACACATCTGAAGCGACTTAGCAGCAGCAGCAGGCTCCTTTCTAGTTCCTGGAGTTTTTAAAATAGGATGGCCTTTGCTGCATCTAAATCACCCATCTAAAAAAGAGATTGGTTATGTTGAAAAAAAAATCAATTAGTTATTCCAATTTGCCTGTGTTAAGTACCCCCCCACTGCCCTGCCCCAGTGAATGAAGTTACATAGGTTTTTGATAAGCTGGGAAAAAAATTTTAACCACCAACTGAACCCATTAGAAAGCCCTTAGGAACTATTGAGGTTTTGAGCACTTGAGCATGAGGTTGTGGAAGGAAGTGAAAATAAACAGAACTCATCATCACTGGAAATTGTAACTTAATGCTTTGTAGATGAAGCCAGACAGAAGGATGGCAATCCACTCCAGTATTCTTGTCTGGAAAATCCCATAGGCAGGCTACAGTCCATGGGGTCACAAAGAGTCAGACATGACTGAGCAACTAACACCAGGGATGTTAGCACATTTGAATAACCATGTAGTCAATTCTGCCTTTAACAAGGCTCGTCAATGCTGTTTCAAAAGTGGGTTACCAGCGGCTCATGGGCCTTTTTCCAAACAGATTTGGCCTAATACACGTAGAGAAGTCTCTGTGGGAGCATAAGGAAGGAGGTCACAGAAGCCTCAACTCCCTTGTGAGGCATTAAAATAACCAAATGGCCCTTAAAAATTGAAATTAACCAGGTGTTGACACTACCCAGAGGTGTATGGAAATCGCACCTACCAACTCGTGTGCCCTGTCCTCAACCCGGACTTACTGAGGTCTGAGAGGGAGAGGCTGCAGCACAGCTCATGGGATCCAGGCTGATGCAGCCTGACTGCAACAAAAGGGAGGGGATTTCTGGGGCAGGCTTAGTGTATTTGGAAGCTTTTCTCTAGTTGTAGTCTTTCCATTCACCAAGAAACTGACAATGAATTCCCACTGGGCTTGTGTTTAAAGCTTGTCTAGGAGTAGCATAGTTGAACCTGTAGATCTGATGGATGATGGAAAAGCCAACTTTAAAATCATGGAGGGAAAGTCAAGAGAAATGGGAAAAATGAGCCAACACATGCTTGGTGCTGTCAATTAAAAAAAAAAAAAAACACAACACAAGAGTGGCGAATTAAGTTTTATTTGGGTGATATGAGGGCTGCAGCCCAGGAGATAGCACCTCAGATAGTTCTAGAGAAACTGTTCCAAACAGGTGGGGGCGAAGGATGATAAAAATGTGAGTTTGGTAAAGGGGGAGTACATGCAAGTAAGCACATATTTAAAAGTTTCTGCTGGTCTCATGAAGCTTCTGCTAGTCACGAGAAACAATTGTCACCGTGAAGGAATTTAGTGCTTTTCTAGATATGAGGAGATATAAGAATTGAGCTCATAAAATCAGCTCCTGAGACTATCTGACTATCTGAGGACCTGTGCTGCTAGTTTCCCCTGAGAACAGAGTGTCTCATTTCTGCTCTCCTCCCTGAACTCCTTGAGGGGTGTTGAAGGTCAGCAGCTGCAGCAGCACATGATTCAATTCTTGTAGAGTAAATGACAAGCACCCATGGCAAGTGCCAATTTGTAGTTGACAGTATCTGTTATATGTCTGATTTTCTGCTATTTGCTTTCATTCTCACCAAAATTTTATGTCAGGTATCACTATTCTGAATCTTCTTTGAGAAAAGTAAGTCACTAACAGGCAGGTAACTTGGCAGAGGTGGAATTATAATTCAGATTATCCTCTTTCCAGAATCTATATAGTTCTTAGTAAGTCCGGATAAAAGGGTATTTCTCCAGCTTTCACTGCGGCTCCTTTCCCCCACCTCCAATCCTCTCCTCTCTTCTGCCCTGTAGTACCATGGGTCCACTCTCTCTTCCCTTTTAGAAACCTGGCTTGTTCTTCATTCCCAAGGTGCTTTACTTTTGATGACTTGTCAAAGCAGCTATTCATTTAAACATACCTGTGTCCAGAGATTGTCTGATAAAGAACTCAATGCGTTGCCATTTGTGAAATTTTTTGCTTCCCTGATACATGAATCCTAACAACGCAAAAGATATCCAAGAAGTGCATCTCTCAGAAGATGCTTAGAAATTGTTCGGCTAGGCATGTTGGGGATCCGAATGGTGGGGAACAAAAGACTGGACACCAAGGCTGAGATATTTCTGCTTTCTAGTCAGTCTTTGCCAGGATGGGTATAAGGGTCCCCAGAAGGGGAGAGAGGGACTCTCAAACCAGCCTCAGGTCTCACACAGCAATCCTAACAGCCCCTAGAAATCTTACTCTGCTACCCTGCCTATTTACAAATGAATGAAAATATCTATACACTACCTTTCTCAAAGAGGAGTCATTTCAGAACTTAAAACTTTCCCAACTTATCCTTTTCTTTAAATGCATGTACAGAAATTTCTGAGGGTAGAAAAAAGCAAGGCAAGGAGTCTTATCTCAGGCTGTTTCAATAATGCAAGCTTTTCTTAATTTTCTTCCACCGGGCCTGCCTCTCTGCCACCTTTCTCCCTGCCATTCCTTTGTGCATCTCATTATTACCAGCAACAT
The DNA here is from genome assembly GCF_000754665.1 of Bison bison bison. Classification (NCBI taxonomy): domain Eukaryota; kingdom Metazoa; phylum Chordata; class Mammalia; order Artiodactyla; family Bovidae; genus Bison; species Bison bison. The sequence goes on along the minus strand of NW_011495048.1, from coordinate 2,229,880 downwards.
GAAAAGGCTTTGGCTTCTGCTGATAACACTGTACAGTCCAACCGCAGTGGTACAAGTGCCGTGGCATGCTATGACAGGAAAATGAACAGGCGCTGTCAGGAAGCCGGCCTTGGCAGGACCCGCTGGAGCGTGCCTTTGGACTTGACAATCGGAGGCAGCAGGCACCTTTCCACAGATGGGCTTGACAAATAATGACACAGCCCACTCTGTCCTGCTGGTAGACTGTGGATACAGCCCAATAGTTGGGAAAACTACTTCTCATCTCCTCTGTAAGCTGGAGCCAAAACATTTGCATCAGTAAATTGCAGGTTTGGCCCAGGATATATTTTGGAATGGCATTAATGACATTTTATGTATCAGTTTCTTCTTAAGGGAATATCTATTCTGGCAGGAAACTCTATTTTGGAGGCAACAATAAAAAAGTTTTTTGTTTTTTTTTTAAGGGATAGTTTTGTTTTTCTTTCTTTTTTTCATGCTACCTGAGTACTTAATTTGTCCATACGAAAAGCAACAAGTTTGGGGAGCAATGATGCTAGCTATTAACATTACAGAAGCAAAACCAATTTTCTGATGTGGTCTGGGCTCATAAAAAAGTGAAACGACTGTGTTAGAGCACTTAAACTTTTTCTACTGGGCAAAAACTACCATTTTTAATAGTGTCTTAAAATGAGCGTCTTGGCTTTAATCATGTGACAGTTTAATTCTTGAGTTTGGCTCACAAAGTAACAGGCATCTAAGATCTGAAAAAGCTATTAACTCAATCCCATAATGTCTATAAGTTTTGTTTTGTTTGCCTCTTCCTCTTTCATTTACTTTTTTTTAGCTCCAGGGTCTTGAGTTTGTTCCCTTAAAATATTCACAGACTGAACTTTGCTTATGATTTTGGAAACTGTAGTTTTAGAGCTAATAATAATGAAGTAGTTTGGTCGTCAGTGATTTAACATGATTACATCTTTTCTGAAAGAATAAGGCTGCAAAAATTTAAGGAAGTATCACAAATTATGTTGCCGGCAAATCTTTTATGATTTTAAAAACTATGCTTCACATTCAGGCGTAATATCCAAAGTACCTAAGGGGTTCACCCCAACAATGTAACCCTCTCTGAAATGCACATGCTTTCTATTATTACTTTCCCTTCTATGCTATTTTCTAGTTGGAACATCATCCCTCTATCTCCTTACTTAATGAATTCTTTCTCTTGAAAATACCTTAGAGTACAAATATATAATTGTCTCCTTGCAAAGGATATATTTATTCAGTATTTCTTCTTCTCTTTTGGAATGTTTGTTATGTATTTATTTTTGTCCAAGCTGGGTCTTCACTGCTCCTCGGGCATTTCTCTAGTTGTGGTGAGGGAGGATTTCTCTCTAGTTGTGGCATGTGAACTTCTCGTTACAGTATCTTCCCTTGTTGTAGAGCACAGACTCTTAGGGTGCACAGGCTTCAGTAGTTGTGGCACATGGGCTTACTTACCCCACAGCATGTAGGATTTTCCTGGATCAGGAGTCAAACCCATACCTCCTGCATTGGCAGGCAGATTCTTTACCACTGAGCCACAAGGGAAGCCTTCTGATTGGTTTTCAAATGTGTCAGTGATATAAAGGGCTTCTCTGATACCTTAGTTGGTATAGAATACTCCTGCAATGCAGGACAGCAGGGCTAGCTAGATTCCTAGATCAGGAAGATACCCTGGAAAAAAAAAAAAAGGCAACTCATTCCAGTATTCTTGCCTGGGAAATCCCATGGACAGTAGAGCCTGGCAGGCTACAGTCCATGGAGTTGTAACAGTCAGACACAACTTCATGACTAAACCACCACCACCAGTGATATAAAATCATATAAATGTGGATATGTCCTCTTCACAGAAAACCATATCTTGGAGGATGTGAACAAATGTGTGATCGCCCTTCAAGAGGGGGATGTGGACACTCTGGACCGGACTGCAGGGGCCATCAGGGGCCGGGCTGCTCGAGTTATACACATCATCAATGCTGAGATGGAGAACTATGAAGCTGGTGTTTATACTGAGAAGGTGCTGGAAGCTACAAAACTGCTATCTGAGACAGGTAACCATGGATATTAGATTCGACCAAAATGTCAGCCCCATGATGAATTTCCATACCTGAATAAATCTGTTTCATTGTTTCCTGTAGGTCTTTATGCTTCTAAATCACACATGATCATAAAATTGGTGCTCTTTATTTCTTGAGTTTGAATTGGAATACTTTAGCAGAATCACAATTTATTGTTTTTGCAGTATGTACTACTCTACAGTTTTTGTGTATAATCATTTGATTCTCACAAGGACCTTATGAAGTAGGCAGATTTTTTTTTTATCTCCCATTATGAATGTGAAAGTGGAATTTTGAATGAGATAAGAGACTGGAAAAAGGTCACAAGTCTAGAGAATCGTGAGTATGTGATTGGAACTTGGAATTTTGAACTTGAAAAGCATTTCTCTGTCTGTTTCTTGAGAACATAGGACTATGAGAAAGGACCACGCACAACCAGGGAAAGCATAAAGGCTTTCAGTAGTACATGGATATGAAGTGATCACAGGAGGTAATGGTTATCGAAAAGGGGCTAGACTTTCAGTATATGCCCAACTCCACTGGTGAAAGTCTGCGTATCCTCTTTCAGGGGTGTGTGGCTGCCTTCTGGGAAATCGTGGTCTTGATGAGACACAGTTACTTGTGACAGGGAGCCTGTCATAGCTCTCTAGTGCACTGAGATGGGAAAAAGACTTGTTTCCACTGAGTTAACACAACAGCCCATAACTTTGGATAGTTATGTCAATGACTGACCTATTTTTAGTAGTTTTTGCTCTTAACTGATGTCTCTTGGCTTCAGACCCTTTCTAAAGTCCCTCTTGTCTTGTGTATTGATATGTACGTGTCTTAGTTGCTCAGTTGTGTCCAGCTCTTTGTGATCCCATGGACTGTAGCCTGCCAGCTCCTCTGTCCATGGAATTCTCCAGGCAAGAATATTGGAGTGGAGTGCCATTCTCTTCTCCAAGGGATCCCGACCCAGGGATCAAATCCAGTCTCCTGCACTGCAGGCAGATTCTTTACTGTCTGAGCCAGCAAGGAAGTCCATTAACATATGAGAGAATGAAAGTAGAAAGTCCAGGGAAGGAGAGAAGATGAATAGAATTTAACTCTATATGTTAGCTGGAGTTATGAATGGGTAACAAATCGAGTTCTATGTATACATAGAAGGAACTCACTTCAGCTTCAGTGGGAATTGTCTCTGGTCTGTACATGGATTTTGGAGCCCGCTAGGCTTTTAAAAACAGACGTATCTCTGAAAAGTCAGATATAACAGTGTTCTAAGTTCTACATGATAAGACATGTTAGTAGAAATATGTTTCCTTCTACAGGGACAGGATATTTACAAAGACTTCTGTAGCTATTTGCTAGTCTAGAATAGCAAGGAGAAACAATAGGTAAACAGACGTTGGTTGCTCACTCTGAAATATATGGAGAAAGGGAATAGGGTCATATCACAAATCACCCATATCTAGGGATCGTTGCTCTTGAGAAGCCTGACAGACTTAGAATTAGAAATAATAATGACAATAATATGATATATCTACATTTTAATTAGGGGCTTCCCTGATGACTTGAATTGTAGAGAATTTGCCTGCAATGTGGAAGACCTGGGTTTGATCCCTGATCCAGGAAGATCCCCTGGAGAAAGGAATGGCACAGTGGAGTGGACCGGTATTCTTGCCTGGAGAGTTTCATGGACAGAGGAGCCTGGCAGGCTACAGTCCATGGGGTCGCAAAGAGTCGAACACAACTGAGCCACTAACACTTTCACATTTTAACTGGTGCTTCCCTGATGGCTCAGCGGGCAAATATCTGCCTGCAATGCAGAGACACAGGAGACATGGGTTCAGTCTCTGGGTCGGGAAGATCCCCTGGAGGAGGAAAAGGTAACCCACTCCAGTACTCTTGCCTGAAAAAAATCCCTGGTGGGCTACAATCCAAAGAGCTGGAAAGAGTCAAGTCAGACACAACTGAGCGACTAAGCATCCCACCCCCCCCGCCCCCCACACAGTTTAATTAACTGAAATTCAGCACTATTTTCTTTCAAATAGATTTGCCCTTTGAATTCACTAGAGCAACACAGTGCAAGTCATACAGTGTTTCTTTACTCATTTAAAAGAATTAGAAACAGGTATTTTGGGGCTTTCCTGATGGTCCAGTGATTTAGACTTCCACTTTTCAATGCAGGGGATGAGGATTCAATCCCTGATTGGGAAGCTAAGATCCTACATGCCCTGGGGCCAAAAAACCGAAACATAAAACAGAAGCAATATTGTGACAAATTTAATAAAGATATAAAGACTTTTATAATGGTCCCCTTCAAAAAAATCTTTAAAAAAAACAAAACAATTATTTTATTTCTCCAGTATATGCTGTTTTTTGTTTTTTTTCCACCCCCACCATTCACCCTTAAAGGGACCCTCTCACAGTTCTGCAGTTCTCAGTTCCTGACCCATTACTTCCATTATGTTATGAAGTCTCAGCTTCATGGGGTATATCTGATACATAGCAGCATTTCCTCCAATCTAACACTGAGTGAAGAGTATCCAAGAAGGGTGGAGGACATGGAGACAGAATTCTCAGCTCACAACTGTTTGGAATGATGATTGTAGCAGATGATACCCAGAGCCAGTTTACATGTGACTTTGTGCATACAAAAACTTCAAACGTTGTTTAAGAAACATTCTGGAACTTTCTCTTATTGCATCTTGGAGTGCTTTAATGAACAGTTGGAAGTGGTACCCATGGGGTCAAAATCTACATAAAGGCAAGGACAGTGTGCTTAGTTGAGTGAAATATTTTAACATAATTTTCACCCAAAGTCTTAAAATGTAAATAATATTCTGGTTGAATTTTTTTCCCCCCACTGGAAAAAAAAAATCAATGAAATAGAGCAATCTACCCTGGATTATTGTTGCTAATCAAGATTTTGCTCTTATTTGTTAATTTTCAGATCTTTAAAAATTATCATCTCAGCCCTTCTTTTGCAGTGATTGAATACTCTGAGCACTTAACTAAAGGCACCTCCCTGCTTCTGATTTCCCCATCCAAGTCTTAATTGAAAAGAAAAGAAGAGCAAGGCATTTAAATTCTTTCTGTTTTTCATCCTCTATTGAAGATCACTAGGAAAGCAGCCAGGTAGAAGAGACTGAAATAGACAGATTATAAATAACTAGCAGAAAATATACATGTCAAGAAAAAGTAGATATTAGTGGGCTAAGAACTAGAAAATACAAGGTATATAAATTATTTTCTTTCTATCCTCAATGGTTCTTTTCTTTCCTAAATAAGAACAATATTGTTTTTTTATGGGTACCTAGAGAGGTTGTCAAAGAAATGAAAGCAAAAATTTAGCTGTTAATAGGACAATTGACATATACACCGATTCCTCATGGAGGAAGAATGCCTCTGTTTGTCATTGCTATGGTGAAGCCCACTGGCTATCTCATGTGGAATATGAGGTTTAAAAATGTATAATATAATGGTGACTTAGGCTTCGCTGGTGGTTCAGTGCTAAAGAATCCTACCAATGCAGGATATGTGGGTTTGATTCCTCGGTTGGGAAGATCCCCTGAAGAAGCAAATGGCAACCCACTCAAGTATTCTTGCCTGGGAAATCCCATGAACAGAGGAGCCCTGGCATGCTATATATAGTTCATGGGGCCACAAAAAAGTCAAATATGACTTAGCATACAACAGTATGGTGACTTAATACCTAGAATTTCTCCATGAGAAATGATTAAATATACAAGCTATAAAAAACTTTAGCTGTTAATTCACTGTTTGCTAATTAGAATTATTGGAGAATGTACTAAAGACATGGAATTTGAGGAAGAACATAAGGTCAGTTCTATAATTATGGTTATACAGAGTTTTGTTGGTTATATAGATCGTATAAAATGGATTAGTCCCCTTGTCTGTGTCTGGCTATGCTTAGGAGACCCACACCCTCAAAATAAAAGCTCCAACGCTGGCACTATTGGTAATGAACCTGCCTGCAGAAGATGTAAGGGACACAGATTAGATCCATGGGTCAGAAAGATCCCCTGGAGGAGGGCATGGCAACCCACTCCAGCATTCTTGCCTGGAAGTTGCTTCAATGGTATTTGACTCTCTGCAACCCTATGTACTGTAGCCCACCATGTTCCTCTGTCCATGAGATTCTCCAGGCAAGAGTACTGGAGTAGGTTGCTATGCCCTCCTCTAGAAATCTTCCCAACCCAGGGATAGAACTCGCATCGCTTATGTCTCTTGCATTGGCCGGGTGGTGGTGGGGCGTTCTTCATCACTCATGTCACGTGGGAAGCCTCCCAAACTCCTGTTCAGATCACTAATGCCCAAATTTCTACCTATGGGCTAATGTTTTTCTCCTTATTTTTTTTTCCCCTAAATCTTGTGCAGTAACTTTTTTTATACAAGTTTATCAAATTTTGTCCTGAGAGTACATTTTATTTTGGGGAGAGAACACAGGGCAGTGGGCAAGGAGTGGAAGGTGCCAAGAAAAGGGGGAAAAAGGAAGAATCCAGGACATGGAAGACAGATCACTATGTTTTCTCTTGCCTTGTCACAACCAACCAGGTTCTGCTCAGTTTTATTTCTGAGTTGTTAGATTGAAGACTCTAAGGCAGATGTTCTCAGCCTCTGTATTTTTGACATTTGAGTCTTGGTAGTTCTTTCTTGGGGTGGAGGGAGCTATCCTGTGGATTAAAGATGCTTGGCATTCCTGGCCTCACCACACTAGATGCTTGTAGAACCTCTTACTTTCCCACTTCAAATTGTGACAAAGGTGGCTCTAGACATTGCTAGATGTTCTTGGGGTGGACAAAATAATCCTCATTTAAGATAACTGCCACAAGAGAAAGAAATATTCCAAAATAAGAGCAAGTTTAAATAAGGCAAAATGGAGCCTCTGTATAATGGCCATAGGGTATGGTGACAAGACTGGAGTGAGAGTCTGTTACAAAGAATGAAAAAAAGGGCAGAATGTTCAAAGAGGTTTGACTAGACCAGACTTGGATGCTAATGGGATTTGCAAATACAGGCCAATCTCTGTTTTAACATGTAAATGATGCATGTGTGGGGCTCTGTAGAGACCAACTTTACCAACTGACTACCTTCACTAAGTGGCTAAAAATTGAGAAAGTTCCTAAGAGTGACGAGACAGTTTGTATTTTATTTTCGATAAATTACTTAGTAAAGAGTAAAATTTTTTTGAAGTGTACGTTTTGTTTTGATATGAAATCTGAGTTACTTTTGAAAACACAATTTTGTGGATAATTAGTATGTTAAAATTTTAGGATGACATTGTATAAAAATTTGCCTATTTATTTTTTATAAATCTAATGTAGGCTGATGAAAGCACCATAAACCTGATGTACATCAGACCCACTAAATACTTACATATTTAATTGCCTCTTAGTAAAAACTGAATTATAACAAATTGCCAATAGCTTGGTAGTGAGTGCACACCCAATGAGATCCATCTTTAGAGATCTTGTTTGCAAAGTCAGGTGGCTGTGGAAAGTGGAAAAGGGTGTACATTCAAAAATGTTATGCTTAGATATACAGAGAGAAGCTTGTTCTTCACTGAACAGATTACATTGAAATGCCATTTTTGTAAATTTGATGGCTGATGCAAATTTGTAGCAATGTCTACACCATCAGGTTGAGAGATCTTTGGAACCATGCCATCAGTTCCTTCTTCAGAAGGGACCAAAAAAAAGATATTAAAAAATAAAGTCTCTTTAATGAGGATTCTATTATTAATCACTTTGTATATGAAGATTAAAATTCCATTATTTTGGAGAACACGTGGACCAAACAGATGGTGTGATTTTTTTTTTTAATCAAGACTTTTTAAAGAGCAGTTAAATGTTCACAAAAATATTGAGAGGAAGGTATCAAGATTTTCCATATTCTCTTCCTTCTGCACATGGAGTGTGTCTCCCATTATCAACATCCCCTACCAGAGTGGTACATATTTTACCCTTGATGAACCTTCATTGAAATATTATAATCACCCAAAGTCCACAGTTTACATTTTGGCTCATTCTTGGTGTTCTATATTTTGTGGTATTTGGACTAATGCATAATGGCATACATCCATCATGATGGTATCATGCAGTGTGTTCTTCACTGCCCTAAAAATTCATTGTACTCTATTAATCCCTCTCCCCCTCTCAATCCCCTGACAAACACTTGTCTTTTTACTTTTTCCATAGTTTTGTAATTTCTAGAATGTCATATAATTGGGATCATATAGTTTGTAGCCTTTTCAGATTGACTTTTCTGACTTAGTAGAGATGGTATAATTTTTACTTTTTTACTTCTGTTAAGTAAAGTTTTCCTAAGAGAAGTTTTTTATATCATTTCTATATATTTTGCTCAGAAAATGTAAGAGGAACAAATAGAAAGTACCCAAACTGGATATGATAATGAGGGATACCATTGTGTTAGTACCATGTAGATAATGAAATCCAGGTAAGAAGTCAGAAGAACTCCATTCCTTGACTTCTACCAACTAAATGTGACCTTACATAAATTAGTTAATGCCCCTGAGCCTCAGCTTGATGTTTTGTCATCAAAGTATGACAATAGTCAATATTGTTATTTTGTTTATATGTGTTTCACTGTTTGCTTGCTTCCTGATGACTGAGTTCAACATGGACAATCACTGCCCATGAATCCTCTGTATCAACCCTCTGCTCTATCTGGACAGGTGCATTCGTTTTTCTCCAAGCAAAACACATCCATGCTGTTCCCACTTGCTTTGCTGCATCTTCACCATTTTTTCCTCCTCCTCTACATCTGTGTATTGAAATTGTACTTATGAGCTGACTCAAGTTTCAGTTGGAGGCAACAAGGATCTATTTCTGAGTCTGATGACATTTAATATGTCTTGTTCAGTGTCAGTGGTCCACAGATAGATTGTCAGTTCTTAGAGGCAGATGTTCTTATATGTGCGTAGGGCCTAAACTTGTATCATCACACCATTAGATCCCCTGGAGAAGGGAATGGCTACCCACTCCAGTATTCTTGCCTGGAGAATTCCATGGACAGAGGAGTCTGGCAGGCTCACAAAAGAGTAGACACAACTGAGGGACTAACACTTTCACTTTTTTCAGCTTTAATATGTATGTATTGATTAACTGAATACAAAAAATAGGATATGTTTTTGTTTTTGTTTTTGTTTTTTCAGTAGAGAGTATGTCCACTAGCAGCCTAGGGCTTACAACTCAAGATTCCAGGATTAAGAGAAACACTTCCTTTCACCTGCTTTTCTACATATCAAAGGAGAATAATCTTGGCCAGTGGGGGGTATGCTTATTTCACTTGATCTGATTTCCTTTCTTTTATTGTTCCACTCTCAGAAATTAATATAATGAATGTACAGAGAAGTAGAAGAATATGTTGCGTGCTAAGTTACTTCATTCATGTCCAACTCTTTGTGACCCTATGAACTGTACTCCGCTATGCTCCTTTGTCCATGGAATTCTCCAGGCAAGAATACTGGAGTGGGTTGCCATGCTCTCCTCCAGTGGAAAAATATAGTAGACCCAAAATGCTTTATGAACCAATTCAATGTAATTAAGATTTATACAATTTTCATACAAAAGTAGGACACAAATTCTATTCAAGTTCCCATAGACTATAAACTAGGAGACACTGGAACATATCCAGAGACATAGACCAGGTGCAGAAATTTCATCATCTAAAGGTACAGATCATACAGAGTCTGTTCTCTTATTATTGTGGAATTATGGTAGAAATCAATATCAAAAGATATTTGAAAATAACACACATATTTTAAAGTGCAGTGTAACATTTACCAAGAGACATCTTTGACTTAGCTATTAAAAGTCTCAATAAAGATAAAAGACTGAAAAAACACAGAGGATGATTAAAGAGAAGAAAGCATTTAAATGAGAAATTAATACTAAAATGAGAAATTAGTATCAAAGATACTTTAAAGAAATCCATGTATTTGGAAATTAAATGCCCACTTTTAAATGAGGGATATATCTAAGAAGCCATAACAAAGAAAATTAGAAAATATTTGTAATAGAATAAAAATGAAAAGAAAATTTACCAGAATTTGTTGCATGCAGCTGAAGCTGCTCAATGCAATTAAATACAATGTGTAGTCTTAAATAAGGTATGAAAGCAAATAATGAACACGAGCATAAAATTTTGTGTGATCTGAGCAAAATTTTTACTTTAATAATACTGTGTCACATGTTAATTTCCTGTTTTTATTTTTTTACAATATAATATTTCTCTATATTCTCAGAATTGGATTAGAATTTTCAAGCTTCATTCAACAATTTTTTTAATCACTAAGATAATAAGCTTTCTAGACTTTTAGCAATAATACTAGATGCCAAAATACATGAAACTATATCAAAATTTTGTTTGCATATAAATTAGAAATCTAGCATTCTGTTCATACTAGGTTAAACAAGTAGAATTAAAATATCATAAGTTTTTAGATGGACAAAAATTCCTAAGTTTTCTAAAATAGTATACATTCTCATATGAAAGCTTTTCTATTATGGTTAGTAAAGACTTGAGAAAGAACATAAAAAAAAGAGATAGAGAAATTGGAAAACATAAACTAAATGAAATGGGAGCACTGAATATGAAGTAGAAAAAGTGAAACAAGCTAGATAAAAGTAAAAGTCTATCGTATTCACTTGATCTGATTTCTGTTGCTAGTGGCATCAAGTGTTATGATTTGACATGTCAAAGTGACCTGCCTATCCCTATGGCCAGAGGACAGAGGGTATGGACAGAAGTAAGATCAATATCAGAAGAAGGGGGCAGGACCAGATTATTGGAAAGACAAAAATATTAGATATTAGACCTGGAAAGCCTATTACAGTCTTTACTTCTCTGTAACTGACTTTGAAATTAGATTATGAAAGTAATGAATTTCAACAGAAGCTATAATGACTGAGATTGTTCAGCCTCAACTTCCTAATATATTTTAAATGCATTTTAATATAACTCTAACTATTGGTGTAAAGCATTTTATTTCTCCCTGAAAGGTCAAAATCATTACAATATGGAGGAAATGTCTTACTTAGTGGTGGTTGTGGTGTTCATGGAGGTAGGAAGTCAGAAGTGTAGGAGGAATGAGAGGGAAATTTCATTCATGTAATAGCCCTTAAACAGGCAACATGTAGTTGTCTCAAACCCTCGACTGAAACCTACATACTTGAAGTATTGTACAGACCTGGCTGATGGTGTTTAATATCTGTATTTATTTGTTTTATCTTGAACGCAAATGTAAGGTTTCTTGCTCAAAGAATAAATTTCTTTCTTAGTAACAGTAACCTTGCCAGAACCTTCCCTGTGCTTCATTCTACTTTTCAAGGCAGTGTGATGAGGGCAGATAAATTCCGCCTACATGAAGAAGGTCCATACTACAGGAAAAGAACCACAAAATTATAAATCTGGGAGCTTATATAGGAATTGTTCAGCTGCCTCCCTCCCTGTCCTGAGGAGGAGAGAAAAACCTTCACTCTTTAATGTTAATAAACTCCCTTCAGGAAAGACTCCCCAGGTTGTTACAACTCTTTGGAATACAAATGAACGGCTCCTGTGGCTTCATTCCCTTTTGAAATGTAAACGCATATCTCTGGGGAGAAAGTGAAAGTGAAGTCACAGTATGTCCAACTTTTTGCGACCCCATGGACTGTAGCCTACCAGGTTCCTCTGTCCATGGGATTTTCCAGGCAAGAGTATTGGAGTGGGTTGCCATTTTCTTCAGAGGATCTTCCCTATCCAGGGATCGAACCTGTGTCTCCCGCATTGTAGGCAGACACATTACCGTCTGAGCCACCAGGGAAGTCCCTCTATTAGAGAGTGCATATTTCTTATGACATATCAGTTGTCTGGAGACTCTGCTTTCAAAAATACCTATAATAGTTTAAACATAGTCCCTTGTTTCTTTGTTTTAGCTTTACTGAGGTATAATTGATATGCCAAAAAATTAAAACCTGTAAATCTCCCCCCAGGTTATTTTACCATTTTAAGACTTCTATTGAATTATCCCTTGAAGCAGGGTACCAGTCATTTTTGCTCAGAAAGTTCTGTCCATGCAATGCAGAAATATGAAAATATCTTCTCTAGGCTGACTTGTTTGTACTGACTTGAATTAGACATGACCAGCTCTCTCAGGGAGAGGGACTCTAGGTGGTTCTGACTCTAGAACCATCTGAGACAAATACAACTTGAGAAAGGAAGAGAAACAATTTTAGCCTGATAATAAATTTCCAGCATGGAAGTGGAGATGGCATAGGGTGGATATAGGATGACTCACAATTACACACTTAAGGAACAACACAATGAAATAAACAGCCCTTTTCTAGTGTCCAGTTTTCAAAGTAAAACTAAAAAGGAAGACATGAATTTCCAGTTCTTACTGAGTTACATCATATTCTCAGAATCCTAGGGACTGCAAAGGACATGACAGTTCTTTGTCATTTCAAGGATATCATGGATATCCATGGTAGTGGTAGTGGAGTGTCAGAAGGGCCAGTGCTGGTGTCCACAGGAAGTGGTGGCCAAGAGGCATTAATTGTTCACAAGTGAGGCAATAATAGATTTCTTTCAGCCAGAATCCCTACCACACCAGGGATAAGGATTTGAATCAAAGAAATGAGGAATGTGTCATCAATCAATAATAGGGGTGCATCATTAAGATATTCCAGAAATATAATAATCTGATTAGGAAAAATAAGAAACTATACTTAAAACTGGGATAACAGATGGATGTAAGAACCAGAAAAATTCTATATATTCTGGTGAAAGTGAAAGTGACCCCACGGATTGTATCCCACCAACCTCCTCAGTCCATGGAATTCTCTAGGCAAGAATTCTGGAGTAGGTAGCCATTCCCTTCTCCAGGGATCTTCCCTGATCCAGGGATCAAACCTGGGTCTCCTGCATCACAGCAGATTCTATATCACCTGAACCACCTAGGTCTCCCATATTCTGATCAAAGTGATCCCAAAATGACCTCCTTACCTGGTTTGACTTTCTATATTTTGCCAGTTTTCTAACACTAGCTGGTTTCTTCTTAAAGAGGGAGTGAAGTCTTCTGTAACCATACCAGCCAATCCCACTCCTCTGTGCCCCATTACTCACTGTCACTCATTAGGCCCCTACTGTATACTGCCCTGTGTTGCAAACTCTGTCCATTTCTCTGTCTTAAGGTGTCTCTCTGTTTTCTGAGTCTCTATCTGTGTGTGTGTGTTGCTTCCTAATTTAATTTTAACCCATTGAGATCTGAGACTACCTCTTCATTTCCTTTAACCTTGATGAGAATCGAGGCTCAAAAATGTTTATTCATATAAACAAAAAACATAACTGACATAGTATAATACCTTATTTTAGGGGTTGTACCTTTTCTAAAAATTACACACTTAATGATCAAGATCAGAATCAATAAATTCTTAGCATTTATCTTATGTCCTCTTAAATTTTAAAGCCTCACAGGTGCCAAAATTAACTATTTATCAATCTTGGTTTCCACAAACACTGTAGCTAAATAAGGCATCATGTTCAATTTTTTATTCATTCCTTAAGCTTCAGAATTAAATATGCTATCCTTTTAACTTATAAAGCATTTGTGATTATTTTTGAAATGCTTATTATAAAATGTAAGAATTTTCCAAGCAAGCATTTTCTTTCCCTGGGGAAAGGAATTTGTGTCTAGACAAAAGCAGATGCATGCTGACTGATTCTCTTAGGGTAGTTATCGTGGATGGAATTTAGAAGAATTTTTTTCCTTCTTCTAAGCAGTCCTTTTTCATCTTTCATCAAACAATTCAGCTCATGGGTTATGTATGGCCTTCTGGAACTTGAATTTGATTTTGATGTTTGAAATGTACATTATAATTTTCCAAACATGAGTTTATGAAAATGGCAGCTTTTAGGAACTCCCACAGAGGGAACAGATGACTGATTCTGACGAAAGAAAGTCTAGGAATATACATGGTATGAAATAATTTGGACTAACCAGGAGGATGCTGATGTTTTTCTGGAGAGGTAGAAACAGATGACAAATAGTCACCAGGGAATAGGGGACAGATTAAACTGGACTTCTTTTGTCCTCGCTCCCAGAGCTCATCATTTCCCACCTTGACTTAGTTCAGTTCAGTCACTCAGTCCTGTCTGACTCTTTGTGACCCCATGGACTGCAATTAGCCAGGCTTCCCTGTCCATCACCAACTCCCAGAGCTTGCTCAAACTCATGCTCATTGAGTCGGTGATGCAATCAAACCACCTCATCCTCTGTCATCCCCTTCTTCCCCTGCCTTCAATCTTTCTCAGCATCAGGGTCTTTTCCAGTGAGTCAGTTCTTCACATCAAGTGGCCAAAGTGTTGGAGCTTCAGCTTCAGCATCAGTCCTTCCAATGAATATTCAGGACTGATTTCCTTTATGGTGGACTGGTTGGATCTCCTTGCAGTCTAATGGACTCTCAAGAGTCTTCTCCAACACCACAATTCAAAAGCATCAATTCTTCAGTGCTCAGCTTTCTTTATAGTCCAACTCTCACATCCATACATGACTACTAGAAAAACCCATCTAGCTTTGACTAGATGGACCTTTGTTGGCAAAGTAATGTCTCTGCTTTTTAATATGCTGTCTAGGTTGGTCATAACTTTTCTTCCAATCAGCAAGCATCTTTTAATTTCATGGCTGCAGTCAGTATCTGTAGTGATTTTGAAGCCCAAGAAAATAAAGTCTGTCACTGTTTCCATTGTTTTCCCATCTATTTGCCACGAAGTGATGGGACCAGATACCATGATCTTCATTTTTTGAATGTTGAGTTTTATTTTTATTTTTTTTAATTTTATTGTATTTTTAAACTTTACATAAATGTATTAGTTTTGCCAAATATCAAAATGAATCCGCCACAGGTATACATGTGTTCCCCATCCTGAACCCTCCTCCTTCCTCCCTCCCCATACCATCCCTCTGGGTCGTCCCAGTGCACTAGCCCCAAGCATCCAGTATCGTGCATCGAACCTGGACTGGCAACTCGTTTCATACATGATATTTTACATGTTTCAATGCCATTCTCCCAAATCTTCCCACCCTCTCCCTTTCCCACAGAGTCCATAAGACTGTTCTATACATCAGTGTCTCTTTTGCTGTCTTGTACACAGGGTTATTGTTACCATCTTTCTAAATGTTGAGTTTTAAGCCAGCTTTTTCACTCTCCTCTTTTACTTTCATCAAGAGGCCCCTTAGTTCCTCTTCATTTTCTGCCATAAGGGTGGTGTCATCTGCATATTTGAGGTTATTGATATTTCTCCTGGCAATCTTGATTGCAGCTTGTGCTTTACCCAAACTGGCATTTCACATGATGTACTCTGCATATAAGTTAAATAAGCAAGGTGACAACATACCTTGACGTATTCCTTGACGTATTCCTTTCCCAATTTGGAACCAGTCTGTTGTCTTATGTCCAGTTCTAACTGTTGCTTCTTGACCTGCATACAGATTTCTCAGAAGGCAGGTAAGGTGGTCTGGTATTACCATCTCTTTTAGAATTTTCCACAGTTTATTGTGATCTACACAGTCAAAGGCTTTGGAGTAATCAATAAAGCAGAAGTAGATGTTTTTCTGGAATTCTCTTGCTTTTTCTAGGCAATTTGATCAATAGTTCCTCTGCTTTTTCTAAATCCAGCTTGAACATCTGGAAGTTCATGGTTCACATACTGTTGAAGCCTGACTTGGAGAATTTTGAGCCTTACTTTGCTAGCATGTGAGATGAATGCAATTGTGTGGTAGTTTGAACATTTTTTGGCATTACCGTTCTTTGGGATTGGAATGAAAACTGACCTTTTCCAGTCCTGTGGCCACTGCTGAGTTTTCCAAATTTGATGGCATATTGAGTGCAGCACTTTCACAGCATCATCTTTCAGGATTTGAAATAGCTCCACTGGAATTCCATCACCTCTATTAGCTTTGTTCATAGTGATGCTTCCTAAGCCCACTTGACATCTTCACATTCCAGGATATTTGGCTCTAGGTGAGTGATCACACCATCGTGGTTATCTGGGTCATGAAGATCTTTCTTGTACAGTTCTTCTGTGTATTCTTGCCACCTCTTCTTAATATCTTCTGCTTCTGTTAGGCCCATATCATTCCTGCCTTTTATTGTGTCCATCTTTGTATGAAATGTTCCCTTGGATATCTCTGATTTTCTTGAAGAGATCTCTAGTCTTTCCCATTCTGTTGTTTTCCTCTATTTCTTTGCATTGATCACTGAGGAAGGTTTTCTTATCTCTCCTTGCTAGTCTTTGGAACTCTGCATTCAAATGGGTATATCTTTCCTTTTCTCCTTTGCCTTTAGCTTGATTAAGAGTTACCAAGAGAAAGTACAGTGAAAGTTAATGTATCACTGCTTCAGAGAGAGTATACTTTGATTTGAGAGTGTTTAAATATTATTTCCATACTTCCTCCTCCACATTTAAAAAAACATTTGAGGATACTTTACTCAAGATTCAAATCCAATCAACCAGCTAATATATAACAGTATGCATTTGAGATAGAAGGAAAACACTTTCATAAGAATATTATGTTAAGTGTGTAGGTTTTATAGAAAGTGCATCTAATTTGAGCTAAGGAAGCTGGGCTTGATTTTTTTTTCTAGTTATGAGCTTTTTGGTAATGTCTCTTAAGTTTTAAAGATTTTCTTTCCTCATGAATCTGAGTGAGGTCATAATGGAATATAGTGTTTAACACTGACTTTCTTGGTAATGAAGATAAAATGAAAATTCTAAGAGTGATTTTATAAAATCTTGTCCTGAAGGCAGATTTCATAGGAAATTCATTATTAAAAATGCAAAGCCATCAGAAGGATGATGTAGTCCTGCCAAGGAGAGAGAAAAGTATAAAAGCAGGGAAACTTTTCAGGGTAAATTGTACCAACTTTCCAATTTTCATGATTTGAGGACAAATTTTTGTGCTATTTTCAGTTTACCTCCCTCTCACAAGACCCACTTTTTAGTGATAAATCATGTAGTTGTACCTCCAAGTTCTATCCAAAGGCACTGGGTAATTTCACTTGCTGTAAACAAAGAAAAGTGAGCATGGATGGGTAGATACACAGGGTCATGATGTGAAGAACCATTTACTGTGAATATTATGTGCCTAGCATGATTGTCAGATTCTTATATACATCCCACTTTTTCATTCCTTGAAGGCAAGATCATATTTATTTGCCACTTTATTCCAGTGGCTAAGTAGTACTTGTTTTTACATGTAATGTTGTATATAAAATTTGTTGAATGGATTTTTTTTTTAAAACCTTACCTAAAACCTGAAGACCAGCTTTTTTACATTTGAGTAAGCTGAGGCTCAAATTAAATAATAAATATACTTTATTATATAAATAATAAATAAATATCATATAGCAAGAGTCAGTTAATCTCCTGCTTGGGTGCCATAAATATACCAGCACCCTAAACCAATATAGTTGCTGCAAGTGAACAGAAATATAAATATGTCTTGCTGACAATTTTTACTGTTACTTCTACCTCTGGCATAGCATATTCTATTAGTTAACTATTGCTGTGTAACACATCACCCCAAAGCTTAATGGATTAACATTACAAGCATTTACTATCTCATAGTTTCTTTGGGTCAGAAGATCAGCACAGCTTAGCTGGGTGGCTCAGATCATGAGCATCTTATTGCAAAATTCAGGCTTAAACTGAAGAAAGTAGGGGAAACCACCAGGCCATTCAGGTATGACCTAAATCAAATTCTTTATGATTACAGAGTAGGGGTGATGAATAGATTCAAGGGATTAGATCTGGTAGACAGAGTGCCTAACGAACTATGTATGGAGATTTGTAACACTGTACAGTTTAGTTCAGTTCAGTCGCTCAGTCGTGTCCAACTCTTTGCGACCCCATGGTCTGTAACACACCAGGCTTCCCTGTCCACCACCAATTCCCAGAGCTTGCTCAAACTCATGCTCATTGAGTCGGTGATGCAATCAAACCACCTCATCCTCTGTCATCCCCTTCTTC
>NW_011495048.1:2208550-2211673 GCF_000754665.1 Bison bison bison | reverse complement strand
TCTTCACAATCCAACTCTCACATCCATACATGACCACTGGAAAAACCATAGCCTTGACTAGATGGACCTTTGTTGGCAAAGCAATGTCTCTGCTTTTTGATATGCTATCTAGGTTGGTCATAACTTTCCCTTCCAAGGAGTAAGTGTCTTTTAATTTCATGGCTGCAATCACTATCTGCCGTGATTTTGGAGCCCCCAAAAATAAAGTCTGACACTGTTTCCACTGTTTCCCCATCTATTTCTCATGACGTGATGGGACCCGATGCCATGATCTTAGTTTTCTGAATGTTGAGCTTTAAGCCAACTTTTTCACTCTCCTCTTTCACTTTCATCAAGAGGCTTTTTAGTTCCTCTTCACTTTCTGTCATAAGGGTGGTGTCATCTGCATATCTGAGGTTATTGATATTTCTCCCAGAAATCTTGATTCCAGCTTGTGCTTCTTGCAGCCCAGCATTTCTCATGATGTACTCTGCATGTAACATTGTACAGGAGGCAGTAATTAAAAACATCTTAAAGAAAAAGAAATGCAAGAAGGCAAAGTGTTTGTCTGAGAAGCCTTTACAAATAGTTGAGGAAAGAAGACAAGTGAAAAGCAGGGGCAAAAGAGAAAGATATACTCAACTTAATTCAGAGTTTCAGAGAATAGCAAAGAGAGATAAGAAAGCCTTCTTAAATGAATATTGCAAAGAAATAGAGGAAAACAGTAGAATTGGAAAGACTAGAGATCTGTTCAAGAAATTGGAGAGATCAAGGGACTGTTTCATGCCAAGATGGGCAAGATAAAGGACAGAAACAGCAAGGACCTAACAGAAGCAGAAGAGATTAAGAAGAGGTGGCAAGAATACACAGAAAAACTGTACAGAAAAGGTCTTATTGACATGGATAACCACTATAGTGTGGTCACTCACCTAAAGCCAGACATTCTGAAGTATGGAATCAAGTGGGCCTTAGAAAGCATTGCTATGATCAAAGATAGTGAAAGTGATGGAATTCCAATGGAACTATCTAAAAATCCTAAAAGATGATGTTGTTAAATTGTTGCACCCAATATTTCAGCAAATTTGGAAAACTCAGCAGGGGCCCCAGGACTGGAAAGTAACAGTTTTCATTTCAATCCCAAAGAAGGGTAATTCCAAAGAGTATTCAAACTACCATACAATTGTGATCATTTAACATCCTAGCAAGGTAATATTCAAAATCCTTCGAGCTGAACTTCAGAAGTACATGAGCTGAGAATTCTAGATGTAAAGCTGGATTTAGAAAAGGCAGAGGAACCAGAGAGCAAATTGCCAACATCTGTTGAATTATTGAGAAAGCAAAGGAATTCCAGAATAGACATCTATTACTACTTCATTGACTACACTTCTGCTGCTGCTGCTAAGTCGCCTCAGTCATGTCCGACACTGTGTGACCCCATAGGTGGCAGCCCACCAGGCTCCTCTGTCCCTGGGATTCTCCAGGCAAGAATACTGGAGTTGGTTGCCATTTCCTTCTCCAATGCATGCTAAGTTGCTTCAGTTGTGTCGGGCTCTGTGCAACTCTATGGACACAGCCCACCAGGCTCCTCCATCCATAGGATTCTCCAGCCAAGAATACTGGAGTGTTTGCCATTTCCTTCTCCACATTGACTACACTAAAGTCTTTGATTGTGGGGATCACAACAAACTGTGGAAAATTCTTAAAGACATAGGAATACCAGACCACCTTACCTACCTCCAGAGAAACCTGTATGCAGGTTAAGAAGCAACAGTTAGTACCAGACATGGAACAACTGACCGCTTAAAAATCAGGAAATGACTATGTCACAACTGAATATTGTCAACCTGCTCATTTATCTTCTGTGCAGAGTACATCATGCAAAATGCTGGGTTGGATGATGCGCAAGTGGAATCAAGATTGTTTGGAGAAATATCAACATTTCAAATATGCAGATGTTACCACTCTAATGGCAGAAAGTGAAGAGGAACTAAAGAGCCTCTTGGTGAGGGTAAAATAAGAGTGTGAATAAGCTGGCTTAAAACTCAACATTAAAAAGTCTAAGATGGTATATTTCTCCATCTATTAGATGTTCATGGATTGGAAGAATCAATATAGTGAAAATGAGTATACTACCCAAAGCAATTTATAGATTCAATGCAATCCCTATCAAGCTACCAACCAGTCCATTCTGAAGGAGATCAGCCCTGGGGATTTCTTTGGAAAGAATGATGCTAAAGCTGAAAGTCCAGTACTTTGGCCACCTCATGTGAAGAGTTGACTCATTGGAAAAGACTCTGATGCTGGGAGGGATTGGGGGCAGGAGGAGAAGGGGATGACAGAGGATGAGATGGCTGGATGGCATCACTGACTCGATGGACGTGAGTCTGAGTGAACTCTGGGAGTTGGTGATGGACAGGGAGGCCTGGTATGCTGCAATTCATGGGGTTGCAAAGAGTCAGACATGACTGAGCGACTGATCTGATCTGATCTGATCTGATCAAGCTACCAACGTATTCTTCACAGAGCTAGAACAAATAATTTCACAATTTGTATGGAAATACAAAAAACCTCGAATAGCCAAAGCTATCTTGAGAAAGAAGAATGGAACTGGAGGAATCAACCTACCTGACTTCAGGCTCTACTACAAAGCCACAGTCATCAAGACAGTATGGTACTGGCACAAAGACAGAAATATAGATCAATGGAACAAAATAGAAAGCCCAGAGATAAATCCACACACATACGGACACCTTATCTTTGACAAAGGAGGCAAGAATATACAATGGATTAAAGACAATCTCTTCAACAAGTGGTGCTGGGAAAACTGGTCAACCACTTGTAAAAGAATGAAACTAGAACACTTTCTAACACCATACACAAAAATAAACTCAAAATGGATTAAAGATCTAAACGTAAGACCAGAAACTATACAACTCCTAGAGGAGAACATAGGCAAAACACTCTCTGATATATATCACAGCAGGATCCTCTATGACCCACCTCCCAGAATATTGCAAATAAAAGCAAAAATAAACAAATGGGACCTAATTAAACTTAAAAGCTTCTGCACATCAAAGGAAACTATAAGCAAGGTGAAAAGACAGCCTTCAGAATGGGAGAAAATAATGGCAAATGAAGCAACTG
>NW_011495048.1:2200437-2208450 GCF_000754665.1 Bison bison bison | reverse complement strand
AAAACCACTATGAGGTACCATTTCACGCCAGTCAGAATGGCTGCAATCCAAAAGTCTACAAGCAATACATGCTGGAGAGGGTGTGGAGAAAAGGGAACCCTCTTACACTGTTGGTGGAAATGCAAACTAGTATAGCCACTATGGAGAACAGTGTGGACATTCCTTAAAAAACTGGAAATAGAACTGCCTTATGACCCAGCAATCCCACTGCTGGGCATACACACTGAGGAAACCAGAATTGAAAGAGACACGTGTACCCCAATGTTCATTGCAGCACTGTTTATAATAGCCAGGACATGGAAGCAACCTAGATGCCCATCAGCAGATGAATGGATAAGAAAGCAGTGGTACATATACACAATGGAGTATTACTCAGCCATTAAAAAGAATACCTTTGAATCTGTTCTAATGAGGTGGATGAAACTGGAGCCTATTATACAGAGTGAAGTAAGCCAGAAAGAAAAACACCAATACAGTATACTAATGCATATATATGGAATTTAGAAAGATGGTAACAATAACCCTGTATATGAGACAGCAAAAGAGACACAGATGTATAGAACAGTCTTTTGGACTCTGTTGGAGAGGGAGAGGGTGGGATGATTTGGGAGAATGGCTTTGAAATACGTATAATATCATATATGAAATGAGTCACCAGTCCAGGTTTGATGCACGATACTGGATGCTTGGGGCTGGTGCACTAGGACGACCCAGAGATATGGTATGAGGAGGGAGGAGGGTTCAGGATGGGGAACACATGTATACCTGCGGCGGATTCATTTTGATATTTGGCAAAACTAATACAATATTGTAAAGTTTAAAAATAAAATTAAATGAAAAAGAAAAAAATAAATAAAAATTAAATTAAATTTAAAAAAAAATCTAAGATGATGGCATCTGGTTCCATTACTTCATGGTAAGTAGAAGGGGAAAAAGTGAAAGCAGTGACAGATTTTCTTTTCCTTGGTTCTAGAATCACTACAGATAGTGACTGAAGCCATGAAATGAAAAGACACTTACTCCTTGGAAGCAAACCTATGAGAGACATGTCTAGAAATGTCTAGGTTTCTACGTTTAGAAACCTAGACAGTGTATTAAAAAGTAGAAACATGTGTTTGCCAACAGAAGTCTGTATACTCAAAGCTGTGGTTTGTCTAGTAGTCATGTATAGATGTGACAGTTGGACCATAAGGACGACTGAGCACTGAAGAACTGATGCTTTCAAATTGTGGTGCTGGTGAAGACTCTTGAGAGTCCCTTGGACTGCAAGGAAATCAAACCATTCAATGCTAAAGGAAATCAACCCTGAATATCCATTGGAAGGACTAAAGCTGAAGCTTCATTACACTGGCTACCTGATACGAAGAGCTGACTCATTTGAACCTTGATGCTGGGAAAGTTTGAAGGCAAAAGGAGAAAGGGGCGGCAGAGGATGAGATGGTTAGATAACATCACTGACTCAATGGACATGAATTAGATCAAACTCCAGGAGACAGTGAAAGACAGAGAAGCCTGGCATGCAGTCCATGGGGTCACAAAGAGTCATATACTACTTAGCTATTGAACAACAACAATACCTTATGAAATGTTTTAATAAAATCACTGAATTAATAGGAAGTGATGGGCAGAGAGAAACTTAATATGTGGAATGTGATACTGCTCATTTTGTCCCTGAAATATTCAATGACAAACAGTTTCCTTCCTGTGTCCCATTCTTTCACTTCCCATCCTTCTTCCATCTGAATTGATGAGCTATACTAGAAGTATAATATAAGCTTGAGATGCAGTGAATGAGGAAGATATGGTCTCTGCCTAAAAGTGACTCCCTGAAGTTGACATACAGAAGTAGAGTGCAGTAAACAATCCTATTGGATTGTATCAAGTACTATATTAGTGCAGGAATAATTAAGAGGCTATAAAATTATAGAGAACTGCCAACTTTGGAGTGTCTTGGAATTAAGGAATCCTTCACAATGGCAGTTGATTCTAATCTGGGTATTGAAGATTGAGGAAGTATTGACCAGGGCCAGAGAGAGAAGTATATTTTAGTATGAAAGTCCATTTAGTCCATTGATCATGGACATGTTGGTATGACATGGTATGTCTCTGTCATATTTGAAGACATAGAAGTAATTCAATCTAATTGAAACGTTTGAATATAGGTAGGAATAGGTGGGAAGACAGAGGCAGATAAGAATTATAGGCAGGTGTAAGATGCTTGTGTTTATATCTTGATAAAGAGGTTTTATTATCCCTTTTATAGTAAAGGGAGTGATTGGAAGATTTAAAGCAAGGCGTGGAAATTTTGGGTAGTTTCTCAGAGCTAGTTGCTTGGATTGGCCATTCATTTCCACTTCCTCCGGTTTACCTTGGATTGGCTCTTATGATTGTCAGCAATCCTATTTGCATCTTTAGTACAACTTTTCGTTCATTTTATTGACTCACCCTGTGCTCTGAAACTTCACAGCTGAAGTCTCTCAGGAGGACTGAGTCTAGATCTTCCTCACCTCTGGTTTAGGATCTCCATCGACACCAAAACAAGGTGACCTTGATTTTTATATCCATACGTAACTCTGATTTCATTACTTCTGGAATGTTATTCTGTGGCCTAGTGTGCACTGTGCATGCAAAAGTACAGGGAGAATTTAAGAGTTTATTTCCAACTTTGATCACCCTTTTAGGACATGAGCTATTAAGGAGTAATTCACAATTCATAATGTGGTGTCTACACTTTTGGATGTAATTCAGAAATTAGAAAGAAGCTTCTATTTATATAATCCCATATCAGAAATTCTGTTAATAGAGAATATGTGACTCACAAAGGCAGTGCTGTGTTTTGTCCTATTTAGTGGGAAGCAGAATTAGCGTCATATTGGAAGTACTTTCAGGCTTTTTCTATTGCAGTATTACTTTGAGAGTATTTCATGTTTCAGACCCTATTAAAGTGCTGGAAGAATTCATAGTTAAAGTAAAATCTTCGGTTTGTCATGATGGATCACGTGTGTGTATTCAGTCGCTAAGTCATATCTGACTCTTTGCAACCCTGTGGACTGCAACCTGCCGGGTTCCCCTATTCATGGGATTTTCCGGGCAAGAACACTGGTGTGTACGTGTATGCTTAGTCACTTGTCATGTCTGACTATTTGTTACTCTGTGTACTGTAGTCCACCAGGCTCCTCTGTCCATGGGATTCTCCAGGCAAGAATACTGGAGTGCATTGCCATGCCCTCCCTGGACCTCCAGGAGATTTTTGCAATCCAGGAATCAAACCTGAGTCTCCTGTGTCTTCTGCATTGGCAGGTGGATTCTTTGCCACTGAGCCACCCAGGAATCCAAACTGTCCTGTAAACTTTTGTTTGTCTGTCTTATCACTTCAAATACAAAAGAGGATAAAACTTAAATAGAAAATAGAACAGCAGTGTGGAGAGCAAAGGTATGTTGGTTAAAGTGTGGTAGCAGTTGACCAAGCCCTAAATAAATAAGTGAATACACTTAGCAACAGAGCATGGAGCAAAATTTTCTTAAGAATCAGACCCTAAAAATGCTGATTGTAGTAAGAGAAATAGATGTCTTGTCTCTTATAATATATAAATATCAAATGGAATCAGTTCAAGCTCTAGGTTATACCAGCTTGAGCAGTGTAATAAGTCACTGGAATATTAATGCTAAATTTCCCTTTGAGCACCTCTTTGGAAAAGTAAAACTTTCACATCTGTTCCTCTACCATTTTTTTTTTTTTTTTCCTCCTTGGAACATGGATGGTATTTTCTGTTGCAGTCTCTTGTTTCTGCCTTTTCTGACAATGCCACATCCACAACATTGTTGTTCCTGCAAAAACTCTAACTCCTAAATCTAACAAGTGGGATTCTGCACTCCATGCTGGAGCAAACAGAATACCCTTCTCCAAACCTGCTTGGGTTCCCAAGCAGTACAGGTGATGTTTTGGGCCCCAGAGTGTCCCTTATGAAAATGGTCCATTAGAGTTTAGCTTGGGGTTTCCCTGGTGGTTCAGCAGTAAAGAATCTGCCTGCAATTCATAGGACATAAGAGACACAAATTCAATACTTGGACTGGGAAGATTCCCTAGAGGAGAGCAGGCAATCCACTCCAGTATTCTTGCCTGGAGAATCCCAAGGACAGAGAAGCCTGGCGGGCTACAGTCCATGGGGTCGCAAAGAGTCGGACACGACTGAAGTGACTGAGTACACACAGAGTTTAGCTTTCTTCTCTCTCACTTGAGAGAATTAGGGCTAGAGGCATGTGGAGAAAGAGAACCTGTGACCGCCTGCATTTTTCTCCTCCCCAGCTCTCCTCAAGATGATCTTGAACAGACAAAACAAAGCAATACAACTCTGCTCTTCCTTTTAGACTTTAATCAAAGGTTTTCCTCCAGAGAGTGGAGGGGGTGGGGACTGCTAGACTCAGGTTTCCAGCTGGCAGGTTTTAAGGTGGAATATTAAGCATGTGATCACAGTCACAGTTTCTGAGGGATTTCCTCACTTAGTACTGTGGATCAAATCAATTTCTACTATGTTCTGGTCCATGAACTAGAACTTAATTTTTTTCAGAGCCTTATTCTATAAGGAGAGATACAGCTTTCTGGGTAATATATTGATCTCTTTTTAAATATTTGAAATTTGAGAAGATTCAAATATACCAAACTAACAGAGACTCATAAAACTTACACCCAACTTGTACTCCAAGGTATAACAAATATTAACATTTGGCAATATCTGATCCTTTAAAGCACTTATTATTTGCAGGTTTAATAATACTCTTGTTATTATTAACTCTTGGAATATTAAACCTAACAAAAGACAGCTGTAACTGTAGAAACACAGGAAATTCCTGTACTCCCAATGTAAACAGTCTCGTAATCAGTATCGTCCCAGAAGTCAGTATTTGGCCATGCTCTAGCTAATGTTCTAATTTACTGGTTAGGACTAGAAAGTTTCATTTTACTAGATTTTGACAAAGCATATGCCATTTTTTTCTCCATCTATGTAGAAGAGTACGCTTTTTTTCACATGCTCAGTAAGATGTATATTGTAAGCCTTAATTTGTTTTCCCATCCACCAACAAGTATGAAATATCTCATTGTTTACATTGTAATTTTTCCAATTATCAGTGAAGTCAAGTATCTTAGCTGTTTATCAATAATATGGGATTTCCTTTCTGTGAAGCACCTTTTCTAATCTCTTATCTATTTTTAATTTTTGTCTTATTGATTTGTAAGAGTATTTATCTTAAGTAGATGTGGGAATACCAATCATTGATCAGTTATAAAAAAAAAGGACAAAGATTTGTGCATATAAATTCTACTGATGCTATCATACACATCTGTAAAATTGTTGATGGCCATGATGGCAGCTTTGATATCAAATGGGATTAATATTATTTAAAATTTGGTTTAAGAAAAGAAAGGAATTTTTAACTTTAAGGAAGACACTCATATGAAAATGATAGATACATACAAAAATGTTTTCATGCTTAAGAAGGTCAATCTCAATGATCTAGATTAGTTAATCATGTAAAACAGTTAATTCCCAACACGGATAACTAAAATGGTTTTAGCTTAATGTGGTAGTTTTTAGAAATATATTTTTATTTGAATCATATTTTGCAGCAATCCAGGTCAGTATCTCTCAGTTCCTTTCATATAAAAGCAGTTCAAAGGCCCAAGCGAAAAATTCGAATAGTATAGAGAACCAACGATAGTAATTTACTCACAGAGGAAATTTACCCTTTGAAATGCTTTGGTTTCGATAATTTCTATTGAAAGAGTGGTTACTCTGTTTTCTTCTAACATTCTTCTTTTAAAAATAATGTTTGACTTTTCCTAGTAGAAATACAATTTTTAAGGAGTGTTTTATCTTGACTACTCTGATCCTTGAGAGTAATCTAGCAGAGTTTCTCATGCTAGGGATTAAAATGGATGTTAAAATATCCACTGAGGATGAAAATGGTTGGATGGCATCACTGACACAATGGACATAGGTTTGGGTGGACTCCAGGAGTTGGTGATGGACAGGGAGGCCTGGCGTGCTGTGGTTCATGGGGTTGCAAAGAGTCGGACACGACTGAGCGACTGAACTAAACTGAGAATGAAAATGAGTATCATGATGAACCAGGCATGAGAGTCCAGAAATGGAAAGAGATGAATGGCGTTTCTACTTTATTGTCCTTGTAAATAAAATAAATTGTGCTTCTGGCTTTCATTTGCCATGTGAACTGATTTTTACAAGATAACAATTGAAAAAATTGAGTTATAATTTTCAAGAATCAGTGAATAAGCATTTCTTAAGTAGCCACTAAGTGTACTTTCTACAAACTTCCAGTCTATATGCAGGTGTCCTCATTTCAGGAAAGAGGTGCCTGCATTTTAAAATGTTCATATGTATCCTCTGGCATATCAACAAAGTCCTGGTAAAATGGAACAGAATCAAATTTGGTTTTGAGTCCATTGGTCTCTTTCTGACGGAATATTCTGGGATTTCTCTCTCCTCTCTTAGACAGTCTTTCCACAAGTCTCCCTCCACAGCCGTTTCCCCACCTTCAAAGTCTCAAGACCTGCATTCCAGAAAGAAGTGGAATGGATTGGATCATTTTGTTCATATTTTACTATGCAATGATGTAGACTAAGTCTGCTACTCAACCAGCTGTGACTGTAGTGTCTGATATTAGTTGTGTATTTATTGAGGCTTTTTAAGGACAGATGCCATCCAGTGCATTTGTATGCATTACCTCACTGAACCCCAAGCTAGGATTTACTATTATATTTTATAGACAAAGAAACAGATTTACAAGGTTTTAGAAAAGATGGTAGGTTTTCTAGGTACCTCGGTAGTAAAGAATCCACCTGCCAAGCAGGAGAGGAGTGTTCGATTCCTGTGTCAGGAAGGAAATGACAACCCACTCCAGTATTCTTGCCTGGGAAATCCCATACAGAAGAGCCTGGTGGGCTATAGGCCATAGACTCACAAAGAGTTGGACATGACTTAGCGAGTAAAAGGAGCAGCAGCAAGAAAGCATGGTGAAGGTTTCACAGTTAGGAGTTAGCAGAAGTGAAACTCAGCTGCAGTTCAGTTCAGTTCAGTTCAGTCACTCAGTTGTGTCCGACTCTTTGTGAACCCATGAATCGCAGCATGCCAGGCCTCCCTGTCCATCACCATCTCCCAGAGTTCACTCAAACTCACATCCATCGAGTCGGTGATGTCATCCAGCCATCTCATCCTCTGTCATCCCCTTTTCCTCCTGCCCCCAATCCCTCCCAGCATCAGAGTCTTTTCCAATGAGTCAACTCTTCACATGAGGTGGCCAAAGTACTGGAGTTTCAGCTTTAGCATCATTCCTTCCAAAAAACACCCAGGGCTGATCTTTAGGATGGGCTGATCTCCTTTAGGATGAACTGGTTGGATCTCCTTGCAGTCCAAGGGACTCTCAAGAGTCTTCTCCAGCACCACAGTTCAAAAGCATCAATTCTTCGGTGCTCAGCTTTCTTTACAGTCCAACTCTCACATCCATACATGACCACTGGAAAAACCATAGCCTTGACTAGACGGACGTTTGTTGGCAAAGCAATGTCTCTGCTTTTCAATATGCTATCTAGGTTGGTCATAACTTTCCTTCCAAGGAGTAAGCGTCTTTTAATTTCATGGCTGCAGTCACCATCTGCAGTGATTTTTGAGCCCAAAAAAAATAAAATCTGACACTGTTTCCATTGTTTCCCCATCTATTTTCCATGAAGTGATGGGACCAGATGCCATGATCTTAGTTTTCTGAATGTTGAGCTTTAAGTCAACTTTTCCACTCTCCTCTTTCACTTTCATCAAGAGGCTCTTTAGTTCCTCTTCACTTTCTGCCATAAGGATGGTGTCATCTGCATATCTGAGGTTATTGATATTTCTCCCAGCAATCTTGGTTCCAGATTATGCTTCTTCCAGCCCAACATTTCTCATGTACTCTGCATATAAGTTAAATAAGCAGGGTGACAATATACAGCCTTGACGAGAT
>NW_011495048.1:2183472-2200337 GCF_000754665.1 Bison bison bison | reverse complement strand
GTACTCCTTTTCCCATTTGGAACCAGTCTGTTGTTCCATGTCCAGTTCTAACTGTTGCTTCCTGAGCTGCATACAGGTTTCTCAAGAGGCAGGTCAGGTGGTCTGGTATTCCCATCTCTTTCAGAATTTTCCACAGTTTGTTGTGATCCACACAGTCAAAGGCTTTGGTATAGTCAATAAAGTAGAAATAGATGTTTTTCTGGAACTCTCTTGCCTTTTCTATGATCCAGCGGATGTTGGCAATTTGATCTCTGGGTCCTCTGCCTTTTATAAAACCAGCTTGAACATCTGGAAGTTCATGGTTCACGTATTGCTGAAGCCTGGCTTGGAGAGTTTTGAGTATTACTTTACTAGTGTGTGAGATGAGTGCAACTGTGTGGTAGTTTGAGCATTCTTTGGCATTGCCTTTCTTTGGGATTGGAATGAAAACTGACCTTTTCCAGTCCTGTGGCCATTGCTGAGTTTTCCAAATTTGCTGGCATATTGAGTGTAGCACTTTCACAGCATCATCTTTCAGGATTTGAAGTAGCTCCACTGGAATTCCATCACCTCCACTAGCTTTGTTCGTAGTAGAAACTCAGCTTATGATAACATGAAACTGGACTTACATACAGTATACCACACTAACTTGGGCAGGTTTCATAAAGTTGCTCTGTTGCAGACCATCCATCACCTTTCATGGAGTAATGATTTCCTCCCCCTGCTGAAGGTAAGTGGCACAAAGATCATTAAATTGGGTCTATCTCCTACTGGACAGGTGGACACCAGGCTCCATTTGAATGTTGGAATGCCCAGAGCCTGCCACCTTCCCTAAGAGAAACAAGGAATCATGAAAGAAAGACTGCCTAATCCACTGCCTTTCACTTTGTTTACACCAGTGATGCCACGCTTTGCTGAACAAGTGGAGGTTGCCATTGAAGCCCTGAGTGCCAACGTCCCTCAGCCATTTGAGGAGAACGAGTTCATCGATGCCTCTCGCCTGGTGTATGACGGCGTTCGGGACATCAGAAAGGCTGTGCTGATGATCAGGGTATGTGAGGTCTCTGTAGCTTGGAGCTGATTGGAGTGTCCAGTAGGGTCCCCAAAGAATTTACTCTTTGTAATTTTTTCTTGATTATTTAGTTTAACGTAGTAAGCTGTTTAGCTCCTCATTTGGTCAGACAAGGGGGACTTTTTACTTATAAAGGGATTAGTGATCCCAACAAGTCTAGATCAGCACTGAATGCCCTGAAGGGTGATGTCCTGCCTGCTTCTTCCACACATTATTACCTTAATTTGATACCCACTTAGGGGTGCCCTTGCCATTCCCCTTTGCTAACACCATTTCCCATTATAATCAGAAAGCCATGTGGTGGAAGAAAATGAAGATCACCCAGCTTAGTAGTGTTAGTGATCATGATAATGATAATAATAATGATAATGCAATAAAGTGATAGATAGCTACATTCTTCTTGTAACAGATCATTAGGCTAAATAATCTTTCAGCAAACCTCTCCTATCACCTTTCCTACTATCTTCCCATCCCTCAATCTTCTGATCTGTGTAGCTGTGAGTCTTCCAAACCATTGCCTAAATGATTAGACACACACGAGAAAGCATAATATAACAGATTTCAAAACTCAGTTAAGAGTTACTTATAACTTGCTTTGTTTGTCCACAGTGTGCCTTTGTCTATCTCTGTGAAGACAATAGCTTACCTTATTCTATTTAACAGCTGTGTAATATTCCATCATAAGTTGAGAACTTTTTCTCCTTGCCTTATTGACAGTTAAGTATAGCAGGTTTCAAATGCTTTTCTTAGCCATAGAACTCTTTTATAAAATAAACTTAGGTTGATGACACGGATATGTTTGTGGCTCTTAGGACTGAGGCAGAGATGATGAGTCTGCAGTGCTCATCTTGCTATCCTATGGAAATATATATAAGCCACATGTACAATTTCAATTTTTAGTAGTTATGTTGATAAGGAAAAAAAAAACAGATGAAATTAGTTTTAAGAACATATTTTATTTACTTCAATCAATATCCAAAGGTAGCATTTCAACACGTGGCACCAGCTTCATTTAAAATTCTCAGTAGCTCCGTGTATCTGCGGCCACCATTTTGGATGAGGCAGCCTTAGACTACATCTCCATCCTCAACCTTCATTGTTGTCTCTGGGGCTGTTCAATGAACTATAAGTTAATCGCTGAGTGCATCTTGAAAAACTTTCTCTCGGGGTGACCACTGAGCATCTAAACCAACATCCCCTCAAACACAGCAAAACAGTAACAATCTATTTTAAATCAACTTATTTTCTGTATGCAGTCTTTCAGTACTTCAAGAAGTATCTGTGATTTATTGGTCTCTCTGGACAATACACACTTAGTTCTTTAAAGAGTTCATGTATGGCATTAATTCTCCTCCAAATTTGGGTATCTTCGAAATCATGAAGTCATTAAACCTATATATATCCTTTTTGACTGTGGTACCCAGGACACAGCATGATGCTTCCAAGGTGATCTGAGCAGGCAGAGTAGAGCATCACCAGAAAAAGTCTCTCTTCCATCTTTATGGACATTAATGATTCTCCTGAAACATTCAGCTAGCTTCTTTGCTGGGGAGCAACCATAGCATATTCTTATCTTCTCATCTTTAAGCAACTTGATTTTCCATGTTAAATAATTCCATGATTAATTCAAAGTGTTCAGAGAATCATATAAGTTGTATCAGACAGTACTAAATGTATATAACAATGTGGAATTCAGTTTTGGACAAGATGGTCAGACGTATTTCCTGTTCTTCCAACTTTCCTATTTTAGATCTGTCAAACTCTTACTACCTTTCAAGACCTGGCTCAAATCTTCTTTCCCTAAATTTTCTCCCTCAAAAATACTGATTCTTTTCTTTAACTACCTGTAAATCTTTCTGCTGTGATCATAATCTTTACACTATATATATTTTTTTGAGGTCTATTACTTTTTTTAGGGGCTTCCCTGGTGGCTCAGTGGTAAAGAATCCACCTGCACTGGCAGGAGACATGGGTTTGATCCCTGGGTTGGGAAGACCTCTTGGAGAAGGAAATGGCAACCTACTCCAGTGTTTTTGTCTGGGAGATCCCATGGACAGAGAAGCCTGTTGAGCTGCAGTCCATGGGGTCACAAAAGAGTTGGACACGACTTAGCCACTGAAGAAGGAAAACGGCAACCCAGTCCAGTATTTTGCCCGGGAGAGCCCATGGACAGAGGGGTCTGGTGGGCTACAGTCCATGGTGTCACAAGAGTTGGACACAAATTAACCACCAAATGACAGCAGCAACCTTCTTTAGGCTGAACTTTTGGAAAGCAGAAGCTGTATTTTTTTTCCCTTCATAGTGATGCATTATTTGGCACAGTGCTTAATACTATGTGTGATGGACTTCCCTGGTGGTCCAGTGGCTAAGACTCTAGGCTCCCAATGCAGAAGACCCCGAGTTTAACCCCTGGTTAGAGAACTAGATTCCCCATGCTGCAATTAAGACCCAGCACAGCCAATAAATAAATAAATAAAAGTAAATATAAAAAAAAATAAAATGTATGTTAGGGAGCAAAAGAAACAGATACCTCTGGAGATAGGAAGGTGACAGAGGGAAAAGTATGAGAATTAGAGGACAAAGGAAAAATAGGCTTTTAAACCTGTATTTTTCCCATTATATACTAACTTGTGAAATAATAGACCATGAGAATTATGTTTTCAAAGCATTGGGCACTAAATTCCACTGTAATTCTCAAGACATATTCCCTTTTTTGCCATTTTTCTGCTTTGTTAGCCTTCACATTTTTGTGACAACTATTCATCTGGGAGGCTGAGCAAGTTTATAGCCATCATTCACTTATTCATTCATGAGCTGTAAAAAAACATAATTTAGGTAAAAATGCCATATCTTTGTTACATAAAGTGTCATTCCTCTATCTTGACATTTCAAGTGATTTGATCGGATGGATTTCACATCACTTAAAACAGGAAGGGAGAAATGTATGGTATGTACAAATTGTTATTTTAAAAGTCTTTCTCCTTTCAGCACCAAAATGGCTTCATTTCATACTTAAATTCTTGGTTTGCTTTCTATGTATGATAGTTAAGTCTGCTTTAAAATATCATTGCACTGAGTCGAGCGAAAGACAGTAAGACAAGTGGAGCTCTTTTCCAGCTAAACTGGCCATGCCTTCTTCTCTCTCAAAGTGTTGGTTATGCTTTGGAAAAATAAGAATTATTTTCCAAAAAATAAATGCAGAAAGGACCTTGAAAGGTCAGATTCCCTATCACCTTGCCTTTCAGCAATCAATACATATTTAATGGTGATGTTAGTATGTAGGTGCTCCAGGCCAGCTCAAGGCAACCCTCTGAAGCAAACAAAGCTTGTCCTTCCGGTATTTCAACCTCACCTTTAAGGCTCTTACTTTCCTTTGGGAGCAGAACAACTCTGGTTCTCTTTCATACATCTTTTTTTGTTTGCTTCTTGCTAAGGCTTGTCCTTGGTGATCTATTAGCTACATAGGAATTTTCTGATTACCTTAACAGAGTAGTTTAAAAAATGAATAGGCAAATATGGCTCACCAGAATTTATTTGATTTTTGTTATTTGTGGTAGTTGCCTTCAGTGAATTCTGAATTAAGGAATACGGAATCATTGCTCCTAGGAGAAATTCAAGGTTGGGTTTCTGTGAGCCTCTGGTCACATCTTCATCAACTGATCAATATATTAGCTTGTTTAATGTGTGTTTTTGTTTAAACACATTTTATTTAATGCATATTGTTGATACATATACATTGAACTCACAGCCAAAAGAATGAAAAAGAAAGAAAGACAGTGTAGTCACTCAGTCGTGTCCAACTCTTTGCAACCCCTGTTTCTCCTCTGTCCATGGGATTCTCCAGATAAGAATACTAGAGTGGGTTGCTGTGCCCTTCTCCAGGGAATATTCTTGACCCAAGGTTTGAACCCAGGTATCCTGCATTATAGGCAGATTTTTACCATCTGGGCCACCAGGGATAGCCAGTCACACTATTACTCATGCCTGAAAGAAGCTTATCTAATGCATTTTCTCTGAAAGGTGCAACATAACCTTCTTGCATTTTGGTATTCTAAACAACACCTCAGCACTACAGTTGGAAGCCATTTTAAGCAGAGAAATAACACAAAGGACAAAAATGAAAAATGTGGCACTAAACAGACTGCAAAAAGGATACTTGTTTATAGTATAAGAGTTGAAATAAGAAAGCAGAAAAAATGCTGTTTGACCTCAGCTGGAAATTTGCGTGTTGGGTGGCTCAAAAGTTTTTGCCATATTGTGTACACACGTGTTATGACCAACCTAGATAGCATATTGAAAAGCAGAGACATTACTTTGCCAACAAAGGTCCGTCTAGTCAAGGCTTTGGTTTTTCCATCGGTCATGTATGGATGTGAGAGTTGGACTGTGAAGAAAGCTGAGCACCGAAGAATTGATGCTTTTGAACTGTGGTGTTGGAGAAGACTCTTGAGAGTCCCTTGGACTACAAGGAGATCCAACCAGTCCATTCTGAAGGAGATCAGCCCTGGGATTTCTTTGGAAGGAATGATGCTGAAGCTGAAACTCCAGTACTTTGGCCACCTCATGCGAAGAGTTGACTCATTGGAAAAGACTCTGATGCTGGGAGGGATTAGGGGCAGGAGGAGAAGGGGACGACAGAGGATGAGATGGCTGGATGGCATCACTGACTCGATGGACATGAGTCTGAGTGAACTCCGGGAGTTGGTGATGGACAGAGAGGCCTGGCGTTCTGTGATTCATGGGATCGCAAAGAGTCGGACACGACTGAGTGGCTGAACTGAACTGAACTGAACTGTACACACACGTCTGTGAATTACTACAAAAATATTAATTTAGAGATTTCAGAGAAACTTTGATGAGTAGGCAAATTCTCAAGTAAAGAATCCTCAAATAAAGAGGACCAAGGGTATATTTAATACACAAGGAGTTAAACATTTAATGTTGGAAAGTAAAGTAGGTAGATAGCACAAAAGGTGATAATATCTTGGTGTCAGAATAACTGTTTTCAAAAAAAAATAGTTACCTGTCATAGAATGACCATGAAAAAATCTATAATGATATCTCTACATTGAACTTTTGTAATTTAAACCCATTAATTCTGTTGCATGTGAAACTTCTGAAAACAGAAAGGAGAAACAGTAGGACCTAAGACAGGATTCAGATAAGATTCTACCGCTTAACTTCACATCTCCCAAAATGGTCATGAAGATGCCCTGGAGCATTGCAAGATATTTTAAAATGTCAAGGGAAACCCATACATATCTCTAAGATACCATGAGAAATATTAGCTGAAGGTAGTTCACAGTTTAAACATTAGGTTGGTGTATTCCTTTTGATCATATATTGATCACACCATGTATTTGTGGTGCAGTGTTTCTGGTTGTTACTGTGATAAAAATCAAGCTCAGTGGACGTGCAATAGTATTCCAAGGTTTGAGAACTAATACAATATGCAACAGGCACTAAATTGTTAGGGCCAGTCAAGAATTTATATTCCTTTGGTGGGAGACAGGGAATAAACAACTAGATATATTAGTTAATATGCCATAGAGAAAACCAACAAACTATTGAGAGGATAAAGCATAGGATGGGGGTGGGTTTTATGAAGGGTGATCCAGTATGTTAGTTGTTCAGTCATGTCCGACTCTTTGCAACCCCATGTACTATAGCTTGCCATACTTCTCTGTTCATGGAATTCTCCAGGTAAGAATACTGGCTGGAGTGGGTGGCCATTCCCTTCTCCAGGAGATCTTTCTGACCTAGTGATCAAACACTGGTTTCCTGCATTGCAGACAGATTCTTTACCATCTGAGCTACCACAGAAGTGCACTGGGCAACATTTGGGAAGAGATTTAGGGAAGGAGGAGGTTAACAAGCCATAAAAGTTCTCAGGGAAATGTGTTCCAGGCAGAGAATGACACATGTGGCCTAAGAACCATATTGAATGATTGATGGAAGCCATTGAAGTTTTCTGAGCTGGAGAATACCATGATCGGAGTTAGATCTTCAATGGAGTATCCTGGTTATATTGGAGAAAATACAAAGTATGGGGTAAGAGCAGAAAAAAGGAGCTAAGCTAGGTGGCCTCCAGGGTAAAAATGGTTAGAGATTCCAGAGGCTGATCAGTCCTGATGAGGGAGATTTTGTTCTATATTGGGTCAGGAAATTTTTAATTCAACTTTCTAGTTTTCAGGCCATTGCAATGATTAGAGATCTGTTGAGAAATCCTTCTTCATGCATCACTCAAAGTCTCCTGTTGTGGTTGCCAACTTACGATCTCATCTTTCTGCTCCCAGTGAAACTAATTTGCATCTGAGCCAATCCTTTAAATAGTCCTTACTACATTTTTGGGGCTTTGCAGGTGCCACAGTGGTAAAGAATCCACCTGCCAATCCAGGAGATGCAAGATATGCAGATTTGATCCTTGGGTGGGAAGATCCCCTGGAGGAAGGCATAGCAACCACTCCAGTATTCTTGCATGGAGAATCCCATGGACAGAGGATCCTGGTGGGGCTACAGTCCATACAGAGTCAGACATGACTGAGCACATATGTGTGCACACACATACACACAAGTCACATTTTTCACATGTCCTGGTGAAATAACTGTAAATTTTTCAAACTTTTCTCATTTTGCTTCTTTACTGAAGCTGTTGTAGAGAAGATTGAGAATTTGATTGGGAAGCTGAGGCAGGTAGATTGATCCTACTCTGCAGATAGTAAGTGGTGTGATTATGGACAAGTCACACGATATTCTTGAACCTCTGTATAAGGGACACGTTAAGCTGATAGACTCTTAGAAGGGAGACATTTTATAGGCCAGACACGTTGCTAGTAGCATCATGGAACCAAGACTAGACCAAAGTGATTCTCTCGAGTCATTAAAAAAAATCCTCCCCTGGGAGACATAAGGGTGGAACTGAGGGTTGACCTTAGGTCGCCAGTCTCTAGTCCAACGAACTGCATATTTTTTCTATTCCTTATACCCTAGGATATCATCTAATGATACAAACCTCCTGGCCCATTTTTAGACCCTCCCTGCTTTTCCATGTCTCCTTTAATTTGTGGGGATCCTTGACCAGCCAAAAAATAACACCGTTTTAAAAATGACAGCATGAATAGGAGACATATTTACATGCACTCAGAAAACTTCACATGCACACAACTATTTATATAGGTGGTTTGAATGGGTTTGCTACATGGATTAGGCACAAGAAAATATTCAAATCTTATCTATTTGCCTGATGGTACTTGTAAAGGTTAAAAGCTATGGAACCCTTGACTGGTCAGGTGTGGTGCTTGGAAAATTTACCTAACTACTCTGAACCTGTTTATGCCTCTATTAAATTGGGATTAAGTTCATTTCATAAGGTCATTGTAAGAATTAAATCCTTTAGTTGAATGGCTGACCCATGTTGTTCAGTTGCTAAGTTGTATCCAACTCTTTTGTGACCCTATGGACTGTAGCCTATCAGATTCCTCTGTCTATTATTTCCAAAAATTTCCAGGCAAGAATTATTTCCAGGCAAGAATACTGGAATGGGTTGCCATTTCCTTCTCTAGGGAATCTTCCCAATGCAGGGGTTGACATGTGTCTCCTGCATTGGCAGGTATATTCTTTACCACAGAGCCAGCTGGAAAGCCCACCTGACCCATAGTGGGTAGTAAAAAATGATCCCTGTAATTATGGTGATTATAGTTGTTGGTATTAGGTGTATGTGTTATTATTAATCATAATAATGATCACTGTCACTTATTACTTTATTTGTATTGTTTACCAAGCTTTTTTGTATGTATTTGATGCTAGAATTCTGAGAAGCAGGCAGGACAGGTAGCAGTTACTATGTATTTTTTAAAATTTTATTTTATTTTTAAACTTTATAATATTGTATTAGTTTTGCCAAATATCGAAATGAATCCGCCACAGGTATACCTGTGTTCCCCATCCTGAACCCTCCTCCCTCCTCCCTCCCCATACCCTCCCTCTGGGTCGTACCAGTGCACCAGCCCCAAGCATCCAGTATCGTGCATCGAACCTGGACTGGCGACTCGTTTCATACATGATATTATACATGTTTCAATGCCATTCTCCCAAATCTCCCCACCCTCTCCCTCTCCAACAGAGTCCATAAGACTGATCTATACATCAGTGTCTCTTTTGCTGTCTCATATACAGGGTTATTGTTACCATCTTTCTAAATTCCATATATATGTGTTAATATACTGTATTGGTGTTTTTCCTTCTGGCTTACTTCACTCTGTATAACAGGTTCCAGTTTCATCCATCTCATTAGAACTGATTCAAATGTATTCTTTTTAATGGCTGAGTAATACTCCATTGTGTATATGTACCACTGCTTTCTTATCCATTCATCTGCTGATGGGCATCTAGGTTGCTTCCATGTCCTGGCTATTATAAACAGTGCTGCGATGAACATTGGGGTACACGTGTCTCTTTCCCTTCTGGTTTCCTCAGTGTGTATGCCCAGCAGTGGGATTGCTGGATCATAAGGCAGTTGTATTTCCAGTTTTTTAAGGAATCTCCACACTGTTCTCCATAGTGGCTGTACTAGTTTGCATTCCCACCAACAGTGTAAGAGAGTTCCCTTTTCTCCACACCCTCTCCAGCATTTATTGCTTGTAGACTTATGGATCGCAGCCATTCTGACTGGCGTGAAATGGTACCTTATCGTGGTTTTGATTCAAAAGGAGAGAGAAGAAATACAGTTACTATCTATTTTATGAGTGAGGAGACAGAAAAGCAGGAAAACTATAAATGGCTTGTGAAAAACACATATCAGTGGCAGAGTAGGCCCCAAAAGTTCAGGCCCCCTGGGTGTACAGTATTGTTTTTTTTTTCATTTTGAAACTTTATTTTAGTTCCTGAGCCATAACCACTTGAATACGAGCTCCTCATTATGAGCCTTATGCTGCCAGGTTGTGCTTGCCATTGACTCATCTACTGAATACACAGATCACTGAAATGTTTGGACACAGTACTATAGGCACTGTCATTTTCTCCTTTTTTCTGTTGAGTGAAGTTTTCCATTTTATTTTTCACTCTCCTTTTCAAAATCTAATGATGAGAAGTGTGTGCAATCTTGTCAGCTCATCTGTCAGCAGAATTTACCAACTTGCTGTAATTGTTCCTCGGCACACTCCAGAGAAGTGAGAAATGAACAGAGATGCTTGTCTCTGTCCACAATGAAAATTTCAGCAGTTATGTGAACTGGTTTGCCCACTCCACACCTGCTTGAGTTAATAAAGACTGGGAACAAAACCTCTTTCTTTTAATATTCCTAGGGAAAAAATTGAACATCTGTAGATGAGTGAGTGAATATTAATAAAGTTGGTGGTAAGAGAGAAGGAAAACAAGAGGGATATGCCACAGCCTGGAAAATTATTAGGCAGAATGTGATATTGGCACCAAAGACCCAATTTTATGCCTGTCTGACCAATCTCAAGACTTCATCAATAACCACACCTGATTAATTACACTGAGATAGCCAAAGAAACCAGCAAAATTAAAATGTGCCCTTTTAGATGGGCAGTGGGCACCTGCATTGTCAGTACTGCTTGTGATCTGCTCCTTCCTTCTGAAAGACACAGCCCTGAGAGATGGTATTACTGTGTGCCAAGTTGTGGGTGCCTGTCAGCTTTCAGACTAAAGATAATTATGCAGAGAATCTCACATGAAGGCATTGTCTTTCCTCCCTGTACCATCCTTGCCACCTTCTGAGTTTATCCTCTTAAAATTAACAGAGCACAGGATTTTTGAGTACATGTGTCAAACTGCGTGCTTTAGAAGACTCTGAACAAGGTGTATCTTCTCACGCCTCAGTTTCCTTATGTGTAAATGGAGAAAATAGTGTGTATGTCATAGTAATATCAAGAAAAGTGTATGAGTTAGTGTATTTAAAGCACTTAGAAAACAATGATAGGCAAATGAAAGGTACTTGAAGCATGTTTTCCATTATTAGTGTGTAAACACAGAGGCCGCAGCTCCCAGTTAGCCACACAATAATAAAGGTAAACAGCAGATCCACTTACACCATCCTGTACCCAGAAAACTGTTCTGTTTTTCACTTTTAATAGAGTATTCAGTAAATGACATGAGATAGTCAATACTTAATTATAAAGAAAGGCTTTGTCTTACACAATTTTGCCCAACTAATAGGCTATTTTAAGTGTTCTGAGCACTTTTAAGGTAGCTTAGGAAATTGCCAACATCTGTTGGATCATAGAAAAAGCAAAAGAATTCCAAAAAAATATCTACTTCTGCTTCATTGATTACACTAAAGTCTTTGACTGTGTGGATCACAACAAACTGCGGGAAATTCTTCAAGAGATGGGAATACCAAACCA
Source organism: Bison bison bison (assembly GCF_000754665.1). Lineage (NCBI taxonomy): Eukaryota > Metazoa > Chordata > Mammalia > Artiodactyla > Bovidae > Bison > Bison bison. The sequence goes on along the minus strand of NW_011495048.1, from coordinate 2,188,922 downwards.
TTTCACCCACCTCCTGAGAAACCTGTATGCAGGTCAAGAAGAAACAGTTAGAACTGGACTTGGGACAACAGAGTGGTTCCAAATTGGGAAAGGAGTACGTCAAGGCTGTATATTGTCACTTTGCCTATTTAACTTATATGCAGAGTACATCATGCGAAATGCCAGGCTGGATGAAGCACAAGCCGGAATCAAGATTGCCAGGGGAAATATCAATAACCTCAGATATGCAGATGACACCTCCCTTAGGGCAGAAAGCGAAGAAGAACTAAAGAGCCTCTTGATGAAAGTGAAAGGGGAGAGTGAAAAAGTTGGCTTAAAACTCAACATTCAGAAAACTAGGATCATGGCATCTGGTCCCATCATTTCATGGCAAATAGACGGGGAGACAATGGAAACAGAGATAGACTTTCTTTTCTTGGGCTCCAAAATCACTGCACATGGTGACTGCAGCCATGGAATTAAAAGATAGTTGCTCCTTGGAAGAAAAGCTATGACCAACCTAGATAGCATATTAAAAAGCAGAGATATTCCTTTGCCAAAAAAAGTCCATCTAGTTAAAGCTATGATTTTTCCAGCAGTCATGTATGGATGTGAGAGTTGGACCATGAAGAAAGCTGAGCACCAAAGGATTGATGCTTTTGAACTGTGGTGCTGGAGAAGACTCTTGAGAGTCCTTTGGCCAGCAAGAAGATCCAACCTATCAATATTAAAGGAAATCAGTCCTTAATATTCACTGGAAGGACTAATGCTGAAGCTGAAGCTCTAATACTTTGGCCACCTGATAGGAAGAACTGACTCATTGGAAAGATCCCGATTCTGGGAATGATTGAAGGTGGGAGGAGAATGGGATGACAGAGGATGAGATGGTTGGATGGCATCACCAAGTTGATGGACATGAGTCTGAGCAAGCTCCAGAAGTTGGTGATGGACCGGGAATTCTGGCTTACTGCAGTCCATGGGGTCGCAAAGAGTCGGACATGAGTGAGCAACTGAAATGAACTGAACTGAGGCTAAGCTATGGCTTCCCAGGTAGTGCTCTTGATAAATAATCCACCTGCCAATTCAGGAGATGCCACTGACACCGGTTCAATCCCTGGGTCTGGAAGATGTCCTAGAGATGGAAATGGCAACCCACTCCTGTATTCTTGCCTGGGAAATCCCATGGACATAGACTGTGTCCCATGGGGATCACAAAGAGTTAGCCATGACTGAACACACATGTGCACACAGACTAAGCTATATATTCAGTAGGTTAGTGCATTGAATGAATTTTTGACTTAAGATATTTTTAACTTACAGAGGGTTTGTTGGAATTTAATCGCATTATAAGTTGAAGGAGATCTGTATGCTGATTTTTCTCTTTTCCTCTGTATTTTTAGACCCCAGAAGAATTAGAGGATGATTCAGACTTTGAGCAGGAAGATTACGATGTACGTAGCCGGACAAGTGTTCAGACTGAGGATGACCAGCTCATTGCAGGACAGAGTGCACGGGTGAGTGGACATTCATGACTTTGATTTGGAGCACAGTGGTTGTGTTCACCAAACTGGTTTGAAGGAATTTCTGATTTCTAGGTACCTGAAACCCCAGAGATTCATGGCTCAGAAATCCAGGCTGTCATCTGGGGTTGTTTCATTTCTAGCAGTTCACATTTTACACAGTGAAATCACCACCACTGATTCTAATTCCTTCTTACTTCCTTCTGTTTCCATCACTGAAATCATAGCAGCCATATCACAGCAAAACTTGTGTGTATTGTGAATTTGGTGGGGGTTAGAGGTCATGATTAGATGGTTCAGTGACCAGGGTATAAGGGAATGCTCAGATCTTACCTTTTCCCAGACTTCATAGTTCTTCTTAAAGTTTCCAAGCTTGTTAACCACATAGGTGACAACCACAAAGGGAGAATGAGAGTACTACTTTGTTACCAGTGGGGTTGTTATTGCTCCACACTCTGGCCTAGGGTATCTGAGAAACAAGACCACATATTTTGCAGTTGGTTCAGGGACATCAGAGTTGAGAAAGAAGTTTTTCCCTTGAGACCTACCTAGGCCCAAGGCAGCAGCCTCAGATCCATGTGATTGAAAAAGAAATTACAGAGACATACAAGAAATATAACAGTTAAAGACTGTGGAACAAGAACCATAAAAAGATCATCACTGTGGCTGACATTTGAACTCTCTTGAACACTCTGTGAGACAGTCCACCAATAAAAATGTTCCAAAGAATATTCTGGAATCTGACCAGTCTTATTAGCTGGAGCTTCTTGAGGATAAGCTGCCAGTAATCAAGTCAGGGAGCAGCAGATAAAATTCCTGGGGATTGCAAAAGAGGGTGAGATTCTCTTCCCTTTAAAGGTGCAGCTTCCATAGGGCTAAAATAATGTAATTATAGTATAACTGAGATATCCTAATGGATATTCTAATTCTCTTTTGTAAAGTTTTACTTATTAAAAGATAATGAATAGGAAGAATGAGATAGAGATGGCAATTTAGAATAAGGATCTAGAAACTCTAGAAAGTTCAAACTGGCATAAGAATTCTGAAAAAGAGTAGAAAATAGCCAATCAAAGGTTAAAATAAAGATAATTCAGAGAAGACTAAGCTTTATGTTGAGTCAAGAAGGTCCCATTTCTCCTGATAGTCTCATCCAACAATTAAATGATCTAGAAGATAGAAATGGACATTGTTGGGGGAAGTGTGAGAGTAAAAGTTAGAACATTGGAGATGCACTGGATTTGATTTCAGACAGACTTAGTTCTGAATTGTAATGAGTAGGGTGAAGACTATGCTCTGGTACATGCTGCTTACTTTCTCTGAGCTTTATTTTTTTTTATAATCTATAAGTAAATAATAGGCTTGTTTGATAAGATTCCTTTGAAGTTTTGATCACTTAACATTTATAAAATAATGGGCATAATATCTGACACGCATTGAGTGCTCAATAAGGGATGACTGAAAATTGTCATCTTTTGGAAGAGAAATCTCTTATCACGGGCTGGTGAGAGCAGAAGGGTGCACAGAAGAGTGTGAAGCTCCCTACTTTAAAAGATTCCTTGTAGACTTTAGTTACTCCCCTTAAAATATTGAAAATAGGGAAGTTGATTAAGCTGAGAGTCTTTTGAGCCTGTACTGGTGTAACACTACACTAATTCATCAGTCAGATCAATTCATCTTCAAAATGAAGTAAAACAAGCATTTTTATGTCAGTGACAAAGGGCAAGTTTGAGTAATTCACCTAAACATTAATCAGGTCAAAGTCAATTTGATTGACTAACTGCAACCTAGTATTGGTACAGCCTCACTTTTTACAAGGAAAAATGCAGTCTCATTATACTTCCATTTCATGCATCTTACATTCAAGGTCAAGTCAGTTACAGTGAGTGGAAACAAAAGTCAGATGACATCTATCTTCATCATCCATTATTTCTTCACCCAGTAGGTGAGAAGACAATGGTCTTTTTTGAAAGTTTTGTCAGCATGAATGATGAACATGGGCCAGGATAGTAAGAACAAACTACCCCTGTAATTCAGCATTTGCTGATTTGTCTTTGCGAACCATCATGAGGTTTGTATGAGTAACTTGCAGCAGACAGCATTAGTTATTGAGTCAGCCTATTTAAGCCTATAATTATATGATGACAAATCAGAGACATAGAATTACGGCCATAAGTTGGAAATAAGAGGGTGCATTGAATTGCTGAGATGACAGATGGTCGAACTTTTGACCAGAGAAGTGTGTTAACTTGTTCAAAAGTGTGGAGGAGGCAAAAGTTGTCTCTGACAGAGGCAGTTGCTCTTTCCAGCAGCCAGCTCTCCTCTGGTTACTTTGTGTTCTCATTCAGGGAAATTCTCTGAAAATGGCAAATTAAGTCCAAGAGGAGGTTAAGGTGGGAAAAAATACTTTAGTACCATTTCAACATTGCTCTCAAATTCTGAAATTAGAGTGAAGCTTTGTTCCCTTTATGTGTTGCCGTCTGCTGCTTGTCTACAATGCTTTATGAGAGAGAAACATACACACAGGGGGGGGGGGGGGTGGGATTTGAATGGAGAACAATCATACCTTGCTCTGATGAAATATAGAAATTATCAGGACCTTTGATCCTAAACATGATATCTTATAAACTTCTTTCTTCAAAAGCTGACATAGTTAAAATTAATCAACAACTCTTTGGCATTTAACCTTCATGATAAAACATATTATTTGGAGTCACACAAACCTTATTTTAAAAATGGATTAGGGCAAGCTGTACGGCTTTGGGGTAACTTTCGTAACCTCTCTATGCCTCATCTCCTTGTGTGTGCACTCTCTCTCCCTCTCTCTCACTATATATATACATGTATCATCCTACTTCTTAATATCATTAGGAGAAAGCATGATGAAAAGTATCCCAAGAGTTATCCAAGAGTTATTACATAATGTTAAGTTTATGAAGAAGATGATGATGCTTGTAGCATAACATAGTCATTCATTAGAAGGCTGGCAAATAATTTAACCTGAAAGAGCTGGATAATTTAGACCATCCTGAAAGTTTTCACTTGAATTAATGAGACAAGAACCTTAATTTTCCAATTCACTTCACAGCCTGAGACAGGTAAAAGTCACCCACTCCTTAATTACTTATGTTTATTATCTTGCTTTAAAACCAAGTGAACAGAAATGGGCACATTAAGTTTTAACCTTTTAAATCATTATTTATAAACATGCATATACTTAAACTTTTCATGGTAGACTATTGCTGTGTGTTTAAGATACTAACACTTTTCAGTTCAGATGTCCAAAGACTTTAAAAGTCATTTTTCATTTTGGGATTGGGAAAATAATTCTTTTGAGACTAGAAAAAAGCTCCTTGAGATTTAAATTGACGAAAAAATTCCGGACTGAGTGGTTGCTGGCTTTTGTCAGTGATACACATTTTTATTTAATAAAGTTTGGGCTTTACTGGTGGCTCAGATGATAGAGTCTGGATTCAATCAAAGACCCAGGTTTCCCCTGGGTTGGGAAGATCCTCTGGAGAAGGAAATGGTAACCCACTCCTATATACTTGTCTGGAGAATTCCACAGACAGAGGAGACTGGCGGGCTACAGTCCATGGGGTCGCAAAAAGTCAGACATGACTGAGTGACTAACACTTTCACTTTCTTCACTTAATAAAGTTTAGAACAATCACACACAAGAAAATGGCTGGATGTTCAGAAGAAAGACTAGGAGCCTAAGGCACGGGGGTAAGAAACGTTGTGAATTCAAATGTCTGAGGCCACCGAATTGGGGTCCCAGATCAACAATCTGGACAGCTGTGCTTGGCTACACAGAAAGCAGAGGAAAATCTCAGACCACCCCAGGCGACCACATGACACAAACAGAAAAACGGATTTGTTCTCTTTCCCCCACATCATCAAAACCATTTTTCTTATGTTTCCTTAGTTTGAGGGAATGAACAGTTGCACATT
>NW_011495048.1:2171248-2183372 GCF_000754665.1 Bison bison bison | reverse complement strand
CCCCAGCTAGAAGGGCTTTAATGTGTTAACATTTCAAACTGCTGAGTTACATTGATAAGACCTAATTAAAACTCATGTGTTGAATTTTAATTTGATTAACTTGCAAATTTCACAGTTTGTGATCTACTGTTTATAGATAACCTTTTTTTAAATTCCAGTTTCAGAAAGGTCAACTATGAATTTTTAAAAGCCAAGAGCATTTTAAGAATATTTAGGAAACGACTTTGCTTCATCGATAGCTACGTTAGCAGAAGCAAATGTAATGACTCTTACACCCAAGTCACACACCATTAAGTGCATTATGTGGGTGAAGCACCCCAGTGTCAAAATAGCAGCTTCCTTTGCAAATTTGCTTTGAAGGGGCTGGTTTTTCTTCCGAATTGTGCCCTCAGAAAACGTTTGTCAGTTCTGTTAACTTCTCTCAAACTGTGTCAATAGGGTGCGTGGAGAGATGTGTGAACAGTCCATCAAAAGGTATGCCTTTAGTTTCTACACCGAGGCAGATGCTGGGGTCTTTGCCCTCAGGAAACTCAAAGAGAAGTCAGAGGCAGGACATTAATAGAAATCAGAGGGTTAGAGCAAGGCAGTTAATATTCAAATACTAAACTGCACGATTGAAACTCAAGTGAAAACAGTTGACAGACACGTGTAACCTTTTAATACACAAATTAATCCTTTGGGGACAATGATAGGTTTATTGCTAGAATCTGGATATTGAATGTAGAATCTGGAGGTCTGCCCAGCAGTTTTATAGATTCTTTTTTTTTTTTTTTTTACGAGAAGTACCTAATAGATGCTTTAAATGTTGCTGATTAGGACTTGTAGGGTATAAGTAAAACATGGTTATCAATTTTGTATGAGGAGGACAAATGAATCTTAGACACCTTTAGAATATCAGATGGGGTGCTTCAGGAAACTTGTGCAAATCCCAAACTTATCTCAAAAGTATTGGAATAGCTGCCTTGGAATTAGTACGATGTTGCATATGTGAGTTTATAACAAACTTTTGTATATTAACTCTTTTTAAATACATTTTAAAACTACTTTAAAATATTTTTTGGATAGTAGTATTTTAAATACTTTAACTATTGTATCTGAACTAGTTTGACTTTTAAAATATGGATTTTTAATATTTGTATACACATGCACACACATATTTAGAGACCTAAGTTTATATATATATATAATATATATATATACACACACAGACATCATACACATGAAGACACATGTTATTTGTATAAAGTCACACACATATATGCATGGCGTTTAGTAGACATTGTTAGTAACAGGTAGCATCTGGAAAGCTGCTAGTTCAAGGACACCTTTATGCAAATCAGATCCTTTTATCCTGGGCAGATGAAGCCTCGACTCCAGGATGCTCAGCCTAGTGGACAGAGGCTGCAGGTTCAGTGACCTTTGCCCCATTGGACTGGAATCACTAGGCAGTGTCTCACCTGCACTGTCCTGCATGGTGATCTCATTGTGCAGGATGGTTAAGTATGGTGTTAGCTGACCTGGCTTTGAATCCTATTCTTACAGTTCATTAGTTGTGTAATGTTCAGAGTTAATTAACTTTCCTGGATCTTGGTATCATCATTAATAAAATAGGGATAATAATAGTATTAATCTTATAAAATAATTAAGTAGATTAAATGTTTGACATTTTAAGTCTTTTAGTATAGTACCCAGGATGCATGACTGTGTTCAAGGAACCATGTTGATTTCCATTTATAGGTGGTCACACAGTCTCTGATTCCATCTCTTCTCTTTGATGGCAACTATGTAGTAAGCTAGAGAAGCAGCTGGAAAGGAAAGCTCATAGAAATAATGACAACAATGGTAACAGTAATCCCATACATGCTTACTGTCATTTTTTCAGACAAACATGTAGAACATTTATTATTTTATTTTCTGTCCATCATAGCATTTTGAAGTAATTGAGGTAATTGTCTGCTAATCTTATATTTCAAAAAGTTAAGGATGTGATCCAGTAGCAATGAGGTCTTAAGTCAGTGACAGAGCCAGGTTGAGCCCAGTTCTTCTAATCTTGTATCCCCTGATATTTCAGTTAGATATCAGCTACCCCTCCTTAGAACTATTCACTTATACTGGGAGGAGCTTTACAATTTAGAAAGCAGTTTTGTTTTTTGGGTGTTATTTACTTGTCCTTTGTAAAAACTATATGTATCCCAAATCATGCTTTCTCGGTCTTTCTTCTGGAGGATACATGTATCCCAGCACCAGAAGAACCTCAGTGCTAACACACTGATCGACATGCTGCTTTCAGTGACGCAGGCTACAAAAGGTGATGACATGAACTGGTGTCAGACATTTCACTCAGCACCTGTTACATAAATAGTGTTTAACAAATACAGTTGATTCTCTTTATTCATGGCCTCATGTTCTATAAAGTCACCGTGAACGCTTAATTAGCAACTACAGAATCATTATTCCTATGGGAAATACAGGGTTAGGTTCCTGAGACCTGCTAGTCTTAACATTTCCTTCAACCCATGGATACATAATCTTGTTTAATGAATGCTTCTGTTTTTTCCCCTAGTTTTGGTTCATGAACATTGAATTCATATCTAAGAGCACTAAAACTCATGTGTGTGAACAAAGTTCATATAATACATATATTTTCTTCATTAGGCACTTTGTAGCCTTCTTGTGCTTAGAGATATGAGATAGCATTTCTACACTAGGGTTGGGGACCACGTTAAACAACTAAACCACCAACAAAAAGTGCAAAGATGTGGGGTTTCTGGTATGAGTGCTAATACAAGAAGGCAGAGACACCCTTGTTCCACCTCATCTGGGAACATGGATGTCAGATGACAAATTTTGGCAGCTCTGCGCATGTCTGTGAATGACTGAAAGCATCACAAATATTGATTTGCGAGTTCAGATAGGTTTTAAAGAGTAGGAAAATTTGCAAATAAAAAAAAATCCACAAATAGTGAGAATCAACAGTAGTTCTTCCTTTTCTACATTCCCCTACTAACAACTGTTGAAAATCAACTTTTCCTTCCTAATCCTACATTTTATCCCATCACAGCTTTTCTGTGCATACTCATAGGCTCTCCAAGGAGCCATGGCTGACCCAGGATTTCCACAGTGAAGGGCTGGGAATGGATATGCCATCCCTGAAGTGCCCTGGATAAAGGATTTTTGTTTGGCATTTAACTATGGATGGTTTCATTAACACCCACAGATTGTCTCCCCACCCCACTTGGGATGCTTAGATATTCTTTAAAATTCTTTTCCTTCCCAGCAACAGAAGGCCTGTTCTCTTTTTTTTCCCTTCTCTGAACAGATTTCAGTGTTGAAAGAGGTGCATTCTTTCATCCAGTAAAAGTTTCCCAAGACCAAACATAAAAATTGTCAGGAATAGATTCTTTTGAACAAACATATGTCATCACAGCCATAGAGAGGTTCTGCTACTGTCAACGTGCACGTCCCTTTGGATCTTGGTTATTTTTTGTATGTGAGAATGGGGACAGGAAATTCGGGGACCTTACCAGTCTGTGCTTTTTCCTTCCTGGGACTGGAGAAAAGGGTATTTTCCAGAATGGTGGGACGGCCTACCGGCCTTGTCAGGGTCTGGGTTTGCTGTTAACTGGAGGCAGAGTTGACCTTCTGTCTGTGCTCCTTTTGTCATCATTAGTCATACTTTTTCTGTAACCCACACAGGCCATCATGGCACAACTACCGCAAGAGGAGAAGGCAAAAATAGCTGAACAGGTGGAGATATTCCACCAAGAGAAAAGCAAGCTGGATGCTGAAGTGGCCAAATGGGATGACAGCGGCAATGACATCATTGTGCTGGCCAAACAGATGTGTATGATCATGATGGAGATGACAGACTTCACAAGGTGAGGCATGGAGACAGGAAGAGGAAGGTTTTCTCCTTAAAAATAACAGCGGCATCATAATAGTGGGTATTAGTATGTGAAAAGCCTGCTGCAAAATTAAAAGGCTCCATCAAAGCAGGGAGTGGTATTATAAAATTTACATGTGTAAGTCAACATGATCTGAGCCTGGTTCTTAGCAGATAGGTCTTTTGGTCAAAAAGAACAGATGCATTTCTGTAATTAGTATTGTTTTAATTATCCATCCTGAATTAGTCATAAAACCAAACTCCTGGAGCTTGGGGGACTGATTTTTGGTCTATGCTACTTTGCAGTGTGTTTAAATATTATTCTGAAGATAAAGCGTATGATTTGCTAATATCCCTCAGGGAAAAAATATGTATATATATGTGGCATGTGATGTCTTTTAATGCTAGCTCATGATTTAGTATTTAATTTCAGCTCATATTTTATACTTACATACAAAGAACTGGGTTCAACCATCTGATTCTATAATTGTGACAGGAAAATTAAACATTGTATCAGTTTTAGACCCTTTTGCTCTGAGCAGTATTTTTAATAAATCAGGAGACCAGTCAGAATTTTGTCAGGAGCCTTTTTTCCCTCAGGGGTCATTGCTGTTTCTTCCTTTGCATTTTTATAGTCTCCCCTTTAAAGGGAGCTGACATTTCTGCCCTTCCAACCACACGAAGGGCAGACCAAGGGAGAGCAAAGCTCAATGAAAAAATCCCTGGATTTTTTAGTCCAAATACCAGGTGATTCTGGACCAGTCTCTGACTATCTTTATTCATTTGTAAAGGAGGAAAGTAATACTCTTCTTATCAACTTCACAGGAGAGTTTAAAATCCAAACAGTTAATGCAGTTAAAAAGTATCCTACCATAGGAATGAAAGCTACTGTTTTACTGTAGATTTTGTTTTTCTGGGAAACACAGACACACAAAGAAACATGAGCAAAAGTAATGATTCAACATGGCATTTGTTATTACAGTTATATAAGATGTGTGGCAATGTCAAGATACTACCTTATGGTGACAGTTTTTTAAATGATTGTTGAGTGTTTTTAGTAAGAAAAGGCTGCAATTAATTATGTTGTTGTTTCAGTCCCCAAATCATGTCCAACTCTTTTAGGATCCCTTGGTCTGTAGCCCGCCAGGCTCCTCTGTTCATGGGATATTCCATCCAGGCAAGATTATTGGAGTGGGCTGCCATTTCCTTCTCCAGGTTATCTTCCCCACCCAGGAATTGAGACTGCATCTCCTGCATAGGCAGATGTTTTCTTTACTGCTGAGCCACCTGGGAAGCCCACTATTAATTATAGCTTATAATAAAATATGACGCATCTCTGCCCTCTCCTCCTTACGTTTTGCCTCTGGTTAATATGTATTGATGACATTGCTTGGCCCTTTATCCAAATATTTTAAAATTGTTTTTGACTTCAGTGGAATGACTTAATGTTTTAAGGGTGACTTTCGAGATTTTAAGTGTCATTGTATTCGTTAGAAGTTCAAATTTGTACATTTTGCTGGTCTTTGCTGGTTTCAAAGATTTATTTCACACTCAAAAATAATAGTAGGAAAATACATTCTGAACCATTAATTAAGCCTTAATTTCCTACAAATCAGACTCTCATGGTAGCCTCAGTCATTACTTTTCAAGGCCTATGAAGACTTAATTTGCTTGCTTTCAACATTGTATTCGTATTTTATCTGATGGATATTATACGATCCATTAATAACATCTCTTGAACAAATAATCTCATTAATTTCAAGTGAATGATGAATCGAGCCATGTTGCTAGTTAAGATCAGGAAGACGTTTTACAATGCTCTGGATTATATATAACTGTGTCAAAGAAGAGAGATACATTTGAGGAGTCTTGTTAAAGGATATTTAAGACAGATTTTCTATTAGTCAAAGTATAGTTTTAAAAGTGAAAAGAGGGTCACTTCAGTTCCTAGGGATTTTGCATAATCATTTTATGCTGATTTGAATAATGAAATGTCTAGACTGTACTGGTTATCATTTTTTCCTGCTGCCTGATGAGTAGTTTTATGCCCCTTTGTGAAGCCAAAAGGAAGATACAGTTATTAATAACCAGAAACAGGAGAGGGTGTGAATTGGAAATGAAACACAGGAAGCTGAGGTTTTGCTGCTGTCGCCATCTGCAGAGCCTCTTCTTTTGCAAAGAGGTAGCTAATTTGAATCTTTCTTTGTGCCTCTCACCTAAATTCACTGCACTTGACCCTATGCATTACTGTTATTGCCTTGGGTTTTCCATTTTAAGGAGGAATTATGTCAGCTGTATACCTTACCTCTAATGACTCTTAGGTACTATGTTCGCTTATTTAAAGGAAAGGATGTAGCTGAGTGGGAATTGAAACTTGACAACTCGCCTCAGATCATACATTTATAGGGCATTTTGATGAAAGGAAAAAAAAAAACCTTGCATTTATTATCTTGTTTTTTTCTTATGGGTAGCTAATTTACTAATTTGATTCAGTAATCTCAATGATATCCACTCCATTATTATTAAAAGTAGAGAGGTTCTACCTCATTACTTGTGTAATAACTTGGTCATGGTGGATAAAACTGGTTATGCCTCACATCTTTTTTCTGTTCATTTCTTGACTTCCATCTCATGGGCACTGGCAGAAATGATGTCCTGCAGAGGGTGAATCCATATTTCTCGTGTCACTTTCAGAAGGAAATAGCATGTGCCAGTCTTGTTTCCTGGTAACAAAAGGTGTGTGGATGGCAGCAGTTCAGGAAAGAAACTCACATTTAATTGTATAGCAAGAGACAAAACTGTCTTTTTAGATCAACTATAAGTTCTGATCTTGAAAGGAACTGGGTTCAGGCTAATAAAAAGCTTTCAGGTTACAATCAACTGTAAAGTATTGAGCACTAGACTAAAAGATCAAGTAATCACCCTGGTATTCCCAAACTTCATTCCTGCCTTGGTATGGACAGTCAGGACTCCAGCTCAAGTGACAGTTCAACTAGTCTATGGTCTAATTCTTGACTCTTGTCAGTTAACTTATGCCATATCTGGCCATTAAACGGCATCCACCCAACTCCTGTGCACCAAAATTTTCTTTCCTCTTTTCATAAAATAATATAAAAATCTTGAGTTTGCTATCCAAAGCCTAACTTTATTGAGCCTTAGATTCCTTCTCAATTTTTTACATATTTGTATTTCAGCTTCAAGACCATTTTCTAAATGTTATTTCCTTGCATGGTTCAGCTAATGGTCCTGCAGTCTCACCTGACTTATCTTTAATCCCCAGATTAATTCAACTTTTCCACTGTGCTATCTTTATACTGCTTCAGCTGATGGGTGAAAGGGTATTTCCCAACTGTGTTTTATGGACTCTGGTTCTAAAAAGAAGCTTCTATAATTCAGTACATTTATAATTATACTCCTTACCTAACGATACCTCATTACTGGAGAGTCACATCTTATATTGATCAGTTAGAGGTATTGAGAAAACTATAGCAAATAAATGGTTTTAATTTGGAAATACTCAGAATTTAAAAATTCTGGGTGCTGAGTACATTAACTCAGAGTGTACTCACACATTGATTTTTCACATTAATACCCATTACCTTTTCATGAAATAAATATTAATTAGTTGTTTAGTTGTGGATAACAGTAACATGATAATAAATTTCCATGGCTTTTTTTTTTTTTTTGCAGTGACCATTTCCTGGGAAAGCGTCCAAATATTGACCCTTGTATAAAAATCACCTATTGCCAAAAGAGACATTTCATGAATCTATATAGTACAGTCAATTTCACTCTTGATGTTTTTTCAAGAAAACTAAAAATATGTTTCCAATAGTACAATAACATGTCTTCTGTCTTTAAGGTCACAAGGTTCTTAAAAGCACCTTTCAAAATTCCCAAAATAGAGAACCTGATCTGAATTAGGGAGAGACATAGGGTCTAAGCCATTAGTTTGAGACTGGGAGCGACAACCAGTGGGGTTGGTCACTTTGTCCACACTGCTGTCCACTGACTGTGTTGTGTTATCACGTTCAGTTGCTAAGTCATGTTTGGTTCTTTGTGGCCCCATGGACTTCAGCCTGCCAGGCTCCTCTATCCATGGGATTTCCCAAGCAAGAATACTGTATTAGGTTGCCATTTCCTTCTCCAGCGGATCTTCCTGACCCAGGGACTGAACCTGTGTCTCCTGCATTGGCAGGCAGATTCTCTACCTCTGAGCCACCTGGGAAACCCACTGTCCACTGACCGGAAGACTCAAATGTCTGATGTTTTGGGGTCTGATCTATATATCTATCTATATATATGTGTTGTTGACCATTTTTTATTTCTGTTCCCACTTCATATTATTCCAAAGACTGTTGCTCATTTAACCTTGTGTTGCCCAGTACAGTAGCCCCAATCACATATGGCTGTTTAAAGTAATTGGTTTTTCTTTTTATTGTAATGAAGAATTCATACAATGAAATTTACCATTTTAAGCATTTTTCAGTGTACAGTTCTGTGGCACTAAGCATACTGACACTTTTGTGCAACTGTCACCAACATCTATCTCTAGCACTTTTTCATCTTCCCCAACAGAAACCCTGACCATTGAACTCTTCATTCCTCATTCCCCTCTTCCCTCAGCACCTGGCAACCACCATTCTTTTTTCTGTCACTATGAACTTGACTAAGTATCTCATGTAGTGGAAACAAATAACATTTTTCTCTTTGTAACTGGCTTGTTTCACTTAGCATAATGTTCTCAACCAGTAATCATGTACGTATGTGAGAGTTGGACCATAAAGAAGACTGAATGCCAAAGAATTGGTGTTTTTCAACTGTGGTGCTGAAGAAGACTCTTGACAGTCCCTTGGACAGCAAGGTGATCAAACCAGTCAATCCTAAAGGAAATCAGGCCTGAATATTCATTGGAAGGACTGATGCTGAAGCTCAGCTTTGGCCATCTGATGTGAAGAGCCCACTCATTGGGAAAGACCGTGACGCTGGGAAAGATTGAGGGCAAGAGAAGAAGCGGGTGACAGAGGATGAGATGGTTGGATGGCATCACTGACCCAGTGGACATGACTTTGAACAAACTCAGGGAGATAGTGAAGGACAGGGAAACCTGGCATGCTGCAGTTCATGGGGTCGTGAAGAATCCAGCACAACTTAGCAAATGAACAACAACAAAAATGTTCTCAAGGTTCAGCCATGTTATAGTTCATGTCGGACTTTTGTTTCTTCTTAAGGCTAAGTAATATTTTATTGAATATATATATATATATATTATATTTAGCTTATCCATTCATCAATTTTGGGGCACTTGGGTTACGAATAGTTTTGCTATGAACATGGGTGTACAAATGCCTCTTTGAGATCTTGCTTTCAATCCTTTGGGTATTCCACCCAGAATTGGAATTGCTAGATCATATGGTAGTTCTGTGTTTAATTTTTTGAGGAACCACTGTACAGTTTTACATAGCAGCTGCACCATTTTACATTCCCATCAACAGTATACAAAAGTTGCAACTTCTTCACATCCTTGCCAAGACTTCTTATTTTTTGTTTTTGTTTTATTTTTGCTTGTTTTTACAGCAACCATTTTAGTATGATGGTATCTCACTGTGATCTTGATTTGTATTTTCCTAATAATCAGTGGTGTTAAGCATCTTTTCATGTCAGTTCAGTTCATTTCAGTCGCTCAGTTGTGTCCGACTCTTTGCAACCCCATGAATCGCAGCACGCCAGGCCTCCCTGTCCATCACCAACTCCCGGAGTTCACTCAAACTCACATCCAGCAAGTCGGTGATGCCATCCAGCCATCTCATCCTCTGTCGTCCCCTTCTCCTCCTGCCCCCAATCTCTCCCAGCATAAGAGTCTTTTCCAATGAGTCAACTCTTTGCATGAGGTGGCCAAAGTACTGGAGTTTCAGCTTCAGCATCAGTCCTTCCAAAGAACACCCAGGACTGATCTCCTTCAGAATGGACTGGTTGGATCTCCTTGCAGTCCAAGAGACTCTCAAGAGTCTTCTCCAACACCACAGTTCAAAAGCAATTCTTTGGCGCTCAGCTTTCTTCACAGTCCAACTCTCACATCCATACACGATCACTGGAAAAACCATAGCCTTGACTAGACAGACCTTTGTTGGCAAAGTAATGTCTCTGCTTTTGAATAGGCTATCTAGGTTGGTCATAACTTTCCTCCCAAGGAGTAAGTGTCTTTTAATTTCATGGCTGCAATCACCATCTGCAGTGATTTTGGAGCCCTCCAAAAATAAAGTCTGATACTGTTTCCACTGTTTCCCCATCTATTTCCCATGAAGTGATGGGACCAGATGCCATGATCTTCGTTTTCTGAATGTTGAGCTTTAAGCCAACTTTTTCACTCTCCTCTTTCACTTTCATCAAGAGGCTTTTTAGTTCCTCTTCCTTTTCTGCCATAAGGGTGGTGTCATCTGCATATCTGAGGTTATTGATATTTCTCCCAACAATCTTGATTCCAGCTTGTGCTTCTTCCAGCCCAGCGTTTCTCATGATGTACTCTGCATAGAAGTTAAATAAGCAGGGTGACAATATACAGCCTTGATGTACTCCTTTTCCTATTTGGAACCAGTCTGTTGTTCCATGTCCAGTTCTAACTGTTGCTTCCTGATTAGCTATTGTATATCTTCTCTGGAGAAATGTATATTCAAGCGCTTTGCTCATTTTTTTTTTTTTAATTCAGGTTGATTTTTAGTGTTGAGTTGTAGGAGTTTTTCTGTATTCTGGGTTTTAGCCCCTTGTCAGATATAGGATTTAAAAATATTTTCTCTTATTCTATGGGCTGCATTTTTACTCTGTTGATTGTGTCCTTTAATTCACAGATTTTAAATTTTGATAGAGTCAAATTTTTCAATTAATATTGCTGCTGTTGTCTGTGTTCTTGTTGTAATAGTCAAGAAATCATTGCCAAATCCAATGTCATGAAGTTTTTCTCTTAAGTTTTCTTGTATGATATGTATAAATTAGCTCTTACAATCCACTTCCAGTTAATTTTTTATATGCTATGAATTAAGGGTCTTGCTTCATTCTTTTGCATGTGAATATCAATTTTCTGAAATATATGTATATATATATATAGATATTGCAAAATATATATTATATATATATTGCAAAATGATTACCACCATAGTATAAGCTAACACTTTCAACAGGAAGAACTTCTTAAAGAAGTTTCAAAAAGTGCAAACTCTAGTAGAAATGATTGATACATTTGACCACAATAAAATTAAAATTTATACTTTAAAAATGCTTTACAAAGGTAAACATACAAGCTAAGTCTGGAAGAAGTAATTTGCAACATGATTAACAAAAGATCAAAATTCAAAATATCTAAAAAACAGAGACAAGTAATTTAGGTTAAAAAAATGGAAAAATATGTAAAAAACTTGAATAAAAACTCAGAAAAAAGAGCATATAAATGATTAATTGTAATGATGAATAAATGATAAAAAAGTGACTCAGATTCCTCTATCATCATGGAAAAGAAAATTACATTTTTTCATATACATCATATTGACAGAAAAATAAGAAAATAAATATAATCTTAAATTATGAAGTTTACCTGTAGAAAAATGCATTAAAGAAATGTATGCCTTAAATATTATAAACTTTATAACCATATTCCAGCTGCAGAAGCCCCCTAGAACCTCCTTCAGATCACAGTAGCCTTACTCTCAACTTGGAACAGGGCTCAGTGTTATGTGGCAGCTTGGGTGGGAGGGGAGTTTGGGAAAGAAAGGATACATGTATCCTTTCTACTAAGTTGGCCTTTGGCAGCAGCTTTCTAATTTTCTAGGGGGAAAAAAAGAAGCCATAGAAGGAGTACTATCATGGCAGGTTTCAAGCTACCAATGTGTCTACTGACAGTTTTATAGTCAGCTCTTGTGAGCATGTACAAACCCATTCTAACATTCAAGTGCCATTTTCTTCACTTAATTTTTTTCTTGTTAACAAACTAGGTTTATTTTCTATATCACTTTTCCCTTCTTTTTTTTTTTTTGGAACCAGTTTTGTTTATTTTCTGTGTTCTATTGTTTTGTTTTTTTTTTTTAACTTTTATTTTGTATTGGGTATTCCCTGGTGGCTCAGATGGTAAAGAATTTGCCTGCAATGCGGGAGAGCTGGGTTAAATCCCTGGGTTGGGAAGATCCCCTGGAGAAGGGAATGGCTACTCACCCCACTATTCTGGCCTAGAGAATTCCATGGACAGAGGAGGAT
>NW_011495048.1:2142020-2171148 GCF_000754665.1 Bison bison bison | reverse complement strand
AGTCGAGTCAGTCCTGTCCGACTCTGTGCGACCCCATAGACGGCAGCCCACCAGGCTTCCCTGTCCCTGGGATTCTCCAGGCAAGAACACTGGAGTGGGTTGCCATTTCCTTCTCCAATGCATGAAAGCGAAAAGTGAAAGGGAAGTCGCTCAGTCATGTCTGACTCTTAGCGACCCCATGGACTGCAGGCCACCAGGTTCCTCTGCCCATGGGATTTTCCAGGCAAGAGTACTGCAGTGGGGTGCCATTGCCTTCACTCACTATAGTCGATTAATAAACAATGTTGTGATAGATTGAGGTGAACAGCAAAAAGACTCAGCCATACATATACATGTATTCATAACATTGAGCAGTGTTCCATATCCAAATTTTGCTATCCAGTAGGTCCTTGTCGCTTATCTGTTTTAAATACAGCAATGTGTACATGTCCATCCCATGTTCTATTGTTTTCTAACTCATAAATCTCTTCTTGTAATATTTTTTAATTTTTTTTAAATTGAAGTATAATTGATCAACGATGTTGTGCCAGTCTCTGCTGTACAGCAAAGGGACCCAGTTATACACATATGGACATTTTAAAAAATATTATTTTCCACTATGTTTTATCATATGATATTGAATATAGTGGGCTTCCCAGGTGGCTCAGTGGTAAAGAATCTCCTGCCAATGCCAGAAGATGCAAGAGATGCAGGTTCCCTCCCTGGGTCAGGAAGATCCCTTGGAGAAGGAAAGAGTAACACACTCCAGTATTCTTGCCTGGAAAATGCCATGGACAGAGGACTCTGATGGGCTACAGTCCATAGGATCACAAAGACTCAGACACAACTGAGCAGCTGAGCACAACATTGATTATAGTGCCCCGTGCTATATAGTAAGAGCTTGTTGGTGTTTCTTCCTCCTGCATATAACAGTTTGCATCTGCTAGTCCTACCTTCCCAGTCCTTCCCTCCTCCACCCCTCCTTCATGGCAACCAACAAAATTATGATTAGGGACACAGAGGTTCAGTCCTTTTTTTTTCTCTTCTTATCATCTTGGGCAGGTCACTTACCCTCCTCTTTGGATTTCAGCTTTCTCAGCTAGAAAATGAGGAAATATTTGATGATTTCAAAATTTCTACATTGCTCTCTAGTTTCATGAAATATATCCCTATCATCCACTTGTGACTCCAAGAATTTAATTGAGTCTACATTGTGAATTCTAGTGTCAAACTTTTTAAATAACAATATAATAGTAAATCTGTAGTCTCTTTTTAATTACAAGAAGACATGCTTCTAATGATGCTTTAGCTGAAATTTAGGAAGCCTGAGCCTCAGACAGATTCAAGCCTCTATAAATGTCAGAATCAATCCACTGTTGAAAGTTTTCATGAAAGGTTCATGAATAAGCATTTCTACAAATCCTTTGAAATTCTTGGAGTAAACAAACACCAAGATTTTTATTAATGAAATATCAAGTATAATGCAGCCCTTTGTGAATGGGTTAGTGAAAGTGAAAGTTGTTCAGTTGTGTCCGACTCTTTACAACCCCATGGACTATACAGTCTATGGAATTCTCCAGGCCAGAATACTGGAGTGGGTAGCCTTTCCCTTCTCCAGGGGATCTTCCCAACCCAGGGATCAAACCCAGGTCTCCCTCATTGCAGGAGGATTTTTTACCAGTTGAGCTGTAAGGGAAGCCCAAGAATACTGGAGTGGGTAGATTATCCCTTCTCCAGTAGGAATGGGTTAAGATGAAGGCAAAAAGTAACAACAATTTTTTATCAGACTAAGATTGTAAAAAAGGATTTTCTAAGGTTTGGAAGTTACAGAGAAATAAATAATAATGAGAATACTATTAAATATTGACAGATTCTGCATCTAGAATTTCCTTTAAAAATATAAACCAAAAACAAAAGTTTATTTAGAGATAATTTAAAAAATAATGTGAGACAATGAGAGCCAAATTGTCACAGAATCTTTAATTCACTCATATTATATAAAATGCACATGTAAAATCTATGTATTTAAAAATCTATATAGCAAATGGATAGAATCAATGCCTTTTGTGGAAGAGTTAATGTTCAGTTCAGTTCATTTAGTCGACTCTTTGCAACCCCATGGACTGCAGGCTTCCCTGTTCATCACCAACTCCTGGAGCCTACTCAAACTCATGTCCATTGAGTCAGTGATGCCATCCAACCATCTCATCCTCTGTCGTCCCCTTCTTCTCCCACCTTCAATCTTTCCTAGCATCAGGGTCTTTTTCAATGAGTCAGTTCTTCCATCAGCTTCAGCATCTGTCCTTCCAAAGAATATTCAGGATTGATTTGTTTTAGTATGGACTGGTTGGATCTCCTTGCAGTCCAAGAGACTCTTAAGAGTCTTCTCCAACACCACAGTTCAAAAGTACCAATTCTTCGGTGCTCGGCTTTCTTTATAGTCCAACTCTCACATCCATACATGACTACTGGAAAAACCATAGCTTTGAGAACATGGCCCTTTGTTGGCAAAGGAATGTCTCTGCTTTTTAATATGCTGTCTAGGTTGGGCATGACTTTTCTTCCAAGGAGCAAGAGTCTTTTAATTTCATGGCTGCAGTCACCATCTGCACTGATTTTAGAGCCCCCCAAAATAAAGTCTCTCACTGTTTCCATTGTTTCCTCATCTATTTGCCATGAATTGATGGGACCAGATGCTATGATCTTAGTTTTCTGAATGTTGAGTTTTAAGTCAACTTTTTCACTCTCTTTCACTTTCTAGAGTTAATGTTGCCATAGCAAAATGAAGTACCTTAAGTTTTGAATTTCCCTATGTACATGTTTAAGCATTGATGTGAACACAATATATCTTACTTTTAGCTACTAACACTAAAAATACCAGAAGCAAAATTAAGAGGGAAACAAAATGCCCTTCATTTACATTTATTTTCTAAAGTCATTTTAAGTCTTCCATTTTATAAAATGTTATTATGGAACAATGGCAATCATTGCCTACTCTCTATACAATCTAAATAAATGACTTCTGAGTAGCTTTTCTCTGTATCTCACCACGTTTAACTATAGGATTATAATTTTGTAGTCCTAAAAAATGCATTGATTTTTACATGCATATGAGGAGACTAGTTGGAGTACGAAATCGCAACTCCAGTATTCTTGCCTGGAAAATGCCATGGGCAGAGGGCCCTGGCAGGCTATAGTCCATGGAGTTGCAAAGAGTTGGGTATGACTGAGCAACCGAGCACAAGGAGACCAGTAACAATGCTAAAAATAGAAGAATAAATGTATTAAGTCTATCATGTTATTTACCTTTCAAGAAAGGAGAAGGTATATCATACGCAACATTTTGTTTAAAAATTTATAATGCAGCATAGTTTCCTTTCCCTTTCTAATAAATATTTGAAAGACATGTAATATTAAACAGTTCACCTAATTGAAAACCTTATGTGAAAATATTGGTTCAATGCATGATACTGGATGCTTGGGGCTAGTGCACTGGGACGACCCAGAGGGATGGTATGGGGAGGGAGGAGGGAGGAGGGTTCAGGATGGGGAACACATGTATACCTGTGGCGGATTCATTTTGATATTTGGCAAAACTAATACAATTATGTAAAGTTTAAAAATCAAATAAAATTAAAAAAAAAAAAAAATAAAAAAAAAAAAAGAAAATATTGGGGCAATGGTTTTTGGCAATAGAAAGACATCTACTGTCACACGGTGTTCTATGAGTGTTCTTTTATAAGTCAGTCCCAGAAGCATATAAGCCAGCAAGAGAAAGAGCTCAGCAGATTTCTGAAATTTTGGCCAAATAGTCCCCAGTTATGGACAGGAGACAATGGTTTCTCAAAGAGCCAAAATGGACTTAAAAATATAATTAACATAATAATAATGCTGGGCATGGTGTGAAAGACAGTGAATGAGCATTTATTTTGGCTAGACTGATTTAAATTTAGAATTTATCACATGATTTGCATAAGCTTGGGTGAGTTAATCACTTTAGTCTATTTTTCTCTTCTCTAAAATGGGGATGATGATGCCTGCTTGTTAGGGTTGTTATGAAGATAAATGTGTACAACAGCATAGACACATGATAAGCATTTACATGTTAAATTCCCATTGCCCTTGTAGTGATCATCTTTTTTAATGGACCACTGTTCAAAAAATATAGAAACTCATGTAAAGAATAAAATGTGAGCATGCCCATCCAAATAGGGAAAAATATTTCCTGAAAATGAATGTAATAAAGTGGATTATTTAAATGGAAATTGAAGTGAATCAAGAAAACATTCAAATTTCCTCTAACATGGTCAGAGCCAAATCAAATACAAAAGCAGAGTCCTGGACAAACAATATGGTAGGTGTGTCTATTTCCTGCCATAAAGTGAATTTCTAATTATGTTGTGCCTGTTGTTTCAGAGGCAAAGGCCCGTTGAAAAATACATCTGATGTCATTAATGCCGCCAAGAAAATTGCTGAAGCAGGTTCTCGAATGGACAAATTAGCCCGTGCTGTGGCTGATCAGGTAATATAAGAGGGAAGAGCAAGCACATGCTGAGTGGGGTCATTAACTAGCTCTTGGGTTCTGTAATGGGTTTTATGCACTCTATTAAATGCCTCTGAAGAATGAATTGTAGAGAATTGCTACCATTTTACAAACTGACCTCTAACTCTGTTGAGATTGAGTTGATGCCAAAGGTGGGTTCTGTTTTCAAAGTTCCTTTAGAAAGAAGGGTATCCACTTTTTTTTTAATTTAATTTTATTTTCATTTTTTAATTTAATTTTATTTTTTAAATTTACACTATTCAGAAATATAGGGTATCCACTTTTTAAGAGACGTAACCTTTAAGGAATCATGGATTATCCTGGCTGTCTTCATTCAGAAACTCAATGACATTGCAGAAATGGGAAGCAAAAGAAACAACTTTATTTCTTGTTATAATTGATCTTGCTATAATAATGCTCTTTATAATTCATTATAATTTATGTCCTGGCATACATGTCCACATAATCAAAAACATTCAGATTTCAGCTTTATTTTTATCCAGACACAAAGTGCATCAGAAATTAACAAAATTCTCAGGGTATCTTTTATGCCTTTAGATTGAATTAAGTAAGATTCACATTAAAATAGTTCTCAATCTCAAGGTTGAATATTTGAGTTTATTTCTACTCTTTTCATTTTATTTTGCTGAACTGGAACTCTAAAATCCTGTTCTAAGTATGTCTTTTTTCAATAATGGGCCATTTCTTACAAGCGTACTTTAGGCAATAGACTCTTTCAAATAACTGATGCTTATCTCTTTAAACAATGGTGGCTTACAGTTTGAGCCAGTTTCAAAGGAAAATGTCTTAAAATATATATTAAGATTCTGAAATAGAAAATATATAAACTGTTATTTACATGGAAAAACATTATGAACATGAATTTACTACAAAACAGATCATCCTCTTTGGGAACACTGAAAGATTTAGGATTTTTTCCTCCTCTGTGGAGGAGGGCTTTTCTCGTAGCTCAATTGGTAGAGAATCTGCCTGCAATGCAAAAGACTGCCTGTGATGCAGGAGATGCGGGTTTGATCCCTGGGTCAGGAAGATCCCCTGGAGAAGGAAATGGCTACCAACTCCAACATTCATGCCTGGAAAATTCCATGGTGGACTACAGCCCATGGGCTCACAAAGAGTTGAACATGACTTAATGACTAAACCACAACCACCTCTCCCATAAATGGCCATGGTCTCCTGTGGTTTTTGAGTTACTTACTATATTTTATCTCCCTCATTTTCTAATATAAGACTGTTTCTCTAAATACTTGCCTTCAACATCCCATATTATAGAATACCTCAAGTCAATATCCAAATTTACTCATCTTCTGAAGTCTGAAAAGAAAAACTCATAATTAAACTATTGGGATTACTTTTAAAATAAGCCAACAGATTGTCTCATATTATATATATGATAGCAAATCTGGGGGAATGTTTTGCTTACTTTTGAATTTTTGAGAAACACTTAAGAGTAAAAATAATTTACTAAATATTACCAAAATTTGAAAATCTCCTGAAATTTATAGTGATTAAGGACCAAACCATTATTATATTGCTAATTTCAGGGCACTACTGATTGTCAAGCTTCCTACATTTTGGAGCAAAGGTTGAGTTCCATATGTCACCTAGAGGGTTCATGTAAAAGAGAGGAGAGAAAATGAGTTTATTTGAAAATAGCACTCATACATGCAAACATACAGAAATGCACCAGCCGGGAAAGAATGCTGCATTTTTTTCTGCAAATGTTGAGGCAATTTTATGCAAATATTGGGGTAAGTGGAGTGACCACAGATTGGCAGTTGGTTCTGAGAGAGGATTGTGCTAGGATGGACCCCTAAGGAGTAAAAGTAGATGAAGTTTGGATGGTTTTTCCATTATATTCCGAATCTCAATGGCTAAAACTACTTCTCAGTATGTTTAGGCTCCTTGAGCTCAATATTTTTTATTGTGATTCTTGTTTTAGATTTTGTAATTTTGGATCTGTATTTCCAACAATTATGTATCCAGAAACGTAGCCCCCAAACAGCTTTGATATCTGGAAAGCAAATCACATGTGCACACACACATACAAATCCCAGGATTTTAGATGTATCTTGAGATTGTGACAAAGTATTAAAATGATATTTAATGATGACTTAATGAAGAAAAGATAAACATAACCTCTTTGTAGCATTCTTCCTGTCATCAGTTGTGAAGCAGCCTGCAATTTTTGCTAATGTTTGGTCTGAATGGAACATTTCTTTTTCAAATAATGCATCCATTTCTACTATTCCAATGGTATAAGAGTTATTTTTCTTGGTCCATAATGCCTTTTTTTGTGTTTTAGTACTTCAGTTTAAATAACAGAATAGAATGAGCATTTCCAAAATGTGCATTGGTTGGCTTTATTTTGCCAGAAAATATTTTTATGAAGATTTGAGATATGCACACAGTATAAACTTTTTACGGACTGTTGCATTTTTAATTACTGTTCCATTGAGATAGAACTTCCATTTTAATTTGCTGCAAGGTATTTGTATGAAAGGCCTTTAGGGAGATATCATTTTAAAGTTAATTCCTTTCAGTATATGGGTCTCTGGAGTAGGATAAATATTACAGTATGAAGAACTTGTAGGAAGCTAAAAACAGTCTCTGTGGGATTCTTTCTTGATAAATGCAGTTACTGAAAAAAAAAATACCACAATGGTAAGTGTTATGTAGAAAAAAGACCCCTTTGTAACTTATTAAATAAATGGCTATGTCAAATGACTGGCTTCATAGTATTAATGAAAGAATTCCTTTTCTTGAGCTTGAAGGAAGCTTAGCTGGAGTCTTTTTCTCATACTTTTGTTCTAAATAAGGTACTTTACTTTGGGCTGTGGGTGCTCGTTTCTTATAGTGTTTCATCAAGGATCTGGTGATTATATGTCCTTTTTAAGTGCCAGGTTGAGGGAGAACAATAGAATGTCCTGGAGAATTTTGAACTGAACTTTGGATAGCAATAGGAATATATTTCAATTGCTGGATAACCGTTGGCATTGAAGCTTCAGAAATGCTTTAGGGAAGCATGTAAATGTCTCTGAAAGTGTTCAGCTCTGTTCAGTGTGTATTTGACGGACATCTACCGACTTAAGTTACAGAGAGAATTCAAAATCCTTGGTCACCCGATTTTTTTTTAAGAATTCAATATCTCCGCTGCATCCTTAGAAGGGTCCTGTTGTTACACTGATGAGCTTATTTCAATGGGCTTCAAACTCATTTTACTCACATCTTTTTCTTGTACAATGGTCTTGATTCTTCTCACAGTCTCTGGTTTAAATTAACTTTATCATGTTGCTAAATTTTTTGATAAATATGATATTCCAGAAAGTGCAATAGAGTTTCTTTAGGGAATGATACATTTCTTATAAAGCCAAAAGAAACAAATGCATTTTCCTTTTTTTAAAAAATTTTATTTTATTTTTAAACTCTACAATATTGTATTAGTTTTGCCAAATATCGAAATGAATCCACCACAGGTATACATGTGTTCCCCATCCTGAACCCTCCTCCCTCCTCCCTCCCCATACCATCCCTCTGGGTCATCCCAGTGCACCAGCCCCAAGCATACAGTATCGTGCATCGAACCTGGACTGGCAACTCATTTCATACATGATATTATACATGTTTCAACAAATCAAATTGAAACTCTCTTCTACTATGGCAGAGAGACTGCCACACAGAATGATTTCCTTCTAGCATCTGTTGCTTTGCTGTCTGTGTTAAAATAACTTTGCATATAGTGAACATGGAATGGGCCATTAAGAGAAATCCTATAGAATATTGTTTTCTTTGCAGTTTAGAAGATAAATGATAAAATACTTATACATTCATCCCAATAAGACTTTCTGGGAGATCATTAAAATTCTTTGTGTAGAATTTTAACAAAGTGGAACTAACCATTCTCACCTATCACTGTGGCCTTCTAAATTCCCTAAAGCATTTCTGAAGCTTCAATGCACTATCAAGTTGAATGGATATAATTAAGGTATATGACAGTGAAAACTTTTCTTCTCATGGCTTCTATATAACAAGTATTAGAAACTGAAAGATTCTTACTAATTGAGATAATTTTTTTTTAATGTTTTATAGTGTCCTGATTCAGCGTGTAAGCAGGATTTATTAGCCTACCTTCAACGAATTGCCTTGTATTGCCATCAGCTCAACATCTGCAGCAAGGTGAAAGCCGAAGTACAGAATCTGGGAGGAGAGCTCATTGTGTCAGGGGTAAGCTGGGACCTGGGCTTCGCAATTCGAGTTTCCACTGTTGTTCTTCCAAAGCAAGCATTCTTGGCAACAGTACTGCTAAAAACACCAAACTACAGTGATTCATAGGTAGTTTTTTTTTTTTTTTCTTTTTAAATGTTATCACCATTATTCCAGACTTTACAAAAACTCACAATGAACAATTTGATTTTCCAATTACCCTGTGTTTATACTAGCCCTATAAAATCTCCATTCTTCACAAGAAAACTAATTTCATAGTCTGGAAAGTCACTGCCAAGTTGTGACTATTATAATTATTTGGGGCTTTTGTATATTTACTCATTGTAAGTCTACTTCCCTCTGTTAGTCCTAGTAATTTTCATTCTCTGTTCAGGAGCCAGCCTCTCTATGTGTGGATTGTGTTCACATGTTAGAGATGGTGAAAACAATAGGAATTCATTCATCAGGTTCCAATGCATACTAGGTTATCAATAACCTTTAAAAGCCAGAAAGCATTTGGATTTAATACAGGTTGATTTGCTGTTGCCAAAAACTAACATGGTTGTCAGACACTAACAATTATAGATCTTTTATTCAATCACTTCAGTGTTTCCCTTCTCATGAAAATATAAGTATCTGGTCCATTTTCATCAAATGCAAAGAAGCAAAAAGCTCAATGAATAGAAGTATCATGATTTCTTGGCAAGATTTCCAAATGTATGTGTTGAGGTTCTTACCTTGGCTTCTTCTCCTCCCTCAGTCCCTTTCTTTCAACACAAGATGCCATCTATTGTAAACTATTTGCAAATTCCAAAGTGTGGCTCTGCCACCTTTAGTTCTTTTCCCAGTCAGACATGATGCTGCCATTTTCAGTGTGGCATTATCAGAAACAGAATGTTATCCATATGGTGAATGCCTTGTGAACATCAGACTGGTCATGAAGCTCAATTCTTCCTCAAGACATTTCCAGAAATTCACCATTTGATTAAAAATATGTGTAAAAATCATCCTTGAACCCAAAGGTTTCAGTTCCTGTATTGTTTGGCATTTAGAAAACTTAGCTGGGAAAAGAGCTTATCTGGCTTGCATGGAGATTCCATTTAGAAAGTCTGTTCCATGCAGTCTCATCTAGTGCCCAGTAAACTGCGATTTTGTGCCTCTTAGCAAAGCATAGTCACCCCTCCTTTTCCAAAATGATCCCGCTTCAACATTCTTCAACAACCAAGAGCAATCTGTCTTGCAATGTGTCCTTCCTGCCACATTGGTTATTACCAAGATTCTCTCTGCCAAGAAGTGATCGAAACATTGCATTTCCCTTGCTTCCTTTCTTATCTTCAGCCTCAATGGTATAGTTTCCCATACCATTCAGCTTTCATGTCCATCTGTATCAAGCACCTGTGGGACTGAGTGCATTTTGTTTCGCTTGCCTTGTGTGCTTTCATTTGTTACTTTCGAAATCTTATTATTTACATGGATGCGCAGAGCATCTTTGTGGATCTCAGACTCCGCAACCTCATCTAAGCAAGTTTTATGGGCAGAGTTGCTCTCCGTCGTCCTCTCAGTGCCCATTGTTCATCACTGCCTCCAGAGCTTCATTTCCATTGTATTTTCCTCATTTAGTTGTAGTCCAAACCATCACTGGCTTTTATCACTTGCACTGTTGGTATTGGCAGAAGTGTTTGAGAACACTTATCACAAAGCCTGTTTCCTTCTTTGAGTCTTATTGGCAATGTTCGTAAATCCTTGCATGGGAGAAGGCTTCTTTCAGAGGAATGTTATACCACTTTATAATAATTGAGTCAAATGCATTATAAAGATTTGCTTATATTGCTCAGTTATGGGCCTGCTCTTGGTTTCTTCATGATTTTTTTCCAAGCTTGATTGCTATTTGGTGCCACACCTGCATCTGTAGTCTGCTGTCTTTGCCACTCTGCCTCCATCTTCTTCTTCATCCTTCATTGATGGCCAATAGAGAAAAAACAAAACAAACAAACAAAAAAACAGCAATATGTTTATTTTGCACGGTAGCACACATGACTGTCTTCAAAATTCTGAAAGAGTCAAGAATGTGAGACCCCATACACACAAACTTTCAATGATTTTGCCAAGAAAGTTCATCCATGCTTTGGGCCCCGTTTATTTTGTTGTCTGGCATGACGAAGTTGCCACATTTTTACGAAGTTGCTATATTAAATACAGTATGCATATATATATATATTAAATATAGTATTGCATATAATATGCAATTAAAAAGAGAAATACTTAAATTGTCCTTGTTTTTTTCCTATGTCTTTGTGTACATGGTATTCAAAACTGTGCCTTCTCTGAAAACCCCTAGAACAGTATTTTCATTAGGAGTCAAAGTTTCTACTGAAGCAGAAGAGATATGGATAATTTTTTTTCCCTTTTGCCAAGAAAAATTATTTGGATTTAAAAACTGAATGCCATATTTTTATAGTCTTATGCTGGCATGATGAACTTAAACTAAAAATATGCTCATGTGCATAATTGTATACCATGTCAGCATGTGTATGTTTTATGTGAGTCTATGTGTACAAAGTGGGAAAGGCTTCTTCTCTGGTATCTGCCTTTGACTTGAGAGGTGGCTCAGGAAATCTCAATAGGACATGGTGACAGTGGGTGCAAAGCTTTTCATGAGTCATAATGGGAACTAGAGAAATAGACGAAACCAGGGTGTATGCCTATGGATGCTCATTCATGCAACTGCTATCTAAGAAGCAGCATTAGTTTTCTGGCTGGCAATCAATTTTTTTTTAAAGTCATTGGCTTAAACATTTCTCAACAGTGGAAAGGTGCCATTCTTATTAAATCTCACAGTAGAAGATGCATATTTGTGAGCCAGTTCAGCTCAATGTGGTTGCTAAGCAGGTAATGGGAAAGGGAATTAAAACAAACCAACAAACAAACAAAAAAAACCCTCAAAGAGTGATAGAAATGTTAGAGGAAAAGCAGAGGAAATGAAAGCCCAGACAATTAAACAGCCTGATAGTTTAAATACTGGCTTTATTTGCTTGTTTAGTTTAATCTTAAGCTGGTTTACATGCTTTCTGGAAAAAGACTGTTGTAAGAAGAAAAGATAAAGAGGAAAGGGGAGAGGAGGAAGGAAGAAGCATAAAAGAAGGAAAAAGAGAAAACAAAGGAAAAATAAATTTAACCATAGCATAACATAAATAAGTTCAATACAAGTAATATCCATTAAAGGTGACAGCATTTTATTCATCAGGGGAGACAAGTTGAACCACACTTTTTCAGCATGTAAATATGTTTTGAATACAAATCAGTTCCAATACCATGCTATGGAAATTACCTGTATATTTGATTGTCATATTTTTAATTAATTTTTCTGCATTCAGTTTCAGAGAATTTAATACATTCTTTTAAATTTAAAAATGGAGATATACACATGCAACTGGAGAAACAAAAACCATTTTATAAGCCTTGATAATCTTTAGCTACCCAAAGATTTATACTTTATACATTACTAAGAATGAGATTCAAAACACAAATGTAGGGATTTCGAATTTAGAATGCTGAATATCAAGCATTCTGAAAAAACCAAAAAATTCTGTCTAAAATGTTAAGTTTAAATACAACAGGAGCCCCATTATAACAATAAAGCCAGAACACAAGAGCGATAACTCTGCTCTTGACAAGAATTTGATGTTCAGGTTCAGAGATGGAGGGCCACTGATATAACTTAGAGCTGACTCTACATGAGAAGTTACAAAGTTAATAGATTTTATTGCAAATAAATGCCTTTTTTCATGCAAACAAAATATAGGAACAGAGTTTAGAGGTGACAAATGTTAGTTCCCTTAGCCCTCAGGCTGATTAAGTGAAGCCATGACCTATTCCTGAAGCACTGAGTAATTTGCCCTAAGTGAACTTTTGTTCTTTTGTCTTTTAAATATCTCCTTTCCAAATTTGAATTCCTCTCAATTGGGTTATGGAGAAAAGTTTGACAAGGTGAGCAAGCATAATTTGCAACACTGGTAGGATCTGGATTGGTAAAAAGAAAATTGGAGAATAAGGGGTCAATTATGTTTCATATCATTCAAACATTGGGCTCAGTTAAAACTAACATGAATATTCATGGTAATAGCTAAAAAACACTCATAAAAATACTAGAAACTGGTCATATTCAAGTCAATTTGAATAAAATACATATATGCTATATGCACATGCTTACATATATACACACAACAAATAAAGCTGATTTGCTTCCTTGTCCCCTTAATAAGCAATAATTAAGAAATGAACAAATGATTGACAACTGTGACTAATATCTAATTCAATGTAATACAATTTGGGGGAACATACAGTGTTTCTTTGTACAATGTTATATATATATTTGTACAATACCATATATATACATATACATACCTATATATACTTGCGTGTGTGTGTATATATACACACACATATATATATAATGGTGGTTGTTTGAGATGAGAATTGCATTATACTTGAAAATTTTTTTATTCCCTCTATAAAAAAGTATCAGTATTTTGTAATGGGATGAAACAATCACTGAAACAAGCATTGTACTGATACCTTGTTGTGTAGACTCGTACTTTAAGCACAATTTTGGGGAAAAAGAGTCTTTTTTTATGTATCTTCTGATTCTGTCTATTGTCAGTTCTTGATTATCTCCACTGATCAAAGTGTAGTAGTAATGGGAAAAAAATCTAAATTGCTAGCTATTTCAGTTTGAGTTTGGAATGCACTTCTATGCTTCATTTAAACAAAAGGGTATGTGTTCAGGCAACTCACAGCAGTTTCAAAGAATTTTATCCAGACCTTCCAGAGGGTAAGTTATTAAGTATTTGGCTTAAAGAACTTTTTCTAATCTTGGGAAAGTAGGAAAATCCAGATCCAAGGAAAGTAAGATTAAAGCTAAAGTCAGATTATCAATCTCAACGGAGGGATAATGAAGAAACTCTGTAATAGTAAGAAAATTAAATCGGTATTCATCATTATGAATTCAGAATGGCAATAGTTCTTTGCACTTAATCTTCTAGTATGATGGGTTGTTGCATAACTCAATCTTTCTCCCAACAGCCTACGCCTTAATGTGTTATGATGGTACAACTATAACCATAGAAATTCTGATTCCCACTTTAAATCTTCCTTAGTTACATTCATGTCATTGTCCATGGTCATTGACTTTTGCACAACCCAAATTATGCAAACCTTAAGATAAAAATAACCCTTAAGTTTTTTTCAGTGCAAATTCATTCTCAGTGTTGTAAAAGTGACATTTAACAAACTCCAGGCATTATTTTTGGAAGAAATTTGAAATAAGTTTTATAAGAAAGTAAAAAATCTCCTTGGGTTTCAGGCATCATAGAAAGCTTTATGTCTGTAGCACCACAGTATATCACCCTGACTTCAAATAATAATCTTACACAAAGGAGGAGGGTATGTTGCTTCACTGTAAGAAGTAACTCTTCAGATATATACTCAACGATACTAATCTAAAGTTACCAGTATGGTTAATTCTATTCATCGAAAAAAAAAAATCAGTTATTCACTCATGAAATTAAACCAGTTCGTTATCTTACTAAATTGTTTTATACATAGAAAAAGACTTTGCTAATGCAAATCCTAAACTAAGAAAACAGACTCGATTGTGGCAAAGCTGGGATGTGAACCAAGCAAATAACTCTTTGACCTCAAATGGAGACATGGATTGACCAAACTAGGGTCTACTCAGTGGATTCACTTGATTACATCACCTGAACTTGTGAGCTGAGCAGTTTACATTTTAGTTTAAGGGCATTATTGCTCATAAGAGCAAAAAGTGTTAGTGACTTTATGAACAGAAGAGTGTCTCTGAGTCAGAAATATCAATGCCATTACCTGTCACTGAATCAATGGACTTTCATTCCTTTGGGTTTTAGAATTTTTTCAAGTTTCAAAAACCACAAATAAAAATAAGGCAGGCAAATTTTTCATGCAATTATCTGTTAGTAATTAATGTCTTTGATTTTAATATTCTAAGGGTTTTTTTGGCATCAAATGAATAATAATATTTTACAGAAACTTGGAAGTGAGATACATAGAAGGCACCTAAATGAGTGATAATGATTGCACAAATCTTTTGATATCTGTGAAACACAGGAAAACGTAGCTAAAGATATCCTGGTTTATACAATTTTCCCGTGAGATATGTTCAGAGATCTTGTCTACATGTAATAATTGTCTGAGTTCCTTCTAAGATGTTCTTTGTTTATCAGTATGTTTTAAGAATTAATGTCTGTAGTAGTATTTTAGGAGCTAGCACCTTCTCCCCCATTTTAAACTAGTTTTGGATATATGAGAGCAACACAGATCTACCTGTTCCCTTCAGTTGAACCAAATAATTATGAGAAGCTGAAGTGTTGATTGAATATCTTTATTTAGATACAGTATCTATAATTCAGTTCCTCATTTTTGGTTTTCCTGTATACCCTCCGATTTGTCAGCTCTAGTCAAGAAATATGTTATTTTGAATGGATTACCCAAATCTATTGTGTTTTTATTCTTGTTTCTACTTGGACATGCCTTAAGAGAGTTAAAATATGAACAAGTTGATATAAAATATATAATTAAATTTAAAAAGAGAATATGAATATTAAAACCATATACTTAATGTTATCTGGGAATTTCATTATTGATTTTGTATGACCTCAGATGACTCAAAATAAAGCAAATAAAGAGATGCCGATAGCAAAACTGAGACAGGAGCAGTATTTTTCCTAGGAAAAAAACAATGGTTCCATAAGCTGTTCCTAACTTCTAATGACAAACTAACCATTAGAGTTCAGAGTTGTATTTATTGCTTGTTCTTATAAGGATATTTTAATTCATTGAATTTTATGTTCCTATTGCATTTCAACTCCCACATAAAAGGAACAGTGCTAAATATTGGTTGGGTGGGAGCATTCAAGGTTCTTTACCTCTAATAGCAAATAATTTTTGTAAAAGGGTAAATTTTTCTGTCCATTGTGCTTTTATTAGGTTGTATAGTCTCTTGTTTTCATTTTACCTCACAGTTTCTCATCTTACTGTTTTAGCATTTTCAGCTGGAATAGCGGGCCGTCTGTTGAGCTCCCTCTGTGTATTCACTGGTTTTCTTGGTTTACTGGAAATAAAACTGTGCTTAACTTACGATTGTCTACATTCTGTCCATACAGACTATGTCAAATGCTTTCCCCAGTTTAAATGATTAATAGAATCTGCCTTTGATCACAGCCCTTTAGAGGAGAAATATGTCATGTTATGGCCCATGTATCTTACAAATGGGAAAGACTTCTGGATGGGCAATATGGAGGATTTTTAGTTCAGATTTGTTTTACTGCTTCAAAATACATTGTCTTACTGTATCTTGAACAGTCATTTTCCTTCTGGGCAATACATATGTATTTCAAATATTTCATCCTAATTCTATTTTCTTGAAGGCAAGATTAATTTAGACTTTAAACTTTTCTTTCATCATCAGTACTATATCTTATTTTATTGCTTGTCTCTGAATACCTTCATCTATACAGATGTCTTGTTGATAATGAACTTGATTGGAAGTCTGGCTAGATGTTCTGTCAAATCTCTATAGTCTGCCTTCTTTTCTCTGTTTCCTTTTGCAACTTTATTTTGCAACTGAAAGAGAATATCCTGGAGAAGTTCCAGTCTGCATCATTTTCTAAGGACATGTACGCTTTTAAGTCCAGGGTTCTGTATGTAAGATACTATCTTAAGACAAATTCAAACATCATTTCTTTATCTGGAAACTTCTAATTCAAATATTTTGCTATCAAAATTAATTGTATTCTCTCTTGTTGGGATATTTAAGATTTTGGTCACATTGCATGCCAACTGCCTGATCATGTCTTCCATGATAAATTACTTGGTAAATAGATCTGCCAATTATTCTTTTGGAGTATACAAATTATTCCACCTGGCTTTTCTTCATCCTTTGCACTAACTTAAAACTTTTTTTTCATAACAAGCAAATAAATATTTGAAACCAATCTTACATTTCTCTGATCCGAAGAAAATTATAATCATGACTTCAATAATGAAGTCTCTTGACTGAAATCTTGCAAACACTTCATGTCTTGTCTTGAAGGGCTAACTCATCCATTTCTGTAATGTCATAGGAAGTATGCATCAAATCCATAATTGCAGTGAGACTTAGTTTTCATGAACAGTATCAAGAGGCTAGATCCCAAGAAGACCTAGAAATTTTCTGATCCAGGCACTGCATTCTGTGTCAAAGAAAATTTTGTTATTTTAACTAATATCATAACTAAATACATTATTGCAATCAATTATACTAAATCACGGAAAAAGTCAGCACAGTTTACCACTCTGCATCCATTTGATGCAGCCTAGTTTTGCATTGGGTTCCTGAAGTCATGTTCTACTTACAAATAAATGATATAATTAATTAGAAATGCAAAAAATTATAATCTAAGGCCAGTTTGTTTTAGTTCAATATTTAAAAAGTGTTTAACTCCAATTTTATTCTAATACCTTAATATTGGCAAAAGTGTCCCTCTTTGTTGAGTAGTAAAAATTTTAAAGTGTTTATTGGGAGAATGGACAGATGCATCATTAATCTTAAAATAGTGACCTTTATATATTGTACAAAAGATGAGATGACAGAAATGAGTTTCTGGTATATAATTATCACTTTTGAAACTGTTTGATTATAAAATTGGTAAAAGAATAACACTTTACCTACAATGGGGAAATCAGGAGATGGCTAATTTCTAAAACCAAATGGGCCTGTTACAAAGCATCAAAAAGGAAAGATAAGCCAACAAGTCAATGATTCAATACGCAAAAATTGCAAGAAAATAGCTTTATAGGTTCATTGTGAAATTTAACACAATAAAAGCTATTAAAGGTGAATTTGAATTTAGACTTAGATTTATTGAAGATGAGAATAGAATATTCAGCAAGGAAAACATGTGCAGAGTATTATCACTTCTTCTAAAAAATACTAAAAAATGCAAATATAGGAAAAATTTCATTCTTTCTTCTCATAGGTCAGTTATTTTTTCTTTTTGTCTTTAGTTCCCTAGAGACAACCTTTAAATGCCTTTAACATTTATTTTAAAGTAAAAGATGGGAGTAATGTTGCCAAAGTCATAATCAGTTTGTATTTAGGAGCTCCTGTGTTTCAAAATGCTCCCTAATCTACTAATTTTAGTTTAAAACTGTGGTCTAAACACTTAGATATTTGGTAAGGTAAGAATGACAGGATTGGAAATAGAACTGCATTGGCTTAAAACACCAGAAAAAAAAAATCCGAATTAGGAGTTTTGTTTATCTGCATGCAAAAATAGTCTCTGGCCTTTAACCATTCATGATGTGAATTACAAACTATTATTTTGAAACTTTACTAGAATATTCTTTGTGGAAATAGATTCACTTTTCATATATTCCACTGGTCAGATTAAAGATCTGGCTTCCATGTGGATGTTTCAGGACTGCTTGCTCCTCCTTTTGTTTTGTCATAATACTCACTTGAGACTGTGGGTAGTTCAATTTTCAAAGCTCTAAATCTACATTAGAAAAGAAAAAAAAAAGCTTAGATCACATTATTTTCCCATTTTGCCTGACTATATATATATATTCAGACTTTAAACAAAGCTGTAACTCTGTGACTATAGCAGAATTGCATGTAACAAAAATGTTTGGTCACTGAGCATTAGTGGGTCATCTGAACTTGACCTCTGAAAGTACCTGCAATAGGGGACCTTGTGATTGTAGCAGTATTGCCATTTGATTTCTCTCCAGGTTTGAAGAGAGAGCTAACTCTCCCTTTTAGGAGTATGTTATATTCAGTGCACGTAGAAAAACTTTGTCAAGATTGTCAGTAGTATTTTATGTCAGAGATAACATTTTAAGAGGTAGAAATTCCAAGAGTCAAACTCGACATTGGTTATTGGCTTATCTTTTCAATGGTGCCCATCACAAAACTCACCCTTGAGTGCAAAAAGGAGAAATTTTTTAAAAATGCCATTCTAGCAACAATGAGTGCATTAATTCCTCAGTGAACCCAATGGAAGAGGTAAGTACCCCCTTAGCACCAGGTACTGGCTGAGTGTGCTGAGACCCAGAGCTTTCTGAAGGTCACGCAGCAGGGCAATGGAACTTCTAACAAAGACATCTGACAATCCCCACTTGCTGTTCCAGTCGTTAAGAGTTTCAGCCCTTGCTTTCTTTCTTGGTGATCTTCAATGCTTTAAATAGGGGATTCATTCCCTTTGAACCCCACTACAGTTTTCCCCTACAGTGCCTGACGATGCGGGATGCTCCTTCATCCTCCTTCTCCCAAATGATTAATTTATCTGTTCAAAAGAACCAATGAGGAATCCAAAGGGCCGGACTGCTTAATACCACGGAGGCCCACCCATATCTCTTTCAGTACTTAATTCATTCACAGGCCTTTTTCTCCCAAATACTCACTCCCTCTTCCACCTCCCTAATCCCTTCCCAATAGGGTACATTTTTTTTTCTTTTTTTCTCTTGCTCTCTCTCTCACTCTTTCTTTTCTGTATCTCTCGGAAATCAGACAGGAATTCAGAGCACTTTCACTACCTTTTATGAGGTAGATTGTGATGTCATAGATGGGGGCAGGGCTAGTCAACTTTCTACCCACCTCCCAACCTGTGCTGAGGGAGCTCCGATCGGGAGTGGAAGCAGTGATTCTTCTATGGTGAGTAACTTCACTTTCTAATCTAAACTATCTCATTGTAAACATTAATTTTGAAAGCAGGGGGATGGCGTTTTGATGAAGTCAAATGTGACCAATCAAGCCCTCTTTACTTACTGTTTTAACCAACTTGGGGCAAAAGATCTACTTATTTATTCTTTATTTAAGTCAAGAATTCTACAATACAGATATACTCTCCAATGATGATCTAAACTTGAGAAGCTGAAAATGGTATTTTCATTCCTTTATTTCTCAGTCTTTCTTCCCTTTGGGAAGGAGAGTCATTGCATACATGGAATGAACCCATTCTGTAGTCATTTAGTAAGCTTTCTCTAAAGTAAGGCTAATCAGAAGACTGTATTCTTCTTCATTTGAAAGATTTCAGGATGAGAGAATACCCTTTATTGATGTTTGGCCAGAGAATCAGTCTGCTCTTCTAAAAATTGTAGAGTAAAATGGTAAAGAAACTGATACACAAGAATTGTCAAAAACTTGGTTCTGATATAAACAAATGAAAACTTTGCAATGCAAAAGCTAAAATACTTAATAAGAAAAAAAGTCACCACCCTTGCAAGATTAAGGGTGCAACCATTTCAATGTGTTTCAACCAAATTTGCTACCTTTTTGTTATATATCATAACACTGATGCTGTTGTAAAAAGCTGCTGTTCTTTGTTATATTCAGATTTCCATTGTTGCTGTTTAATTCTTTTATATGCCTAAGTATTTAGAAAGAAAAGATCAACTGCAGTGAGCATGTTTCTACATTTTCCTTGTTTTCGCCTGGGTACCTATTAAAACTATCAAGATATCAACTTTTATATATGAGAGGCAAAGGAAGTTCATGGAGATGGTTATATCTTTAAGGGGTGTTGGGGTGGATGTTTTCTTAAAAGTTTTGACCATCAGAATCTGAGGCCCTGTTACTCTTCGTGGGGTGGGATAAAACACATCTCAGTTTGAATCATAGGTATTATGAAAGGAGTTAAGTGCTTATCATTCATTATTTTCAAATCCCTAGTTAACTAGCTATGTATGAATATTGGTATTGGAGAATATGGGCAGTTTAAAAGGAGACGTCCATTCTCATCCACAGCTCTTCTGTTATGTGTAGACCCTCCAGCCCTCTCCCACAGGGGTCCTTCCCCACAAGATACTGTCCTTTTCATGACCTGGGGTAAAGTGGTATGGTCACTGCTGAAGCTATTTTCCAGCTAAGATTTCTAACCTAAAGAAGCAACTACAATGGTGAAGGTTTTAGGCACAATAAGTAGAACTGGAGTCATAACTGGCCCAGAGGAAAATGTAGGTGATAATCACCTGTAGTCCACTTAAAACTGCAATGTGGGCAACAGGTGATGAAACCTCCTGTGTTGGGTGATCCTTCTCAAGTCTCTGGTCTTCTTTTCATTAAAAGCGTTAGATCCTGGAACCCCAGGTAGGAGTAAACCTCTAGTGCCAAAAAAAGTCTGATGTCTAATCATATAATAGCTCAAGTTTTTCATGTCTTTTATCAATCCCTCATACAGCTGCCAGGTAAGAAATGCTCATATTTTACAAACCCTTGGAATACAATCATCTTTAAACTTCGTGAGTTAAGAATGGTTGTGTTGTACACTCGTGTAAATTCAGAGAATCTATCATGGAATGCAGTGTGCATGCACTTGTATACTCTCATGTGCATGTTTCATTGAAAGTGGTGTTCAGTGTTTTTATATCCATTTTGTATGTATTTGAATTATAATTTAAAATACATACATATATTGTGCTCTAAACAAAAGAGTCACATGTAACAAAAGTTACATTAATCTGATGTCTGAACACTAGTGCACTACTCCTATTTCTGTCGGTGACTAATTAGGTGACTCAAAGTAAATGCCTTTGATGTTTTGGGCCTCCTGCAATGCAGGAGACCCAGGTTCGATCCCTGGGTCAGGAAGATCCCCTGGAGAAGGAAATGGTACCCCACTCCAGTATTCTTGCCTGGAGAATTCCATGGACAGAGGAGCCCGGCAGGCTACTATATAGTCCATGGGATCACAAAGAGTTGGACACGACTTAGTGACTAACACAGACACATACTTGGGCCTCAGTTTTCTCATCTAAAATGATGAGAGATGACTTAAAGGATATATTCTAAAGTAATACTGCTCTAAAGCTACATTGTTTTGTATGTTTTCAAAGAAATGGTTTATGGGGAAAAGACTGTATAGTTGATGAGGTCTAATTTTTGTAGTTGACATAGAGTTATTCAAACCTGAAGAAAAATTTCACTCCAACCTAGTCTCAAAATGTACCCTATATCTGATATAGTCTTACTTGTTTAATAATAGTAGTTCTTATTCTTTTAAGTGGACATTATCAAGCGATTGATGATTAGCTATGTGTTCATTTGGAAGACTAACTTGTTTTTTAACTTCTTAATTTTGTTATTTTGATTATTTGAAATAAAATATCCGTACCCACTAGGTGATAGATGGAGCTAGGTCTCATTGGGACTCTGAAATTCAGAATTACTTATGCATTGTTACAGGAATTCCCTTGTGGTATTGGGAAGAGTTGGTGAGTAGGGAATTGATGAATCCTGAACTATATGTTATGAAGGATAAATGACATATAAGACCTGGCTCCTGTTCTTGAGGAATGTGAAACCTTTTTGGAAGTCTAGACACATACCACGTAACAACTGAGAGGTGAAGACAATAAGTGTCAAAGAACTAAGAGATATCCCTGTGGGCTGAGTTGGATTGGATTGTCCTCGGAAGGCTTTGTGAGAAGCTGAGGCCCTCAGCTAACTTTGAACAAAGCATTTTAGATTTGTGTTGTGGGAAGGGAAATATTTCAGATCAAAAGCCCACAGAATTGTACATTTTGCATAGAATAACCTGTGTTGAGAAATGTCATATATCAAAATAAAAAGTCTTTGCTTTGAGTTCAGTCCCATACATTTTGAGCCCCTTTCCCCTTAATTATATGCTGACTTTATAATATATGAAGAGGCTGCAAGTGAATTACTTAGAATGATTGTTAAAATATAATCAGGCTGCTATTTTCTCAGTTACACAAGAGGTCATATGATCACTCACAGCCACAGCTGTGGAAAAGAAGTAAATAAAATGAAAGAATTGGGGACAGAAGGAAGCTGTAACTCTGGGACATTCTGGTTTTCTGTTGAAGGTGGAAATGGATTGTCCTTTGGAAAATCAAGGGCTCTATCACTGACAAGTTTAGACAGGTTGCAAAGTCATAGAAATGCCCATAAGCTAATGA
Organism: Bison bison bison; assembly: GCF_000754665.1. NCBI lineage: Eukaryota > Metazoa > Chordata > Mammalia > Artiodactyla > Bovidae > Bison > Bison bison. The sequence goes on along the minus strand of NW_011495048.1, from coordinate 2,148,407 downwards.
GAATTCGTGTAACCAGTATGGTTTTCTGAAGCAAATGGAAGTTTCTTGCACTGAATAGGAATCATGTCAGACTCTGTTCTCAAACAGACAGTGATTATGCAAGTCTCTTTCCCTAATACACTTGGAAAGAGGTGATAGATTTAGCCATCATTTACCCGCTTTGGGCTTCCCTGATAGCTCAGTTGGTAAAGAATCTGCCTGCAATGCAGGAGACCCCCGTTCCCTTCCTGGGTCGTGAAGATCTGCTGGAGAAGGGATAGGCTACCCACTCCAGTATTCTGCCCTAGAGAATTCCATGGACTATATATAGTCCATGGGCTTGCAAGAGTCGAACACAACTGAACGACTTTCACTTCACTTTTTTACCCACTTTGACATAGGAGCACATTTAAATGTGAAAGCCTCTCTGTTGCTGTAGACTCAGATGATGTTCACTGTATACTTTGTATCACTTAGAGGGCACTGTTCCTGTATTTCTTGCCATCCAAGTTCCTTCTAGATTATTACTTTGGCCATTCTAAAAGCCAAGAATTCCATGAGTAGAACTGCTTTATTACCTATCCTAAATTCTAAGGACTTGGTTTACATCATCCGGTGAAATGTTTCTTAATATTCTATCATGAAATTGAGATTAATTTCTAGAATATATTATCACAGGAAATCACTTTCTAAAGCTAAACTTTACTATATGGAAATAAGGAAGTTGTAGGATCAGATTCAGTTTTACAAAACAGAGAAGGCTCTCTTAGAACTAATTTCCCAAAAAAGTTCAAGTAGGACTTCTGTAAATTTTTGTGGAATAATCTAAACTATTAAAGGAAGTTAAAGATATTATATAATTAGGTTTGTCTCAAGAGAACAACAATACAGATGGCAACTCTTACCTTCCTCCCCCAAAATGCCCCAGAGGTAATTTTAGAAATAGAAGTTCAGTTATAATTCAACAAACATTTAGTGAGTAAATAACATGTGATATTCACTTTCCTATGGATGGACATGGAAGTAGAAATGGAAAATGGGCACATAATCAGGAACTGTGATAGATTATAATAATCACTCTAACAGAACTATGTATGAATCTAGAGATTCCTGTAGAGAAGGGGGGAGAGGAAGCTTCATTAATGGGATAATATCTTTGAATATTCAGAGATAAATAGATAGGAATTTTTTAAATTGTGGAGAGAAATGATTAGCCCAGAGGGAAACAGAATGGCCATAATATTATGGTATAGATATATTCTGGGCTGACCAGCCCTGAGAACGCTAGAGATGGGTAGAAAGATGGAGAAAAATCAGAGGTAAAGTAAGAAAGGTAGGTGGGCACTGGAAGTCAAAGAAAAACTTTCTGACATAATCTTATTTTAATGACTGTCTCCCAAAATGGTCAGAGGATCACACCCATATGTCAAACCAAACACAGAAAGAGGTAGAAAGAGACACAGAAAGAGACTATTAAAATGCAAATGGGCCAGACTGCAGACCCCTTGAATCAGGACTGTAGGGCATATGTAGTGATTTCCTGAGATTGTAGAGCATATGTAGATTCTTGGAATCTCTAATTAACTACCCTATCTCACCTTCAACATGCCAGGTGACTCATTTCTATAGCAAAGTTTCAGGCAATAAAATTGACTCATTCTTTCTATATTCTTGGAAAAAGATATAAATTAAAAGAAGAAAATATTAAGAGTTAAAGATTTGGAAAAATAGGATAAAAGTAACATAATGTTCTTGAGAAAGTTGGTTTAAATTTCAGTTAAGCATAAAAATAATTTTCAAATAATGGTGGTTGTCAAATATAAAGAATTACTAAGCTATTAAGTATGGCTTGAAGAAAAGGCATGAGACTATAAACATTTAAGGGATTGCTTTGTGTCTTTCATCATCATGGATCAGTGCAAGAAGTTAATCAAGTTCAGAGCTAAGTTCTACAGCTCCCAATTTGTGTCAAGGTAAGGGATGGAGACAATAGTGCAGAGCAACATTTATTTCTGCTTCGTATTCTTTGGAAGAATCATTTGACTACTTTTTAATTTTAATTAGGAGAACTCTTCCCTGGTGGCTCAGACGGTAAAGCGTCTGCCTACAATGTGGGAGACCTGGGTTCAATTCCTGGGTTGGGAAGATCCTCTGGAGAAGGAAATGGCAACCCACTCCAGTATTCTTGCCTGGAAAACCCCATGGACGGAGGGACCTGGTAGGCTACAGTCCATGGGGTCGCAAAGAGTGGGACATGACTGAGTGACGTCACTTTCACTTTCTTTTCTATTGAAAAGAAATATTGATTAATCAAGCTCTCAAGTCAATGTGGGGTCTATGATCCAGGTGGTTCAGTGGTAAAGAATCCTCCTGTTCAATGCAAGGAGACACAGGACACACAGGTTTGATCCCTGGGTTGAGAAGATCCCCTGGAGGAGAAAATGGCAACCCTTTCCAATATTCTTGCCTGGAGAATCCCATGGGCAGAGGAGTCTTGCAAGCTACAGTCCATAGGATCACAAAGACTAGGACATAAGAGAGGGGCAGAGCACGTGTATTCCCATCATGACTAGAAAAATCAAGCCCTCATGCCAATGTAGGGTCTATGGTCTCTGTTGAAAAATATTAATAACATAGCTATATATTTGAATCAATAATCATTTAGAAGTGCTCATATTTTTCTTCATGAATACCCCACTGGTCTGTGTAGAAACTTATACAAATATTCAAAGAAGAGAGAGGCACTAGAGAGGTATTTTACATTTGACTAAGACATGAGAATGAACCGTGCTCTGGGAGAATGTGGCCCTGGATCACAGCCAGGAGGGTCAGTTCTGGACTTAACCTTTTGACTGATTCCATATTGTTCTCCCGTTCCAGATTGCTGGAATCTTCTCCATTTTTTCATTTGAGAATGTCTTTGTTTAGAAGTCAAGAAATGATAGAGAACCTTGCTTTTTCTTCATATTCATCTCTGAACTCTGTGCAATTGATAGCAATAACTGCTTTGGCAGAGCTGGAGATACTGTCGCATTCTGGAAGCAGTTGACTGATAGGATGCCGGTGCCTACCATTGACTAAGAAAATTCGTTTTGGCAAATTAATATAAAAGAAATAACATTAATTCTTGCAGATTTTTTTAGCCAAAGAAATGTAGCTCTGTCACTGGGCCTTTATTGCATCAATCTAGCCAAACATCACCCTGGGTGGTTCTTAGAGATGTGCCAGGCAAAATTATTTTAAATTTACCTTAGGGCCTGGCATCTTACCTGAGTAAAAACCAAGCCAGAGAATAGTAACAGTTACATGGTTTTGATTGCAAAGATCCGAAAAATAAGATGCGATCACATTCTCTTAAGGTAGACACTAAAATTGTAAGCTAGGTATTGTTATTTGAAGTGAATTTGGAAACCAACTCTGTCTTTTATTGACTGGGTAACATTCTTAATCTCTGAATTTTTGCTTTATAAAATGAAATATTATTACTACTTAGAGGAACAATAGGACAATTGCATGTAGTAAATAACAATTATTATTAAACCAGCTAAGATACTAGAGCTCAGTATATTCCACCCACTGTGCTAAGCATTTGAAAAGCACTTTACAGTCTGCTTTCAAGTCATCCTGTGGAGGAGATACTGTTATCCCCATTAAAAATATTAGGGAAAAGAGGTTCAGAGAATTTGAGTTACTTCCTGAGGGTCACAAAGTTAGTGGTTGATATAGGGTAATGGTTTCACGAAGCATACCTTGATCTTCTCCCCTAGCATGATGCATTCTCTCTGACATTCCTGACATGAAGTGCATTGGAGGACTCCTTTAATTATATGTTTATATTCCTCAACTAGTCTGTAGCTCCATAAGCATAGGAATGTATCTGAATGTTTTTAATTTTGTCCCTGGTTCCTGGCACATTGAGCACATAATGTGTGCTTTCTAGGTTAGCTTCTTGACCATTCTTTTTCCATTTCAGTAAGTTATCACATTGAGAAATTCTAGTAAATATTTGTGAAGTCTGTCATTCATTTTTTCATAGAATATTCCCTGAATTATTCACTCACTTATTCCCACATAAAAGCACCTTGCTACTGCTACTGCTGCTAAGTTCACTTCAGTCGTGTCCGACTCTGTGCGACCCAATAGACAGCAGCCCACCAGGCTCCCCGGTCCCTGGGATTCTCCAGGCAAGAACACTGGAGTGGGTTGCCATTTCCTTCTCCAGTGCATGAAAGTGAAAAGTGAAAGCGAAGTCGCTCAGTCGTGTCTGACCCTCAGCAACCCCATGGACTGCAGCCTTCCAGGCTCCTCCGTCCATGGGATTTTCCAGGCAAGAGTACTGGAATGGGATGCCATTGCCCTCACCTTAAGTTATTTTAAATACTAGATCTCAAATCATATTGTTTACCTAAGATTTGGGGCCTAAAATCAGGTAATTTTTTCTTTAGCACCCTGTTTTTTTGAAATATACTTTGTTAAGTTTTCTGATACATTATGTAGACTTTTTTTTTAAGGATTATGGTATATAAACATAGAATTTCTTCCCAGATAGCTGAATTAGTCAAATTAATTATTTATTTAAAAAAAGCAATTTGAAATAAGGACCAAGAGGCATGGCTGGTTTCATTTGCCCTCGCACATGAAGGTTGTGATATGTTAAAATGTTAATTATATTTAGGTGTGAAATATAACCTTTAAATTAAGTATTCTAAATTATTAATTCCCAATTATAGTATTTATAATTCATGTGTTTTAATTAAATTTAGATTCAGCTATATATTAATGTGGGCTTCCAAGGTGGCGCTAGTGGTCAAGAACCTGCCTGCCAATGCAGGAGACATAAAAGACTCAGGCTTGATCTCTGGGTCAGGGAGATGTCCTGGAATAGGATATGGCAACCCACTCTAGTATTCTCGCCTGGAGAATCAAGGGGACAAAAGAGCCTGACAGGCTACAATCCTTATGGTCACAAAGAGTCAGACATGGCTGAAATGCCTTAGCACGCAGCACAGCACAATATGATAAAACATCCAAATAGTAATTTCTCACTCACATATACTGTCTATGGGTGGTTCAGTGCTAGTATAGTGAAACAAGAGTTACCAAGAACCCAAACTCCTTATGACTTTAGTTTTTTGTTCTGTTTATTATGAGGTTTCCATTCTTAAATTTATCTTTTGGTCCAAATTGACTGCAAAGTATTCATCCTCCCATTACCCACAGGAAGAAGAAAAGAGGTGAGAGGGGAAAATGGTGTACTTCCTAGTTGTATTAGCACCCTTTAAAATATTTCTCAGGAACATCTATATCCCTACCCAATTGATGTCTACTTACTACATCATATGATGAATCTGAAAAAAAACAGGAAGAAGTAGGCATGGAGTGGTCGTTCTTATCCATGTATACCTTCCATTCAGTGGAACACAAACTGGTTTCTGACTTCCAGTAGAAGTCAAAATATTTGACCCAGCTGAGCCCCATTTTTCTCAAGTGTAAAGTGAAAAAAAATATTAGTGTCTACTTTCTTGTGTTGTTTTTAAGCTTAAATGTGTTACTGTGTGCCACAGACTGAGTACAAGGCCCAGAAAGTAGAAGTACCAGGTAAATGGGTCACTAATTTTGTTCTTCATTATCTTGTCTCTTCCAAAAAATGATGGTCTTTTTATCACGTAGGTGTCTTCTTGCTGTCTTTCATCATGTCTACCAGTCAAGCCATTGGACATATAGTAGTGAACAACCAGCCAGTGTCTCTGTCCTCATAGAAATTGCATTTTTTTTTTTGGGGGGGTGGAGGTCATTGAGAGTCCTGGAGGAATCACTGCAGAGAGGTGGTAGTTGAAAATATAGAAGGGAATGACCTCAACAGAGAAGTAAAGTAGTGATTCTCATATTTCAATCTGTAGAAGAATCACATGGGTGTAGCAAATAAAAATGGAGAACCGTAGACTTTCCCTTCACTGTTCTGACACTCATATATGAGATCAGGAATCTGTATTCTATTTCTAAACAGTCTGAATGTGGTTACTCATGGATCACACTTTGAAAAATACTAGTCTAAAAAGGAAGGAAAGGAGTAAGGCTATGGGAAGAGATCGGAAAAGGCAATGGCACCCCACTCCAGTACTCTTGTCTGGAAAATCCCATGGACGAAGGAGCCTAGTGGGCTGCAGTCCATGGGGTCGCTAGGAGTCGGACATGACTGGGCGACTTCATTTTCACTTTTCACTTTCATGCATTGGAGAAGGAAATGGCAACCCACTCCAGTGTTCTTGCCTGGAGAATCCCAGGGATGGGGGAGCCTGGTGGGCTCCCATCTATGGGGTCGCACAGAGTCGGACACGACTGAAGCGACTTAGCAGCAGCAGCAGCAGCAGCATGGGAAGAGATTACCAGGACTAGAAGTCAGTTTCA
>NW_011495048.1:2138100-2141920 GCF_000754665.1 Bison bison bison | reverse complement strand
AAGTCAGTTTCAACCCTATCTTAGAACTCATGGTTTGTCCCAGCAGGCTATTCCAGTCTAGCCTAGTCTAAGTAATCCTTAGTTGTGAGAAGCTTGTTGTGGTTTCCTTTTGTATAGGACATTTGGCAAGCTCACTGGCATTGTCCCACTAGATGCTTGTATCCATTTCCTTTTCTCAGTAGTGACAATCAAGAGTTTCTCTGACCGTGGCCGAGTACCGAGTATATCCTGGGTTGTGGGGTACAAAATTGCCCCAGATGAGAACCATAGGTCTGGTTGAACTCTTGATCTTGCACCTAGAATATACATACTATTTAAAATTGAGCCTTTTATTTCTTCCCTCTGGAAGGTTGGAAGACAGCAGATTCCAGGTTCCAGATTCATGTACCAAATGACCATTCTAGCCTGGCATCAGGCTGTGAAGGTACACTTTTCTAGAAGCAAGACTCCTGAGAATCCATCACCATCATCCCCTAGCTGTAACCTTCATACACTTTTTAAAGGTCCCCATCTCTCTCCCTTCTTGGTTACACCAAATATTCCTGGCTTAGAGATACAGGCATTTCTACTCTCAAAGGCAATTAAGGGCTCTCATAAGAATGTTTAGAAGAAAGTTAAGTAAAATGACTTCAATTTCTTGCTTTTTACAAACAAGTATATTGAGTTGAAAACAATTCAACTGTTTTTATAGCACCTTTTTTTTTAAACAAAACATTTTCACATATCTTTACATATTACTTTAACTATTCTCTCTGTATACCTTTCAATCCTTTTATGATGAGCTAGATAATCATGCCTTTTTAAACACAAGGAAAAAGTGATAGTTTATATTTTTTCTTTAGAAATATTAAGAAATGCATCAGGCCAAAGGTCTCCTTGAGATTTAAATTACTGATATGGGTTCTTTGAGGTATTATTTATGATGAGTAACTCTGCAAGGCTGAAATTAGTGTTGGGTGAGCCCTTGAAACTAAGCAAATTATAGGTAGACATTGAATGTATTTTATAGTTTAGCATTAATTCTTTCTACAGAGAAGATTGGAGAGCTGTAACAGGTGGTGACTTCAGATAAAACAGAGATCACTCTTTCTTTCAAAGCTGTTGCTGTAGTATATTTGAAATATTTACCTTGGCATTTTTTAGTGCATCAGGTAAAGAAATAATGAGGTAGTCTTTACATCTTATAATAAATACAGAGGTGATTTAACTTTGTCAAAGGCTAGATTCACAGGGACTCCAAGTTAGAGATTATGCCTTGAGGACACTTTCATCTTAATATTAAGTATGATTTTCAGTAGGGGCAAGATACTGTATCAGACTGTCTCCAACTCTTTAATGTTTATCTTTGTTCACTGGTTAAAAGTTGCCATTTTCCTGGAAGTTCACAAAGTGCTTTTTTTTTTTTTTTTTTAAAGAAGTTTTCCAATTTCATAGATTTGAGTCTTGCTTTCAAAAGAACCACTAATATATATTCTATGATTTTGGGCAATACTGTTATGCATTTCCAGTCTTTGAGAATACTTTGTCCTTTAATCTGTGTTTTTGAAAGTTTCTTGTATAGCTCAACCTTTTTTGCTAGAGAGCAGACAATAAGTTGTCTATCCATTGAGGTTCTTTGTTGGACCAAAGAAATAATATTTCCAGTTTTAGACTGAAGGGAACCCTCTGGTGCAGTGGCTATATCTTCCCTAAAATATTCACTCCAGGAGAGACAGATTATAAGGTTCCAAACCAGGTCAAGCCCTGGCAGGCACTTGTAAGGGGGCGTATCCTGGCTTCTCAGGGGAATCACCTTAAATGCCCTTTATTTCTTATTTTATTAAAAAAACGATTGAAGCAGCAGTATGTTATTAAAAACAGACACTGGGGAATAGAAATCATCCACTTAAATCCCTGGTAATTGTCTTATTAGCTGTCAAGTTACTTTTCTTTAAACCTCCATTCCCTCCTGTATCAAATAGTAAAGATAAAGTGATGTATCATTGGGAGGGGTGAAGATCAAGTAATGGAAAATTTGGTGGGGATGCTCAATAGGTATTGAATCTGGAAAATATACAAAGTACGTTGACCCAATAAAGAGAGGTACTAGTCTACTTTTATCAGTAGGCTGATCTTGCAGATCAGTTTAAGAGGCAGCCTTAACTATGAATCCAACACCCAACTGACTAAATACTGGGGATACACCCAGCCAATGCTACTGTGGCTTATGTGGTGCTAGCCTTTGTGGAGAACATATCAAGAAAGGGTCAGGAATTTTTGTTAATAAATAGCAAGTAGTCTAGTCCTGGAGACAAGACTTGCACATAGGCATAAAGTCTTTGAAGACAAAGCAACAAATAACTAATTTCATTCTAGCAAGAAACATAACAGGAATTGAGTTGGAATCACCAAGGACAGCTCCATGGATGCTCATATTGCAAGAATGCTTTATCTTTATTTCTTGGTTGACCTTTATCTTTTGGGGGATGCACTCTACAGCCAGTTTTTGGGTCTCCAATAGCAGGTTCCTCTGTTACAGTTATTTTGGGAATCATTTCCTGATTATTCTCTATAAATGGGGAAAATTAGATTGTAACTAGACCACCACATCCATACCTCTTTCCTAGTCATGCCCACGGTCAGATGGAGAAAGAAAGCTTCTTTTTTTTTTTTTAAAGTACCTTGTCCTAAGGTTTATATTACCCTTACACTACCTTGGGCATCTGTTGAAATTGTCCTTCCTGTGCAGTTTCTGACTTCCCTGGTGGCTTAGACAGTAAAGGTGTCTGTCTACAATGTGGAAGACCCAGATTCGAGCCCTGGGTTGGGAAGATCCCCTGGAGAAGGAAATAGCAATCCACTCCAGTACTATTGCCTGGAAAATCCCATGGACAGAGGAGGGCCTGAGATATGCAGGCGGTCAAGCAAATTATGATAAATATTCTAAAAGAGCTTTCCAAAGGTACCCAAAAATTAAATAATAATCTTCTATAGTGACTTATTTATTTAAAATTTAAAAAGCATTTCAAGTTTAATTTCTCACTTAGATGTCAATAACTGGTGAAAATATATTGGCATTAATAACCCCATTTTCCAGTTGAAGAAACAGAAGCTTGGAGAGGTTACAAGGCTGTCATCATCAGCAACTAGCATAGCCAAGATGAGAGCCAGTTTCCCTTTGTGCAGTTGTGCTATGTGTATTTGGATATTGCTTGCTCCTGCCTCACGTAGACAAGTAGTTGAACAAGAAATACAGGATATAGTATGGATCAGACAGTATAGATGATGGTAAAACTAATATATGTTGTGTTCTCAAAAACTGTGTCGCAATGGTGAATGGAATTGTTTCCTTAATTTCTCTTTCTGTTTTCTCATTATTAGTGTATAGGAATGCAAGGGATTTCTGTGTGTTGATTTTATATCCTGCAACTTTACTATAATCATTGATTAGTTCTAGTAATTTTCTGGTGGAGTCTTTAGGGTTTTCTATGTAGAGGATCATGTCATCTGCAAATAGTGAGAGTTTTACTTCTTCTTTTCCAATTTGGATTCCTTTTATTTCTTTTTCTGCTCTGATTGCTGTGGCCAAAACTTCCAAAACTATGTTGAATAGTAATGGTGAAAGTGGGCACCCTTGTCTTGTTCCTGACTTTAGAGGAAATGCTTTCAATTTTTCACCATTGAGAATAATGTTTGCTGTGGGTTTGTATATCTACCTAAAGAAACTAAAGACCTATATATAGAAAACTATAAAACACTGGTGAAAGAAATCAAAGAGGACATTAATAGATGGAGAAATATACCATGTTCATGGATTGGAAGAATCAACATAGTGAAAATG
>NW_011495048.1:2133578-2137836 GCF_000754665.1 Bison bison bison | reverse complement strand
CTGCACATCAAAGGAAACTATAAGCAAGGTGAAAAGACAGCCTTCAGAATGGGAGAAAATAATAGCAAATGAAGCAACCGACAAACAACTAATCTCAAAAATATACAAGCAACTCCTACAGCTCAACTCCAGAAAAATAAATGACCCAATCAAAAAATGGGCCAAAGATCAAAATAGACATTTCTCCAAAGAAGACATACAGATGGCTAACAAACACATGAAAAGATGCTCAACATCACTCATTATCAGAGAAATGCAAATCAAAACCACTATGAGATACCATTTCACACCAGTCAGAATGGCTGCGATCCAAAAGTCTACAAATAATAAATGCTGGAGAGGGTGTGGAGAAAAGGGAACCCTCTTACACTGTTGGTGGGAAAGCAAACTAGTACAGCCACTATGGAGAACAGTGTGGAGATTCCTTAAAAAACTGGAAATAGAACTGCCTTATGATCCAGCAATCCCACTGCTGGGCATACACACTGAGGAAACCAGAAGGGAAAGAGACACGTGTACCCCAATGTTCATCGCAGCACTGTTTATAATAGCCAGGACATGGAAGCAACCTAGATGTCCATCAGCAGATGAATGGATAAGAAATCAGTGGTACATATACACAATGGAGTATTACTCAGCCATTAAAAAGAATACATTTGAATCAGTTCTAATGAGGTGGATGAAACTGGAGCCTATTATACAGAGTGAAGTAAGCCAGAAGGAAAAACACCAATACAGTATACTAACGCATATATATGGAATTTAGAAAGATGGTAACGATAACCCTGTATACGAGACAGCAAAAGAGACACTGATGTATAGACAGGCTTATGGACTCTGTGGGAGAGGGAGAGGGTGGGAAGATTTGGGAGAGTGGCATTGAAACATGTGAAATGTCATGTATGAAACGAGATGCCAGTCCAGGTTCAATGCACGATGCTGGATGCTTGGGGCTGGTGCACTGGGACGACCCAGAGGGATGGTATGGGGAGGGAGGAGGGAGGAGGGTTCAGGATGGGGAACACATGAGAAATAAAGGAATAAAAATTTAAAAACATCCTGGAAAAAAAAAAAAAAAACTGTGTCACCTTTACAACATATCATGGTGCCTACTGTGTGGAGAAGTAAAAGGTTTTGGTTTTTTTTAGAAATTTAGAATAAAAAATTGTTTTTCATAAAGTTTGGATGAATAGGAAGGTAGTGTATGTGATTGCTACCAGGAAGGAGAGTTAGATGTTGTATTTGATCAAGTTTTCCTTGAACTTGTAGATGACTTTTTGGTTGCTGGAAAGAAAATGAGTAAGTAGAAGATGATGTCCCTGTTCTGTGCCTAATCCCTATCTCATGTGAATCATGATTGCAATATTGGAAGTTTGTATGACCTTTTTTCCTTTATGGCTTAAGGAAATTCACCTCATTACTGCTTGGTCATGATTCACACTTGTGAATCGTTAAAATCATAATTCAAACCGAGCTCCAAATAAATGGCACCAATAGCCAGGAATACGGAATTCAGGGCAGGAAAACACTAAGGTGGATTTGCCTGATTAAGTAAACTTGTTCATGAGTCACATGGGTGGATTGAAGCTGATGCTAAAGCTGAAACTCCAATACTTTGGCCACCTCATGCAAAGAGTTGACTCATTGGAAAAGACTCTGATGCTGGGAGGGATTGGTGGCAGGAGGAGAAGGGGACGACAGAGAATGAGATGGCTGGATGGCATCACCGACTCAATGGGCATGAGTTTGAGTAAACTCCAGGAGTTGGTGATGGACAGGGAGGCCTGGCATGCTGCGATTCATGGGATCGCGAAGAGTCAGACATGACTGAGCGACTGAACTGAACTGAACTGAACTACCAGATATGAATTTGTGAACCTATGTTCACAGAGAACTTAATTATTCTCTGTTTCCTCATATGTAAAGAAGGGATGGTAATATATACATTTGGGAGATTATTTATTAAGATACCCAAACTATACCTAGCAAGCACATCTCAGTATTTTACAGATGCTGGTACTAATTATTGAGGGTGCTTCCCTGGTAGCTCAGATGGTAAAGAATCCACTTATAGTGCGGGAGACCGGGATTCAGTCCTTGGGTTGGTAAGATTTCCCTGGAGGAGGGCATGGCAACTCACTCCAGTATTCTTGACTGGAGAATCCCCATGGACATAAGAGCCTGGCGGGGTACAGTCCATGGGGTTGCAAAGAGTCGGACATGACTGAGTGACTAAGCACATCACAGCAATTATTGAGGGAGGTGATACTTAAAGAAAGCTCAGTATTTTACACACAGAAAGCAGTAAACACAAAGAATTGAATCATGGATGTTTTCCGAGCAAAGAATGATCCTGAAGCTCTACCAGTGAGGGCACAGTGAAAGAGAGAGGTCATAAGTCTTTTATTGTAGATGGCTAACATTATTTTCTATATTGTGTCCCTAAATTCCACTCTTCTACTAATGTTATGCCTCTGGGTACTCTTCCATAGAAGAATAAACAGGTCGAAGGTTTGGCAAGTCAGATATTGGACTAGGCATTGTGCCCTAGCTTTGTGTCTTTGGACAAGCTTTGTGATCTTTTCTTCCCTCATCCAAAAAGTTGCAGTTATTTAACAACATTAAGGAAATATTTATGGAAGAACCATATGCCAGACACTGTTTTAAGTGTTTATTATATAGCTGGGGGTGAGATACAATAAACCCATGAATAAAATATTTGCTGGATGGTGATATGTATATGAAAAAATATTAAAATGGAAAGATAATAGCAAATTAAATGTCAAGGGTGAGTCAATGGAGTTGAACTTTGGAAAGACAAGGTATTTCACCAAGATATTGATTATTTTATTAAAGATCTGATAGAGTTGAGGGACCAAGCTTTGCAAATATCTGGGGGGAGACCATTCTAGACAGAGGGAAAATGTACAAAATCCCTAAAGGACAGGCATCACTGATCTGTCTGAGCAATAGCCAAGAGACCAATATTTAGTAGTGGAGTGAACAAGAGAGAAATCAGAACTGTTTGGAACCAGATTTTATGACCCTGAAGGTCACTTTGATGGCTTTGGATTTTACAAAGACTAAGATTAGGAACCACTGGACAATGTTGAGAAAAAAAGTGATATTATCTGAGTTCATGTAACAGCACCATTATGGCTCCAATTAAAGGGAGGAAGAGGAGGAATCAAGCAAGGAAACTGTTAGGGGATGATATTGCAATAATCTAACAGGAGATTCTGATGGAGGTTGGCCGTGTAGATAATAATGAAGAAGGTGAGAAAAGGTCAAATACTGGAATTATTTCAAAGATGCTATCGACTGAATATGATGGCAGATTATATGCTGGCTCAGAGAGAACAAGATGTAATATAAGATTCTGGGTTTTTAACTTAAACAGTTGGAAGAATTGTATTGTCAATAACTTAGACTAAGAAGACAGTGGTGAGGGCAGGTACCTCTCATTTGTCTCTGGAGTGTTGGGAAGAGTAATTAAGAAAAGTCTACAGAAGCCTGGGAGATTCCCTAAATGTCAGAGGTCTTTGTGAAAGTAACTAGTCTTGCAAGAAACTAAAGTAGGATACAAAATTTAAATACTTACAAATCATTGAGTGTGTTCTAAATTCAAGGTAGGACATATCTACCTGAATCTGTGACAGTGTATACAGTGAATACTTGGAAAATAATTGAACGTGTGATGAAATTGGTAGTGAGTTGACATCTCACGAAGAGAAAAACATTGACTAGGAAGAAAGACAAAGATTTAGAGGGTGTTATTCAATGTCAACCCTTATGGCAAAAAGTGAAGAGGAACTAAAAAGCCTCTTGATGAAAGTGAAAGAGGAGAGTGAAAAGTTGGCTTAAAGCTCAACATTCAGAAAACGAAGATCATGGGAAATAGATGGGGAAACAGTGAAACAGTGTCAGACTTTATTTTTGGGGGCTCCAAATCATTGCAGATGGTGACTGCAGCCATGAAGTTAAAAGACGCTTACTCCTTGGAAGAATAGTTATGACCAACCTAGATAGAATATTGAAAAGCAGAGACATTACTTTGCCAACAAAGGTCTGTCTAGTCAAGGCTATGGTTTTTCCAGTGGTCATGTATGGATGTGAGAGTTGGACTGTGAAGAAAGCTGAGCGCCAAAGAATTGATGCCTTTGAACTGTGGTGTTGGAGAAGACTCTTGAGAGTCCCTTGGATTGTAAGGAGATCCAACCAGTCCATTCTGAAGGAGATCAGCCCTGGGATTTCTTTG
>NW_011495048.1:2126471-2133478 GCF_000754665.1 Bison bison bison | reverse complement strand
TGGACTACAAGGAGATCCAACCAGTCCATTCTGAAGGAGATCAGCCCTGGGATTTCTTTGGAAGGACTGATGCTAAAGCTGAAACTCCAGTACTTTGGCCACCTCATGCAAAGAGTTGACTCATTGGAAAAGACTCTGATGCTGGGAGGGATTGGGGGCAAGAGGAGAAGGGGACAGCAGAGGATGAGATGGCTGGATGGCATCACTGACTCGATGGACGTGAGTCTGAGTGAACTCCGGGAGTTGGTGATGGACAGGGAGGCCTGGCGTGCTGCGATTCATGGGGTCACAAAGAGTCGGACACGACTGAGCAACTGAACTGAACTGAACTGACTGATTCAATGTCTACTCAATGAATATTTCAAAGTAGGCAGAAAAATGTATTCAGTTATAAAAAGCCATGGATCAACTGCTCTAATTCAAAACTAATTTAATTAAAATTACTGGCTTTAAAAGATGCATTATACTAAAGACCTCTTATGCATTCTTGAATGATGATATCCATTTCTTCTTGTAATTCTCATTTCTGTAATAAAAGAAGAGGGAAAATTTTAGGTTGACATAGTGAATTATTTTGTATAATTACATGTATGTCTAACATTTCACTTCAGTTTTCCACATTGTATTTAAGGGATTATTCTTTATGATATATGAGGGAAAACAATATGATAATGATGGGGAAATGATATTAATATACCACTGTTAATCAAAGCCTTTGAGGGAACAGCTCAAAAGTCCATAGTAGGTATGGTAAATGGGTTTAATCTTGATTGCTCACACTTATCAATTGCTAGTGATTGACTGGGCTGTGTTTCTAAAAGTATTTTAATTTATATATTTGGCTGTGTCAGGTCTTAGTTACAGCCTGCAGGATCTTTCTTTGTGCTACGTGGACTCTCTGGTTGAGGTGCACAGACTTAGTTGCTCTGGGGCATGTGGAGTCTTAGTTCACCCACCAGGAATTGAACTCATATCCCCTGCATTGCAAGGCAGATTTTAACCACTGGACTACCAGGGAAGTCCTTGGCTGTTTTGAGAAGAATTCTGAGACTAAGTCTAGGACCAGTAGAACAAAAGATTGTTATTGACTCGGCACGCCGACTAGAGGTAACAGTGAGAAAACTGGTAGCAGGTGTGTCACACATGAACCATCCTTTCTTTCACTAAAATAGACATTTCTGGAAGAGGCTTGGAGCACTGACAAGTATAACTTGTTTAAAGGTTGCTCATGCTGCTTTTTTTTTTCCCAGCTGACCTACTTCTTGCTATCTCCTGGCCTTTTCAGACTGTAGCCTAAACAGTGTCCTCTCTTTATAGTTTCATTTAGTTACCCTAGATTTTTTGGTTAGTATATTTTCAATAGACCTTGTTTTATTTAGTCTGTATATAAAATATAGCTATATTTTAGTTAGTCTGCCCTTTGCTAACTTTTATTTGGCTAATAAATATGAACAGAGTATAACGAAATTGGTTATACACCAACCCACACCAGCAAGAGTAGTATGCTCATGTTCTGGGAAGTTGGGCAGATAAAACTTTCAAGCACCCCCAAAGAATAGTGGATTCAACCCTGTGAGCCTATGGATGGATGAAGATAATGAGATAAGCCAATTTTAGTTGAAGAAAGTAGGTGCTAGGTCCAATGGGCTAAAGATTAAGAATAGCTCATTTTATAGAACAATAGATTTAAGACTTTAGGGAAATAATCTAGGAGTTGAAAAACAAGGCATGAGAGGTTGATCCTCAGTATTTGGTGGGCAAAAGGGAAACCATGTTTGAGGTAGCCAGGACTGTCAACCAGGTTCTGACAACAATAAAAGAGTTGAGTTAATTAGGCTGTTAAACTTCCCAGGTAACATTATTTCTTTTTTAGTAAGAAATACCTGAAAATAATATCTTAACCAAAATGAAGACCTTGGATTTTTTGGAGAAGCCTGAATTTTTTTGAAATGTTAGGCCATGTATGTTGTTGGGTAAAATGTTTTATACTATTTCTTTTGATGCTTCTCAAACTAGATCTTTAAACATTACTTTTCCAGACCAGATTATCTTCCCTCCATCTCCTACTAGGGTCATCTTGACTTTTTTTTACTACCAAGTCTTTCTCCAACCCTTGGAAGCCCTAAATATTCTTAGATATTTTGGATGCCATACAGAAATCCCCTGTGTTTTCTTGTACTGAATCTTGAGCCTTCCTTCCTCTATCTAAATGGCAAAACCAATACAATATTGTAAAGTAAAAAATAATAATAATAATAATAATAATAAAATTAAATTAAAAAAATAAAATAAAAGTTTCAGTAGTGCTAGAAAAAATACAGCTTTTGCTGCTTTTCTATTCTCCTTGTGAACTTCTCTTTTTATCCCTAAAACCTTTCAACTATAGCAAACCAAGGTGATGGTAGAGAGTCCCAAATGCTGGATAGAATGGATGAAGGTTTATGATTTTCTAAGATCCTCCATGTGCTTTAGGCTTCCCTGGTGGTCCAGAGGATAGAGTCTTCCTGCAATTTAGGAGACTCAGATTCAATCCCTGGGTCAGGAAGATCCCCTAGAGACAGAAATGGCAACCCACACCAGTATTTCTGTCTGGAGAAATCCCCATGGACAGAGAAGCCTGGTGGGCTACAGCATGGGGTCACAAAAAGTCAGACATGACTGAGTTACCACTCTCACTTTCACTTTCTTTCCATGTGCTAGGTGTCCAGCTTCAAGGGCATTATTATTATCTTATTCAATACTTAATTCTAGAAAGTCCTTTTTTTTTCCACTTTTACTTTAGATAAAATAAGAGATAATTTCAGGTAGTGCTAGGTTAAGTAGCTCTCTCAACATCACACAGCCAGTGATTAGTCCCATCAGGGTTTGAACCTGGATTTTGAATCCAAAGTCCAACTTTTCTTCACTATAAGAGAGGAAAAGAGGACAGGATAGAGCAACAGAGAGAGCTAGAAGTGGAGCATGAAATATAAGAATATATTGCCGGTAGGGAGAGAATGTTTACGATTTGGAAAAATGGGGTGTAAAGAGGGGACTAGGATCTGAGAAGAAGCAAACACTCCCTGGGGAAGGCATCTCTTCTGCTGCTCTTTTCTTTCTTCATCCAAAACTCAGGTAACCACAGAGGATTTGATCCTGGAGAAGGAAATGGCAATCCACTCTATTATTCTTGCCTGGGAAATCCCATGGACAGAGGAGGCTGGTGGGCTACAGTCCATGGGATTGCAAAGAGTTGGACATGACTTAACTACTAAACAACAATAACAGATTCCACATACCCAATGAGGAGAGGCATTGGCTGGATGGGAGTTTAGTTTCCCCAACATATGAATAATGCCACATGATATAGCTGCTAGTGATTGAATGTGGAGGGGAGTGAATGGAAGGAGATGAATCATCCAGACTTCCAGCTTATGCTCACTTCCCAGCACAGTTCTCTATCAACCAGCACTCGAAACTGTGGTCCTTACTCTTGACCTATTCTTCACTTAGTAGTTGCACATTGCATGCTGGCTCCTAGGGGCCATTTTGCAAGGTTGCTTTCATCACTTTATAAGAGACCTACCACAGCCATACAAGTTCAGCACTTCTGAGAGTACTGGTCCCCTTGGTTGCACTTTGTGATCCATTTTGTGAAGATGTATCTGTCTTGGATTCTTGGACACTGGCTTGTGTTAAATTTGCCTCTCAATAATGATAACGCAGCTTAGTGAGGCAGAATGGAGGAAATAAAGGGATCAAAGGTAATGATCTTCTGCTAGCTGACTGCCCTACAAGGAAGGCTAAAAGAAGCTTTAGCCCTTTAAAGGTCTGAACCTTAGATGGTGAAGACAAGATCAGAGATGACAAGATCAACAATCAATGCATGGTTTATTTATGTGATGTAAAGATTGTCTCCCGGGCCAGGGATATCTCTCTCTCTCATATGTGTGTGTGTGTGTGTGTGTGTATGGTAAAGAATCTGCCTGAAATGCAGGAGCTGCAGGAGACACATTCAATCCCTGTTTGGGGAAGATCACCCAGAGCAGGGCATGGCAATCCACTCCAGTATTCTTGCCTGGAAAATCCCCATGGACCGAGGAGCCTGGCAGGCTACAGTCCATTTGCACAGTCAGACACTGACTTTGTATATATCCATTAGCACATCTTCTCTTGTTGGATATATTTCCTATGCTTCTATTGTTCTGTGAAAGCAACCCAGAGAAGACCTCTGGGCCAGGAGATCCTGATGTATAGGGGAAAAAAACGAAATATAAAATAATGAGATGAAGACAACCTGGAGGAGCAGAGATACCTGTTTATAACTTTCCAAGGGTTAACACATCCCAATACTCCCATTTCTCTTTGGATTCCAAGGTTAGCAAAATGCCTTGCTTGGGGTTGAGCAAAAACTTTTATGCCTTTAATGGTGAGGGGAAAAAAATGGCTCTATGCCATATTTAGGAAATTTGTTGACTGTAATTAAGCCTTCATGGGAGTCCCCAAGGTTTACTTACCTATAATTGAAAAAATGCAAATGAAGAGAGTTAATCAGTAGACTAGCTGACTAGGAAGAGCTACTACCTATTGAAATGAATTGGAAAGGAAGACACAAATATGTCCAGTTGGGAAGGTTACCTGAGAGCCAATTGGCAAATTTCTCAGCAACACTGGAGATTTTTTTCTTAGCCTGGCTAAGACTGCAAGGCTTTTCTGCTAAGGTCTTTGCCAATTCATCTTGAGCCATTTCATACAGATTTCCTAACAACTGGCCTCAGCCTTGGTAGAGCACCAGCTGCCTCCCTGGCAGCACTCAAGGAAACTCTGCAGAAAAAAATAGTGAACCTCTTGTCCTTCTTTCTGTTGTGACTGATCCACTACTTAAAGTTGTTAAACTTTTCAAAATCTTGTAATCAACTGGGAATATCCTTGGGATGAAACTAACTCTTTAGGAGTTAAACTACAGTATTTTCACTCTGTTGTCAAGGATTGGTGCATGTTCTAATATTAATAGATTTAATGCAGCTTATTTTCTCTTTAACAGTAATCACAGATACCTGTAATGGCCATTTTCACTTCAGACATTATATACTTGTTAATATACTCAGCTAATTTTTATCATCTTATTTAAATCACCCTCCCTCCAATGCTTTGCACTTCTGTTCATACTATGTCTTCTGTTTAGTGATTTCATTAATCAGCAAATAATGCTATGATGTCTTTCAAATGTGGCTCAAATAGTAAAGAATCTGCCTGTAATGCCGGAGGTATGGGTTCAATTCCTGGGTCGGGGTGATCCCCAGGAGAAAGAAATGGCAACCTCCTCCAGTATTCCTGCCTGGAGAATTCCATGGACTGAGGAGCCTAGCAGACCATAGTCCATGGGGTCCCAAAGAGTCAGACACGACTGAGCTACTAAAACACTATGATGTCAGTACAATATTCAATTTTTCCCTGAAATTTAACTATAGGGACAAATAAAGATTAAGTACTGCATCATTTAGATAAAATAACTTGTCTGTGATAGGATTAGTAGTAACAAATACAGAAAGTATTAAACAATTTAAATATAGAGGTAGAGATATATAGTAGATTATGTACTGTGTTCTAAACTGTATCAAGTTGTTTTTGACATCTGTCAAAATATGACCTCTTGGAGAAGGAGAAGAAATTTTGTTTCCCATGCCACTGAGCAGATTCTGAGGGAACGAAGTGCCATGATTAATATTGCCTGCCACGAACACCTAGGGATTAGTAGTGAATTGCTGCCCTCTATGTTCACCACTGTCACTAGCTTAAAAGGAAAGAATCTGGCTTTGCTAGTTTATTTCATTGTTGATGTTTGATGAGAAAGAGTGAGTGGGCTTGGGCACTGAAATGAGGGCTTTCCATACAGGAATCAACTTTTTTGCAAGCATGGAAACATCCATGAAGGAGGAAAGATACAATTTTCACCATGTCTTTGTTTGCTTCAGTTATTTATTACCCTGGACTTGCTAGCATTTTAAAAAAGTGTTATTGATATACTCTGGAAAAAGTAGGCAGATATTTCAAGGTATTTCAAATGTATCACAGTTTCTGAGGAGATCAAATATCTCTTCAAAGCCTCATGGATTTTTTAAACATGAAATGTTCTTCTTGGCGGATAATAGGCTGCAATGCTCTGGTTTTCTAACCTCCCATTCATTAACGGCAAAGCTGACTTGCCGCAAAACCTCTGTTTTTTTTTTTGTTTTTTTTTTCGTCCTGAAAGCAATTTGTGACTCCTTTTGGAGAGATGACTGTTTAAATATAAATAAATGACCAGCTATCGTAGAGAGATTCTAGTTTTCTCAGGGTATTTACTTTCAATTTATTATAAGTTCTTCCATCACAACTTCTTCCCATCCAACCTGGGATGGGAAGTTTGGCCTTGAATATGTATAGTATAGCCCCATTAAAATACTTCTTGTTCTTATATGTTAAACACTAAAGTAGTTCCATTAAAAGATCTTTCAAGGGGCTAAAATAGACTCTCCCCATTTTAACTTTTTGAAAGTCATCAGCACCATCAGTTCTCAGTTGAGAAAATTAAAATAGCCTAGGCCCAAAAGGGACTGGGTTTCCTCTCCCAGGCTCTCCTAAGCTTTTTGGGGGTAATCATTCCTCTGTTTTTATATTTCAAAATCACCTTCAAAATGATTTGGTTTATTTTGTTCAATTTAACTTAGCCAGTAGTCCCATGACATTTGTATTGTTTTTAATGCAAGGACAGATTGTTTTGTACTTGGGATTTGCATGAACTGCCATTTCTGATTCATTATTTTGTGGTAATAGATAATCAGCTTTTTAGAAAATAGATTCATTTCCAGGTTGTATTTCTATCTCTACATGCATATTTTAAATGGATTAATGTAGAACATAGTGAAACCCTAATTCTCTTCTGTAATTATGTGTCCAACCCTCACAAATTAACATCCTAAAATGTTCACTGTGTCATATGTGGTTAATCCAAGGCATTTCTCTCCACCTCTTTGCACTTTTGTCAA
>NW_011495048.1:2116665-2126371 GCF_000754665.1 Bison bison bison | reverse complement strand
GGGGGGTGGGGTGGGTTGTTTTGTTTTTTAAACCAGCTGTTAAATCTAAACTGCATTTGGTTTATTGCTGGTTGGTCCCAGAAAGTTCACCATTATTATCAAGGGTGAGGGATTGCTAATTACTTAACAGAATCAAAAGTAGCCTTGCCGGTCAAGGGAATAGTTAAGATATTTCTTGATGATGTTATGTCTTAGATTATTAAAAGTATATTGATTTTGATGTTAGAAGTATAATGCTGAAAAAAATTTTAGTAGATTCATTAGACTTTTTGACCTGAGGGCAGAATATGGATTTAATATTTCATTCCACATTCTATCGTGTCTCTCTGTAGAAACACTAAATAAGGAATGTGAAGGGAAGAAGAAATCAGAAATTGACATAAGTTGTATACTTAGAGTATGCAGAACTGAGAAAACCGATATAAACAAAACATGGTTTTCTTGAATTTCACTCACAGAATTTCAGCTCTCCCTCTGATAACTCACTCCGCTTACTTATAGCACACACACTATTCCATTTGTCCAAAGTGAAACTCAACAGTTGAGCACTGCAGCATCCCTCTTGTTTCTGTTAATACCACCTGGATGAATTCATCCATATATACCCATCTGTATGATATTTAAAATTGTCCTTCTTCAGCATTCTTAACCATCTAGGCACCAACAATGTTCTGTTCAGTCCATCAAAGTGAGCTTAGACATCATATCCACCAGTAAGCTTTATTTTCCTACCCTATCCCTATCTGATTCAAGGTAGATCCCTCTATTTTCTGGGATTTTAGCACCTCACATCCAACTAAAGGATATATAATAGAGCATTAAAACTTCATGGGAGTCACAAAGAGTTGGACTTGACTTAGAAACTGAACAAAAATTAAAACTTTGGGTCTAATATTTGTATACACAACACTTAAGCCCAGTGGTTGACACAACATAGTTACAATAGGTATCTATTGTGAAGAAGTCCTTGGATGCATAAATGTGTAAGTAGACAGATGTAGGATAAAGAGTAAATGATAATTAGTGTTTCAAGAATGTGGTTGCATCTTCATGTGTGATTTGAGTCTTGCAGTCACGTTTGTGTCAAATTCTGTTTCTACTGAAACTGAGCACCTCTTGCAGTATTAACCCCATGTTAATGAAATAGCATAAAACTTAAGGACATGGGGTTTCAGAAATCTCCAGATGATCCTGTAAACTTTAAAGATTCATTATAAGCACTTTTCACAACAATCTTCAGCTTTGACATGAGGAATTAGCACAAATATTGATTAATGGGAGAATCATAATTCAGGAAAGTCTTCCCCCTAGTATTTCTCTCTATTCAAAACACAAAATAAGAAAATGCAGGGAAAAAGATATCTATTAGGTGTTAAATGAGGTGAAGAAGAATAGAATGGTAAGAGAGGCAGAAAAAGAGCCAGAAAAACCCTATAAAAATGGCTGTAAAACAGTTTTCCCACCCCTCTTTGCTTTTCATGGACTGTAATAGAACAAGATGTGAGCAAACATCTGTTGCCTTTTTAAAATAGTACTTTGATATTTTAAAAAGAATAGTGACAGAATTAGAAGCCTAATTTCTGTGGTTAGGGACAACAGACACCTATGGGATGGAGTGGGGAGACTTAGTCTAGCACAGTTTGATGAAATTTAGGACTGTGGATTCGTCTGCTGTCACAACTCTGAGAAACAGCATGAAGCAATGGATAGAGCATGGACTCTGAAATTAGGCTTTCTGGGATTGAATCTTGGCTTTACCACTTACTATCGTCATGATACAGGACAAGCTGTATGGCCCTTCCAAGTCCCAGTGGAACACAATAGTATTTCCTCTATCATAATGAGATTGGGTGAGAGAAGGAAAACTTGAGAAGCTAGTCCAGATAATGACTCAGGGTCACAAATGCTAAACATAAGCTATTATTTTTTTTAATTAAGTAGCCACTTGTCTTAGACTTGATAGAGGAATTTTAGGACTTCCCCGATGGCTCAAGTGGTAAAGAATCTGCCTACAATGCAAGAAACACAGGAGATGTAGGTTTGATCCCTGGGTCAAGAAGATCCCTTAGAGGAGGAAATGGCAACCCACTCCAATATTCTTGCCTGGAGAATCCCATGGACAGAGGAGCCTGGTGGGCTATACAGTCCATGGGGTTGCAAAGAATCCAACATGAGAGAGTACACGTGGGCATGTGCATACTCAAAGAAATAAAAAGGCCTTTGAGCAGGAAAATATACAAGTATCTTTCTGTAGGTGAGTCTAGTCAGTGTATATGTAGGCCAGCTTGAGGAATGACTGGGGTACCTTTGAGAGTTATTAAGCTAGGAAGACCGGCCCAGTTAAAGGCTTAGAACACTCATCAGAGTAGCTGAGCCCCACCTGAGTGTACAGCCAGTCATTACTGCCATAGCTTGAATGTGCTTCAGAGAAACTGAGCAAGTACAAGACAAATTTGCATGGCTCAGACCCTAGGCATTGCTGCCCTTATGGTGAATCCAACCAGGAGAACAGGCGAATGGCCAGGAAGGATTACTGGGCAGTAGCACACCCGAAGTCTTCCCCAGGGACTCAGAGGTAAAGAGAGATGTGGGTTCCATGCAAGAGATGTGGGTTCCATCCCTGGGTCAGGAAGAGCCCCTGGAGGAGGGCATAGCAATGTGCTCCAGTATTCTTGCATAAAGAATACCATGCACAGAGGAGCCTGGCGGACTACAGTCTATAGGGTCTTGAAGAGACAGATAGGACTGAAGTGACTTAGCATGCATGCATGCTGCACATCCAACACCCAGAGATAGAGTTAGAAAGAATCCAGGCTCTGAGAAAAAGACCCAAAATTACAGATCAGGAGATAGAAGCTCTCACTAGACTCAGTCATGATGTTTATAGGATTCCCTGTTCATGTGTGATCAGTCATGTCTGACTCTTTTATGACCCTGTGGACTGTTGCTCACCAGACTCCTCTGTCCATGGAACTTCCCAGGCAAGAATACTAGAGTGAGTTGCCATTTCCTGCTCCAGGAGATCTTCCAGACCCAGGAATTGAAACCACATCTCTTGCATCTCCTGCACTGGCAGGTAGATTCTTTACCACTGAGCCACCTGGAAAGCCCATAGGATGCCCAGAGTTAATAATTGAGATTTGTTCATTTTGAATGATAGGTTGTGACTGAAAAACAAGACCCCAGAGACTGAATGAGGCTTAAGAGAAGTAACACAGTATAGTGATTCAGCTGTTCGGCTTTGGTGAGAAAAGGATAGTATGGGTCCTAATTCCTACTTTGCTGATTCATGGCATCTGGTCCTATCACTTCATGGCAAATAGATGGGGAAACAGTGGAAACAGTGTCTGACTTTATTTTTGGTAGCTCCAAAATCACTGCAGATGGTGATTGCAGCCATGAAATTAAAAGATGCTGGCTCCTTGGAAGGAAAGTTATGACCAACCTAGACAGCATATTAAAAAGCAGAGACATTACTTTGTCAACAAAGGTCTATTTAGTCAAGGCTATGGTTTTTCCAGTAGTCATGTATGGATGTGAGAGTTGAACTATAAAGAAAGCTGAGCACCTAAGAGTTGATGCTTTTGAACTGTGGTGTTGGAGGACTCTTGAGAGTCCCTTGGACTGCAAGGAGATCCAACCAGTCCATCCTAAAGATCAGTCCTGGGTGTTTATTGGAAGGACTGATGTTGAAGCTGAAACTCCAATACTCTGGCCTCCTGATGTGAAGAGCTGACTAATTTGAAAAGACCCTGATGCTGGGAAAGATTGAGGGCAGGAGGAGAAGGGGATGACAGAGGATGAGATGGTTGGATGGCATCACTGACTCAATGGACATGAGTTTGTGTGGACTCCGGGAGTTGGTGATGGACGGGGAGGCCTGGCATGCTGCAGTTCATGGGGTCGCAAAGAGTGGGACGTTGACTGAGCGACTGAACTGAACTGAACAGGAACAAGTTACCTTACCTCACCTCCCTAAGTTTTCCTTTCTTCATCTGTAAAAGGTGTTGTAGAGTTTCTATTTCAAGGATTTTTGACTCTGCTTCTGCTGCTGCTAAGTTGCTTCAGTCGTGTATGACTCTGTGCGACCCCATAGACGGCAGCCCACTAGGCTCCTCTGTCCATGGGATTTTCCAGGCAAGAGTACTGGAGTGCATTGCCATTGCCTTCTCCTTGGACTCTTGAGTCATGCAAATTAACTAAAAGGACTAAAGCAATGCCAAGCGCCTTGTAAACATTCAGTCAATGTTGGTTGTTATTATAAGAACTTCGTTTACACATATTCATTAACATGTTTTGTTTGAAAATGCCCTAGTTATAGTATACATCATGAAATAGAATGCAGTTATGTGAAATAAGTTTTCATAAACCTTCTATGTAAATATCATCTTGAAATGTAGCTTTATGGTTTTTAAGGTATTTTCTTTAGAAAGTGAATTTTTAACAAAATGTTCCACTTGAAAACCAGGTCTCGATGCTGTTTTGGACAAGTATAAAAGAAACCCATTTTTAAATAAAACAAATTATGATGGTGCTGAAAATGATCTAAATCATTATGGTGGGTAAAGGGCAAATGGTAAAATTTACCCTTAGGGAATCCAATTTTTAAGAAAAAGTCAAAATTTTGCATTGATTTTGGATTGGCCTTACTACCTCAGTATTTGCTCAGGCTTAGCTGGGCCTCACCTCCTCATTTTGCCTTGCCATAAATTTAGTACCTGCCCCACCAGGTGGTTTGAACAAAATCATTGGCTCAATCATTCAGAATCATCTCACTCTCAACCAATGTGTTAGGTTTATTCACAGGATTCGTGCGTCAGGCTGGGAGAACAAAGGGGTTCTGAAGAAGAAAGAGGCTATCATATTTTTGCAGCAGAATTAGACACCATCTATCTGAAAATGGAATCTGTGGTAAAAATCTCCAGATTACTTGTAATTCTTCTCTTTGGACTTACTCAGTTCTCCCAAGATTTGCTTTCCAGGGGACAATTTAAAATACAATAGACATACTTGGTCCTATTCTACTTCTACTAATTCTGTTGCTCCAAAGCAAATCAACACAACTGTCCCTGATATATTAATATCATTCTACCCTCTCTTCACTCATAGCCCACAATAGAAGCAACTAACTTTGTGAATGAATATTGCTCATTTTTGAAACCTGACAGACTTTTACGGGGAACTGTCAATTGGCTAAGGGGTATTGTATCTAGCTCTAAAGAAACCATGATTGATTTCCTAATTGTCCCAGCATTTTGCTATCTTATCTCTTTTCTTCATTATTTATATTCCTACCTGAAAGTATCATTGGAAAGATGAAAAAGTGAAATTCAATTGGTTAATGAGCTGTGATGTTACCAAACTTGTGGATGGTGAACGTCTTGAAATCATTGGATGAAACAAGCCTTGAGATAGTCTTTGGGTTTCATTAATCCAGAGGTTCTCAACCTTTGGCATGAATCAGAATCTCCTGGATTACCAGTTTTTGATTCAGAAATTTTGGAATTGGCCTGAGAGATTGCATTTTGAAAAGGTTCCCAGGTGATGCTGATACTGCTGGTTCAGAGACCATACTTAGAACATCACTGCACTAATCTGTGCTTGGCTTCCCTTCTATTAATGTGAATAATCTAGAATTTTCTTTTCCTTAACTGACTTTAGAAATTTATGCTGTATAAAGTAAACATTATTGGTTAAATGGTTATTTTGGTATATGGACATCATATACAGTGTAATAGAATTGGTAGTGTAAGTAATTACTCTATCCATTTGGTTGATTTAATTTGCAAAGCAGTCAATTATATATTCCTTGAGTCATGGCTCTAATCCACAAATCTCTGCTTCTCTATATTATTGTGGAGTCAGTTTAATTAATACTGACGTTTAATTTATGTGTGTATGTATGAGTGTGTGTGTATGGTGAAGCCTTAATTTTATGGCATTGTAAGAAATTCTTACTTAAAAAGCTCCTTCTGTTGTTTTCTCCAGTGATCTGATTTTATAAGCTTTTTGTCGTAGAAGAATTGAGTTTATTTCTCATAGAGTTTTTTAAGCTCATAATATGTTTATTTAGCTTTAATTCAGGATGTAAAACAGATAACAGCCAGGGCAACATAATAGAGCCCTTGGATATAACATTTGATGTCCCCAGTCACTACTTGAGACTTGCTTGGTTCACAGAAAATGACAAGTTAAGTGAATGTAGGTCATATCACCTGGGGAGTCACAGTGTTTGGGGTCACTGGGCATAAACACTGTTAATTCCTCACACCCAGAAGGTCGTATGCCTCATTCCCATTCTCTAATGTGGCTACAGTCATTGATTACAAGTTATACAGTGAACAGCCTCAGCAACTAGAAGCACATTCCTTAGCAACAGCCTTGAATTCCTCATTTAGCTACAATGGGATACCTTTCCTTAATTGATACTATAAGTTTGATGAACAGATTACATTCAGGCATCCCTGAAGCTAGAGTAATATTTGTAGTGCAGCTGTTAATTCTTTCCTGTCACTAGGTGACACATACAGTCCTGACTGAATGGGAGTCTGGGAAATGCAGTTTTGAACTTTTTCAGCTTTTGTGGTCCAGGAGTTTGAAACAGATATTGAATGGTCTAGTATGAAGTATGTAACATGCTGCCTAACTGGTGAAAAGCAAAAAAGAGGTAACTGGAAAAATCCCTGGCCTTAGAGTCTGGATATGAATTTCCACACCTATGCTGCTCTAAGCTGTGACTTGTCTTAACAATTTTAAAGTCATCCTACCCAATAGGGTGGCAGTATGGCACAGTAGTACAGTCTTGAAGGACCTTATCACTTATGCTGTGTAAACTTGTGAAAATTACTAGATCTCTGCGTGCACTAGATCTCTCACCATATGATGGCAATGACAGTAATACCTACGTCATAGCACTGTTGTGAGAGTTGAGTGGGGAAAAGTTCTTAAAATAGCATTTGGCACTTCTTAAAAAAACAATATTTCATTTAGCACATGAATAGGGGGGTCTTACTGAATGCTGTCTGACCTAAACACACCTAACACAATTGTTGATATTTTTATATGAAGTACATGTAAGACCTGGGAAAAATCAGACAGATACTGTAGAATATCAGACATCTAATTAAAAAGTCAGTGTATCCATGGATATATTCTTCTGCCTAACTGCCTGCATCCCTATCAATCCAGAGGTCAGGGTGGAGAAATTAATAGACACTTTCACTGGGAGGACCATAAAACTGAGATGGAAAACCCTTATAACTTTTTATTCTTCAGTGCCTGCCAAATGCTTTTCAAACATTTAAGTAATTGTCATCATTACCAGTCAGCCTAATGTAATAACATTAAATGTTCCACTTTGGAAAATTTCTGTTATGTTGGAATTCTTAGGTGATTAAAAAAAAAGTTTTGTCTTTAGAGGTATTGAGATTTTAAGAAAACTGTGTATCATCAAATATCCTCTTTTTTTCTCCTTCTTATGTTGGGATTAGGAATAGAAGACGGGTGACTTTTTTAACCTATTCACCTTATCATGTAATAATCTGCTCCTTTATGGAAATACTGTATACCTGCACAGACACAACTTTGTTTTAACTGTGAAACTGCACCTCCATCTTCTGAATGCTGGGCCTTTACTAACCCATTTTTATCTTATTCTTCTACTCTAGCTGGACAGTGCCACGTCACTCATCCAGGCAGCTAAAAACCTGATGAATGCTGTTGTCCTCACAGTGAAAGCATCGTATGTGGCCTCAACAAAATACC
The DNA here is from genome assembly GCF_000754665.1 of Bison bison bison. NCBI lineage: Eukaryota > Metazoa > Chordata > Mammalia > Artiodactyla > Bovidae > Bison > Bison bison. The sequence continues at coordinate 2,118,607 of NW_011495048.1, read as the reverse complement.
AGAAGGTCTATGGGACAGCAGCTGTCAACTCACCTGTAGTGTCCTGGAAGATGAAGGCGCCAGAGAAGAAGCCCCTTGTGAAGAGAGAAAAGCCTGAAGAATTCCAGACACGAGTGAGACGAGGTTCTCAGAAGAAACACATTTCGCCTGTACAGGCTTTAAGTGAATTCAAAGCAATGGATTCCTTCTAGGACGATAGGCTTTAACAAGAAAGCTTTTTTTTTTTTCTTTCTTTTTTTTTTTTTTCCTTTTTAATTCCATTTTTGTATGCATACCTGCTGACTCATATGCCTCTGGCATGGGGAAAATAAGGAACAGTGTCTGTTTGCATGTAAGATGAGATGTGATCAATACCACTGATCCGTCTCTAGCCTGGGGAGGGGACAGGAAATTCCTGTCCCGAGGTGGCACAGAGCTGTCCTTTGCAACATTCTCATAAAATTGGGCAGAGTTCACATTGCAGTGTTTACGGGAGTGGGAGGGATGGGGAAAATAAAATTATCTCTACAAAAGCAAACTCTAATGCATGCAAGAATCATTAGGTTGGCAGGTATATTAATAAGTGACAAACTGGAAGTGTAATGGTAGAACATAAAGCTTGTATTGCTTCTGTTTAAGTGCAAAAATGTACTAGCCAATACGCTTAAGTGTGTGGCCCACAAATTGAACAATTTAACTTTGACATCATGTCCATAATATTATGTGGAGTTTTTACTAAGGAGAAACTAATTCATCCAGCCTAAAATGTTTCTTTGAATCTGTATTCTGTTCTTTCTCTTCTAGTCGTGCCATTACTAGTGCTCTTGTTATCAATTTCCCCCTTTACTGAAAACAATAAACCTTTGTTTAAAAGAATTATAATCCTTCTGGGGGCACTGGAAGCACAATGTGGTGATCATCTTGCTCTTACTTTTAAAAAAAAAACAAAAAAACTGAACTATGACTTTGCTAGAAATAGGAGGCCCAGTGATGGAATGTTAGAGGAATGGAAACTGACAACATGTGAAGGTTTAGAGGCAAATACATAGGTGTAGCTTGGAGTGTTGGTATCTAAAATACCACTGTATCCACTAACTCAAAATAAACACATTTAATCTTGACACCTGAAGAATGTTTTCCTCCTTTGAATGCATGCTTATAGAAGATTAGAGCATCTTCTTGAAAACTGATTAAAAATGCTTTGTGTTTTTAGAAATTGGGGGTAAGAGTAGGTAAGTGACATGTAAAGAAAACTCTGGATCATCATTATAGTCCAGGAATTTATTTTTCTGTGTGTTTTTCCATGTGGTTTTTATTCACTTTCAAAGTGAATCTAATGAGAAAATCATGTGTTAGAATTTTCTGGGCCATGTTTAGCCCTGGGCTAAACTTATGAAACTTAATGTGTTCTCAGAAGAAATTGAATCAAGAAAAAAATTATAGAGAGGGCCATTAATTTTAAAATATTTTATTCATTTCCAAATATTTTTATCTCAACTACAGAAAGAGGGCTGCTGTCTCACTACTAAGAAAGAGTGGGCTGTAATCTTTCAGCTATGACTTGAGGAGTGAAGGGAAAAAAACATATTCATCTGAATTCTTGAAATTCCTCCTGTTTGAATGATCTCTACAGGTTAGTGAGTTATAGTATATCTCTAGAAGACTTCTGGTAAAACGTTTTATTACTTAGCAATGTAGTAACATATTGGGAGACAAGGACACCTATGCTTTATATCAGCTTAGATACAAAGTCCCAAAGAGATGAGGAATTGTGGAAGAAGAAACACATAGTCCAAAATGTTCCTATGGACTGTAGTCCAACAGGCTTCTCTGTCCATATAATCCTCCAGGTAAGAATACTGGAACAGGTGGCCATTCCCTTCTCCAAGTGATCTTCCTGACGCAGGGTTTGAACCCGGGTCTCCTGCATTGCAGGCAGATTAATAGTCTGTGCCACACAGAG
>NW_011495048.1:2109783-2116565 GCF_000754665.1 Bison bison bison | reverse complement strand
AAGATGGTTCTGTTCAAATCACTGCTCATCTCCACAAGGTGATGAAAATACCACCCAGGCTGAGAATGATCTATTGATGGAGGATCTACCACAATAGCTGTACAGTGGTTTTCAGCACTAAATCAGTAAACCACTATTTCAACTGCCCTGCTCCCTTAATTCATGTAAACGCTGAGACAGGCAACCACTGATATTGATTCACAACTATATATGGAATGCATTCTCTGAGCCAGGTCCTAAGTTGAGCTTACTGGCAACTTTTCTTATTAACACTTGAGCATGGCATAACTCTCTTGGTTTATGCATTCTATGATTTAATGGGTTGAAAGAAGTATTCTTTACACTAGCCAAGAAACTTTTAAAATTCAAAAGCTTCTTGGCAAATCCTGAAAAATAGTCGGCAGGCATCAGAGGAGCATCTAGACAATCCCATTGACTTTGTCCTTAAATTTGAATTCAATATTTTAATACAAGAGAGTGAGCAATGTTTTATGGGTGTGATTTATGGAAAAAAGTCATTGATTCTGTTTGTTTTACCAAAGCTTATTGAGTAAACATCAACACTGCCCATCATTTCTCTTGTGATCAAGGAAAATAATGTGTTCAGGTACATAATTAAATGTAAATACTGCTGAGAGCACTATAACAATAGACAAGCTTTACTCTTTGTTTCCTGGCTTTGAGAAACATACAGTCTAGCTGAGAACATAGGATATAGGTAGAAAAAAGATAAGTAAATATGCCAAGAAATTGTACTAAATGTGCCAAATGAAGAAGATAAAGAAATGACTGCTGTATAAGGCAAAATAAGTCAGAACACATTGGGGACTGAAGCATTTAGAGAAGGATTAATGCAAGAGATATGATTTAGAAATGAGAAAACAATAATTAAATATATGCCACATGAATGAAATGTATAATGAATATATTTAGTAAGGTAGATGACTGGGATGAGCATTCAAGGAAAAAAGAACAGCGTATGTTCAGATCTGAAAACAAGTGCAGTCACAGGAAACATGATACAGACAGGGGAAAATAAATGTGGAAGTGTAGTATGAAGCTAAACTAAGGAGGGTCATGAAGCAGTGTGACCATTATCCAGTAGGAAATTTTGGGTTTTAAAGTGGAATGGTGATAAAAGCAAGCAGTGTCTATCTACAATGAAACTAATAATTTATGAGGAAATGACACCTGAAAGGGGCTGATACTAGTTAGAAAGGACATTTGTGATAGCAGTGTAAGAAAGAATTGCAGTTACTTCTTGAATAACGAGATGTGGAGTAAGAATGATTATTATATAATTTATTCAAGGAAGCTAAAGAGTCAGAAAACTGAAAAGTAACTACAAAGCAGTATGTGAACATGGACTGAAACATACTGAATATATGGTATATTTGAGAAGATAGAGAAGAAGTAATTAATCTCAAGCAAATAGAGTTATCTGGGATATTTCCTCCAAAAGTAGCACCCTGGGATAATGGAGGATGCATATTCCTGATAGGTGGAAATTAGATAAATCTCAACTTCTGACTTTCTGAGCTACAACTGATGATTTAAAAGATAAAAACTTTATATACTTTCAAGGACCTAAAGTATCCGGGAAACATAGGTTATCTTCAGAAGATCTGTAGTTTTTCCTTCACTAAGTGTTGAAGAATATGAAGTCAACTTTAATTTTAGAAGTCAGCTTTTATAAACAGTTGGCTCATGGCTTAGGTCATGGATAAATAGGCTCAATGTGTCATTAAGACGACATCATCACTTTTGAGCATCAATAATATATATGACACCTTTCAGACAGTGGAAGTGTAACAGTCTATAAAATACTGTGTACAGCTTAATCATCAAGCAAAATAAGCATTCAAAACACTGTGATTTAATAAGCTGTAGTCACTAAATTTGCTGGTAATGGATAAGCCATATGATCTCTGTTGCTGTGTCATTGTCTATTAACCAAATCAAAGAGGTCAGTACTTATGCTTGAAGATGTGGAATTTTTAAAGGTAATAAAAGGAAGTGGATCAACTACAATAAGTCATTAATAACCTCTTAAAAATGCTAGTCCCGAGGAGTGCCAATAGCAAGGAGCAGACTAGGAAGCTCTAGGCCCGGGTTCACTCGTGGAAACACAAAATAAAGATCAAACACTGACCAGAGTAGCTTTGTGGGAACTCCAGAAGCCAGTTATGGATTTGTAGTAGCCATACAGATGTTTAACAAAGAAAAGGCTACACTTACTACGGAACGAAATTCTGGCATGTTTTTGCTTACCTATAACTGTCTCTTCCCTGGCAAAGCATGGTCAGGAGGAAGCTGTGCAATTCCAGTTTCCTCCCATACAGCGGGGGGAAAAGTCAAACTTGTTTGCATTGTTCTGGGCCGTCTTTGGCTTCCTAAGTGACTGGTTTCTGTTTTGCCTAATAAGGAGCTATGGTGGAAATGGTGGCATGGTTTGGATATCAGATGGGAGCCCACTGAAAGCAGTGGCAGGCACCATGGCATCTAAGAACTGTAGGAAGGTCACAAATCTGTGAGCTATGGGGGCAAGAAATTATGGGCAGAGAAATACAAAGAGCATCTAAGACCCTGAGAAGAAGCAGAGATGAGACTCTGAGGAAATATAAGACATTTAATAGAAGCTGTGAAAACTGGAATATTGGAGGGGAACAGCACAGAGACCCAGGAAATAGGCATGCTTAAAAAGGCCTGAAAAAACACTAAGCATTTATGTCAGGTTGATGAGTGAAGGCCTTTCCCTTCACTCATCAACCAACCTTCACGGAGCCAGTGTGTAAAGACTGGGAGAGGTGAGTATTTTTCAAATGTTCAACTATAGGTTGTCTACAAGTGACTCACATTAGATCTAAAGAAACACAAAAGTGAAAGGAAAGGGGAAAGGGAAAATACTCCATGCAAATAATAACCAAAAGAAGGCAAGAATGATTAACCTAATACCAGATGCAGATCAATGGAATGGAATAGAGAACTCAGATATAAACCTACACCATAATGGTCATTAATCTGTGACAAAAGAGGCAAGAATATACAGTGAAGAAAAGACAGCCTCTTCAATAAGTTGTGCTGGTAAAACTGGATAGCTTCACATAAAAGAATGAAATTAAAACATGTCCTCACACTTTAATACAAATATAAATTCAACATGTATTAAAGACCTAAATGTAGACCTAAAACTAAACAACCTACAAGAGAAAATAGAACATTCTTTGACATAAACAGTAGCAATATTTTTGGGATCTGTCTCCTAAGGCAAAATAAACAAAAGCAAAAATAAACAAATGGGAGGTAATTAAACTCAAAATCTTCTGCACAGCAAGGAAACCATAGACAAAGCAAAAGGCAACCTACTGAATGAAAGGAAATATATGATTTCCTTTCATTATATAATTTCCTTCCAAATATTTCATTTGCAAATGATATAATTAAGAATTAATACAAAAATTTATAAATAGTTCATATAATTTAATATCAAAAAATCAAAGAACCCAATCAAAAATGGACGGAAGAAATGAATAGACATTTTTCCAAAGAAGGTATACAGATGGCCAGCATGCACATGAAAAAATGCTCAATGTTGCTAATCATCAAAGGAATGCCAATGAAACTTACAATGAGATATCATGTTACACCTGTTAAAATGTCCACAAAAAACAAGTGTTGGTGAGGATGTGGAGAAAGGGAATACAGTCCTGATAGGACTATAAAAGGGTGCAGTCACTATGAAGAACAGTATGGACGTTCCTCAAAAACCTAAAAATAGATCTTCCATTACCAATAGTTCCACTCCTGTATATATATCCAAAGAAAATGAATGCAGTAATTTGAAATATACATGCACCCTAATATTCATAGCAACATTACTTACAATAGCCAAAGTATGGAAGTAAATGAAGTCTCCATCAACAGGTAAATTTATAAAGAAAATATGGTATCTACACACACACACACACACACACACACAATGGAATATCAGTCATGAAAAATATGAAATTCTGCCATTGGCAAAACATGGATGGACCTAAAGAGTATTGTTTATGAAATAAGACAGAGGAGAGACAAATACTGTATTTAGCACTTATATGTGGAATTGAATATTTTGAAAGAGAAACAGACTCACAGATATAACAAACAAGCTAATGGTTATAAGTTAGGAGAAGAAGGGAGGGGATAGATGAGATATGGGTATGAAATTAAACTACTCTGTGCACAGTAAATAAGGAACAGGAATATATTGTAGAGCACAGGGAAATATATTTTATAATAACTTTAAGTGGAATATAACCTATAAAATATTAGATCAGTAAGTTATACATAAGAAACTAACATTCTTAATCAACTATACTTCAATATAAAAAGTATACTAGAACAACTGTACGCTAATAGACAAAATAACAGAATAATGTCCTAAAAACATACAACCTAAGAATACTAAACCATGAAGAAACTGAAAATTTGAACAGATCCATAACCAATAAGGATATTGAATCAGTAATCAAAAACATCCCAACAATGAAAAGCCCAAGGCTAGACAGCTTCCCTAGTGAATTCTACCAAATATTTAAAGAAAAATGAACAAAAATCCTCCTCAAACTCTTCCCCCAAAATTGAAAAAATAGGAACATTTCTATACTCATTCTATGAGACTAGTTACTCTGATACTGAAGCCACACAAAGATACTACAAGAAAAAAAACTACAGATCAATATCCCTGATGAATACTGATTCAAAAATCTAGCGAACAGAATTTAACAGCATGTTGAAAGGATTACATACCATTACCGAGTGGAGTTTATTCCAGGTCTGCGAGGATGTTTCAACATACAAAAATCAATTAGTATGAAACACCATATTAATGAAGTAAGAAATTCAATATTCTTTTGATAAAAACACTGAACATGAAACTGGAGCCTATTATACAGAGTGAAGTAAGCCAGAAGGAAAAACACCAATACAGTATACTAACGCATATATATGGAATTTAGAAAGATGGTAACAATAACCCTGTGTACGAGACAACAAAAGAGACACTGATGTATAGAACAGTCTTATGGACTCTGTGGGAGAGGGAGAGGGAGGGAAGATTTGGGAGAATGGCATTGAAACATGTAAAATATCATGTATGAAACGAGATGCCAGTCCAGGTTCGATGCACGATACTGGATGCTTGGGGCTAGTGCACTGGGACGACCCAGAGGGATGGTATGGGGAGGGAGGAGGGAGGAGGGTTCAGGATGGGGAGCACATGTATACCTGTGGCTGATTCATTTTGATATTTGGCAAAACTAATACAATTATGTAAAGTTTAAAAATAAAATTAAATTAAAAACAAAAACAAAAAACAAACAAAAAACACTGAACAAGCTAGGAAGGGAAGGAAATTGTCTCAAAATTTAAGCAATATAAGGGAAAAGGCAACTTTTTACATCGTATCAATGGTGAAAGACTGAAAGGTTTTCCTCTAAGGAAGTAGACAAAGATGGCAACTTTTGCCTTTTCTCTAAGTGTTAGCCAGAGCAATTAGGTGAGAAAAATAAAAAGCATCCAAACTGGAAATGCAGAAGTTACATATTTTCTCTGCAGGTAGATGAAATGTTCTTATATGTAGAAAATCCTAAAGATTCCTCCCTAATATTTCAAACTATTAAACAAATTCAACAAATTTAAGGATATAAAATCAACATATAAAACATTTGTTGTTTTTTTACATGCTAATAATTAACAATAAAGAAATTAATTAAGAAACAATCCCGTTTACAGTAGCAGCAAAAAGAAAATACTTAGAAATAAACTTAACCAGGCAAACAGAACAGATGTACACTGAAAACCACACAGCATCACTGAAAGAAAAGGAAGACATTAATAAACAGAAACACATCCGATGTTCATGGATTAGAGGAATTAATATTGTTAAGATGTTAATACTACCCAAGGTGTGCTACAGATTCACTGCAATTCCTGTCAAAAATCTCAATAGCCTTATTTGCAGAAGTAGAAAAATCTATCACCAGTGCATATAAAATCTTGTCAAAGACCTTCAAAAAGAACAAAGTTGGAGGTCTCACAATCCCAAATTTCAAAGCTTATTATGAAGTTACAGTAATCAAAACATTATAATATTGGCATAAAGACAGACATAGACAGTGGAATCAAAGAGAGTTTTCTGGAAAGAAAACCTTTATACATAAAGTCATATTATTTTCAACCAGGGCACCAAAACTATTAAGTGGGGAAAGAACAGTCTTTCAACAAATGATGCTGAGAAAAATGGATAATCACATGCAGAAGAAAGAATCAAGACTTTTACATTGCACTATATCCAAAACTTAATTGAAAATAGATCAAAGACCTTAACATAAAATCTAAACTATAAACATCTTACTAGAAACATAAGGGGAAAGTCTTCATAATATCAGATTTGACAATGACTTCTTGGATATGACACCAAAAGCACAGGCAACAAAAGAAAAACAGGTAAACTGAATATCAAAATATTTTTCTAGAAAAATAATACTGATGGACCTATTTGCAGAGAAGGAATGGAGATGCAGATAGAATGGACTTGTGGACACAGTAGGGAATGAATTGAGAAAGTAGCATCGTCCATATACACTGTCATGTGTAGAACGGAAAGCTAGAGTAAAGTTGCTGTATAACACAGGGATCTCAGCTTGGCACTGTGATAACCTAGAGGTGAGGGATTGGAGGGGGGAAGGAGGCTCAAGAGGGAGGAGATATAAATATAATTGTGACTGATTTGAATTGAT
>NW_011495048.1:2109360-2109683 GCF_000754665.1 Bison bison bison | reverse complement strand
AAAACTTAATTGAAAATAGATCAAAGACCTTAACATAAAATCTAAACTATGCTGAGAAAAATGGATAATCACATGCAGAAGAAAGAATCAAGACTTTTACATTGCACTATATCCAAAACTTAATTGAAAATAGATCAAAGACCTTAACATAAAATCTAAACTATAAACATCTTACTAGAAACATAAGGGGAAAGTCTTCATAATATCAGATTTGACAATGACTTCTTGGATATGACACCAAAAGCACAGGCAACAAAAGAAAAACAGGTAAACTGAATATCAAAATATTTTTCTAGAAAAATAATACTGATGGACCTATTTGC
>NW_011495048.1:2057084-2109260 GCF_000754665.1 Bison bison bison | reverse complement strand
GATCTCAGCTTGGCACTGTGATAACCTAGAGGTGAGGGATTGGAGGGGGGAAGGAGGCTCAAGAGGGAGGAGATATAAATATAATTGTGACTGATTTGAATTGATGTACAACAGAAACCAACACAACATTGTAAAGCAATTATCCTCCAATTAAAAAATAAAGAAAAAAGGTCAAACCATTAGCTAATTTTTTTAAATTTTAAATTTTAAATTTTAAAATTTAAATTTATCAAAGGACACAATCAACAGTGATATAAAGGCAACCCACCCAATGGGGGGAAATTTTTGCAAATCATATTTATAAATGGATAATATCTAGGATATATAAAAACTTCTATAACTCAATACTAAAAATCAATCAGCCTGATTTTAAAAACTGGGCAAATTACTTAGACATTCGTTCAGAGAATATTTAGGGGCCAATAAGCACATGAAAAGACGTTCAACATCACTAATCATTCAGTTTCAGTTTCAGTTCAGTCGCTCAGTCCTGTCCAACTCTGTGACCCCAAGAACTGCAGCCTGCCAGGCCTCCCTGTCCATCACCAACTCCTGGAGTTTACCCAAACTTATGTCCATTGAGTCTGTGATGACATCCAACCATCTCAATGGGGAAATGCAAATGAAAACCACAATGAGATATCATCTCACATTCTTTAAGATGGTTGTTATTTAAAAAAAAAAAAATAGAAAACTGCAAGTGTTGGTAAGGATGTGGAAAAATTGGAATCCTTGTGTATTACTGGTGGGAATATAGTATGTTGCAGCTACTATGCAAAATAATATGATAGCTCCTCAAAAGATTAAACACAAAATTATCATATGAGCCAATAATTCCACTTTGGGGTATACGCTCAAAATAATTGAAAGCAGGATCTCAATGAGATATTTGGACAAACATTGTTCATTACAGTATTATTCACAATAGCCCCAAAATGGAAATAGTACCAGTATCCACTGATAGATGAATAGATAATAATATCCTATAATAGCCTAACCATACAGTGGAATATTATTCTGCCTTAAAAAGAAATGAAATTCTGGCCAATGATACAACATGGATGAACAGTGAAGATATTATGCTAAATAAATAAGCCAGTTATACAACACAAATACTGTATACTTAAATTCATATGAGGTATGCAGTTTAGACAACTTTATGGAGAAAGAAAGGAGAACAGTGGTGGACAGGGGTTTGAGAAGAGGGAGGGAAATGTGAAGTTATTGTTTAGTAGATAGAGAATTTCATTTTCACAGCATAAAAAGAATTCTAGAGATGGATGATGGTGTACAACAATGTGAATTCACTTGTTGCATGAAGTGTACATTTAAAAATTATGATGTAATTCATACCATGCTGTATTTTGCCATAATTTAAAAGCAAAACAATAATAGTGCTTCTGATACTTTTAGCAGTGCTAAATATTTCAAGTCTTATATCCTCTCTTACAAGAGCCATTTCCCATCTACGGTTTGGATTCATGCCTATCAAATTAGATCAGTAATATGCAGAACACTCGAAGGCTTAAATCTGTATTTAAAAAGTTACAATTTTTCTCTGAGATAAAAAGCAAACCTGTTTATTCTGGTTCTTATGGAAGGATTCACTTCAAAGAAGTACTGACCTGAGCAAAACCTCTTGAATTTGGGCAAGGATTAGGAAATGAAAGTCATTTCAGAGTAGTTAACTGTAACTCTTTTTTGGTGAATGAGAATATTATGGGAGACCTAAGTTGAATTTGCTGTCATCATGGCCAGTGTGTGTATGCATGTGCAGTCAGTCATGTCCAACTCTCTGAAATCCCTTGGGTTGCAGCCTGACAGACTCCTCGGACTTTGGGATTTTTCAGGCAAGAATACTGGAATGGGGTGCTATTTCCTACTCCAGGGGATCTTCCTGACTCAGGGATTGAACCGGCGTCTCTTGCATCTTCACGCTGACATGTGGATTCTTTATCACTAGAGCCACCTGAGAAGTGTATTTAAAAAGCTACATTCAGATCCAGGGATAAATATCAGGCAGGAACTAGAACACACACACAAATACTTTACAACTCAAGCCTAAGTCAAAATTTTCAACAAGGTATCCAATTAATTATTTGAAGATCTGAAGATAGTTTGATTTCTGTTTAGAATGAGGTTGAGAACTATAATTGCCCTGAGCATTTGCGGCCTGAAATAACAGACTGTGAGTTCTGAATCAGAGCCTGTCTTAGTTTGGAGTAGCCTGAAAACAGAATATTAAGATAAGGAATTAGATGCAGATAATTTATTTTTGGGTATTAATCCCAAGAATTAGTAATGAGGGAGTAGGAATAGTAGGATCAGAGAATGAGAAAAATATATAACTAAAAGTGCTTTCTCATTGTTACTCATGAGGGTAGAGGGGCTCAGTTCTGCTTGAGACCTCCTGCACAGCATTCTTATTTGAACCTTTTGATCTTTCATGGCATCAGAAGGCCTTGGGTCGAGAGAAATTTGGGTGTGCTTGAAGCAGGACTTTATCAGCATAAAGGGAATATGAACTCATAGAGAGCATCAGAGTTATGGTTAGATCAGAATTGCCCAAAAGATGTGAATATGAGCAGTAGAGCTTTTCCTACAATCTGCCCCTTGTAATGTTTAGATAAAGTTATAATTCTTAAGTACTTTCCATTACCAACTCTTTGAGCTGATAGTTAGCCAAAATACCTATGAAAGATTTGACATCACCATGAGCTACAATCTCAATCACTGCAACTGTTCTCAAGTTTACAACTGACATTCATCATCTCTTCCACTTCCACTGTATGGCACAGATCTTCATCCCTGAGGGGGCTGCGTCCTGACTGTCTTGTTGAGTCATGGTTGCTTCAATTGCCCGATCATGTCATCTCCAGGCATGCAGGTACCAACAGATACAGGAACAAATGTCTTAAGTTTATGCATATGCTTCCTTACACCTAGTATATAGCAGCAATCCTGGCTCCTGATGATCATAAGGCTAGTTGAGAACCACCTTTTTTGATTTCTATTCAATCAGCATGAAGAACTCAAAGTGATTACATGGGAGTTGTAGCTAATGGCTCAGTGGAAACATTCTTGTACTCTTGGTAGAAACTTACTCTCATGGGAACTAGAACTTCAAACCAGCAGAGCCTAAGATTAGGGTGATGGGAAATAAATTCAGAATTGGGCTGCAGTATGGGCTTCCCTGGTGGCTCAGACGGTAAAGAATCTGCCTGCAATGCAGGTGATATGGCAGGAGCTATGGGTTTGATCCCTGGGTTGAGAGGATCCCATGGAAAAGGAAACAGTAACCCAAAGCAGTATTCTTGCCTGGAGAATTCCATGGACAGAAGAGGCTGGTGGGCTACAGTCCATGGGGTTACAAAGAGTGATTCAGTCACAACTGAGTGACTAACACACATGGCCTTGGCAATTTTTTGCTCATGCCAACATATCAAACAGATCAATTTATAAGGCAGGTTCAGATTAATTTCTTCCACCATGGTGAATTTCTCCATGAGGCCAATGGTTTAAGTTGAGGAAGAGATAAGGTACAGTAGACCTAGGTTCTTATAGCATGGCGCCTTGCTCGTGTTCTCTAGTTCCACCATGCCTAAATCCAGTTGAATCATTTTCATTGTACACTGGTTGCTGCTACATCCTGCTGATGCTAAGATTTAATGCACATGACATACCCAGTTTGTGATTAGCAGATCTGGTAAATCCTTTGATTCCTGCTGGAGCCCAGTAACTTAACAGGAGCAACTTTTGACATGGAAAGTTGTTTTATGCTACAGTTCAGGGGCTTCCCAAGTGGCACTAGTAGTAAAGAATTTGCCTGTTAATGCAGAAGATGCAAGAGACATGGTTTCAATCACTGGGTTGGGAAGGCTCCCTAGAGTAGGAAATGGCAACCTATTCCAGGATTCTTGCCTGGAAAATCCCATGGGCAGAGGAACCTGGCAGGTTACAGTCCCTGGGGCTTCAAAATTTCACACACGACTGAGCAACTGAGCAACTGAGCACATAGAAGATATGATGTTGCTCTAGAACTTAAAGGGTCTCCACAGGAACTCTCCAACTTTGGTTTGCCAAAGACTCCACCAAGCATCCATATCTGCCCTAGATTCTCTATTATCGTGATATTTGATAATGGCAGAGAAATTTTTGCCACAGCCTTAACCTGTTGTCAAATCTTCTCTTGGATCTTGCTTGAAACTGGGAGTCTTCTGAGTCATCCTATAAATAGGTTTGCACATTATTCCCAAATGGAGTGCATACTGTTTTCAAGATGCCTACTGAGCACTGTGCATCTTTCTTAGTATCAAAGAACACCTTAAGAGGGGATGTTCTGACATACTCAAACCACTGAACTTCTGAACACTTCATCAATAAGATTCTTTTCTGAATATTTACAGGATTTAGTTCACAATTTCTGACACTCATGTATTTTATTAAGGCATCATAAGTACTTGTCATTTTGTATTTACCAGGTCAGGGTGTGATTAATATAGTGGGCAAAGATTATGTCCTATAGCTGTCAAAAGAATTAAGATCACTGTAGGCTATATTTTCTCAGAGATTAAGATATTAATTATAACCCAAATATGAGTTATATACCCTGGATGAGAACTCCATCATATCAGTTTTGTTGCTTGATACAATTATACCCAAACAGGTCATCTGGCTTTCCTCAAATCAGAGCACTTTGGGGCACTTGTTGTTCAGTCTTTCAGTCATGTCTCACTGTCTGTGACCCCATGGACTGCAGCACGCCAGGTTCCTCTGTCTTCCACTGTCTCCCAGAGTTTTTTCAAATTCATCTCCATAGAGTTGGTGATGCTACCCAACCATCTCATCCTCTGCTGCCCCCTTCTCCTTTTACTTTCAATTTTTCCCAACACCAGGCTTTTTTCCAACAAGTCGGCTCTTCCATCAGGTGCCCTGCTGCTGCTGCTTCAGTCATGTCCGACTCTGTGCGACCCCATAGACGGTAGCCCACCAGGCTCCTCTGTCCACAAGATTCTCCAGGCAGGAATACTGGAGTGGGTTGCCATTTCCTTCTCCAGTCAGGTGCCCACTTGAAGGCAATTAATGAATATATTTTGGTCAAAAGAATTGTAGGAACCTTTCATTAAAGCTTCAGTCTCAGCTCTGTTTTAAAAGGGAGTTTGTGCTATAAAATCAGTTGCCAACATAAGCTTATTTATTTTCCCCATTCCCACTCAATCACTGTATTCTTTTTCCTTAAAAAGTTCCTTTTTAAAATTATATGTTCACTTTCCCGTTATGATTGGGAAAAGACTATTTTAAGCAGAAAATATTTGCTTACCTTCAGTGAGTGATATTTTCTATAATATTTAGAGCAATAAATATTCATCGGATGCACTAAAGCTTGGACAGGGGTTAGAGAAATATTGGGCTTCCCTGGTAGCTCAGCTAGTAAAGTCTGCAATGCATGAGACCCTGGTTCAATTCTTGGGTTGGGGAGATCCCCTGGAAAAGGGATAGGCTACCTATTCCAGTATTTTTGGGCTACCCTGATGGCTCAGATTGTAAAGAATCCACCTGCAATGAGGGAAACCTGCGTTTGATCCTTGGGTTGGGAAGATCCCCTAGAGGAGGGCATGACAACCCACTTCAGTATTCTTGTCTGGAGAATCCCCATGGACAGAGGAGCTTGGGGGCCTATAGTCCATAAGGTTGCAAAGAGTCAGACATGTCTGAGCGACTAAATACAACACAATATGAGCAAATGTGTACTGCCATTGTGTGTGTGTATGCTTAGTCATGTCCAACTCTTTGCGACCCCATGGACTATAGCCTGCCAGGTTCCTTTGTCTGTGGGATTTTTACTGGCAAGAATACTGGAGTAGGTTGCCATTTCCTCATCTCCTGCATCTTCTGTACTGCCAGGCAGAGTCTTTACCAAGGTGCCACCTGAGAAGCCCGTCTGCTGCCATCATTCCTACATAAATGTAACTTTCTCTTTATCCTCTTAACATAAGGATTGAAAATCATCTTATGTTTAGATCAGATCATGTGTCAGAGATTCTGCTAATCTTATTCAATAAAACTGGAATATCCAACTTGGAATTTTTCACGGAGCATGTTAATTAATTGAATAGAGATAGGATATCCCCTTTCCCAATTTTGAACCAGTCCATTGTTCCATATCCTGTTCTGTTTCTTCTTGACCTGCATACAGATTTCTCAGGAGGTGGGTAAGGTGGTCTGGTATTCCCATCTCTTTAAGAATTTTCCACTGTTTTTTGTGATCCACACTGTCAAAGGCTTTAGCATAGTCAATGAAGCAGAGGTAGATGTTATCCTGGAATTCTCTTGCTTTTTCTATGATCCGATGGATCATAGAATGGCAATTTGATTTCTGGTTCCTTTAACTTTTTTAAATCCAGCTTGAACAAAATTGGGAAAGGAGTATGTCAAGGCTCTATATTGTCACCCTACTTATTTAACTTCTATGCAGAGTACATCATGCAAAATGCTGGGCTGGATGAAGCATAAGCTGGAATCAAGATTGCTGGGAGAAATATCAATAACCTCAGATATGCAGATGACATCACCCTTATGGCAGAAAGCAGAGAGGAACTAAAGAACATCTTGATGAAGGTGAAAGAGGAAACTGAAAAAGCTGGCTTAAAACTCAACATTTAAAAAATAGAGATCATGGCATCTAGGCCCAACACTTCATGGCAAATGATGGGGAAACAATGGAAACAGTGACAGACCTTATTTTCTTGGGTTCCAAAATAACTGCAGAGAGTGACTGCAGCCACAAAATCAAAAGACACTTGCCCCTTGGAAGAAAAGCTATGACAAACAGCATATTAAAAAGCAGAGGCATTACTTTGCTGACAAAGGTCCATATAGTCAAAGCTATGATTTTTCCAGTAGTTATGTAAGGATGTGAGAGTTAGACCATAAAGAAGGCTAAATGCTGAAGAATTGATGCTTTTGAGCTGTGGTGTTGGAGAAGACTCTTGAGAGTCTTTTGGATTGAAAAGAGATCAAACCCATCAGTCCTAAAGGAAATCAATCTGAATATTCATTAGAAGGACTGATGCTGAAGCTGAAGCTCCAATACTTTGGCTCCAATACTCTTTGTGAAGAGTCGACTCATTAGAAAAGACCCTGATACTGGGAAAGATTGAAGGCAGGAGGAGAAGGGGGTGACAGGACAAGATGGTTGAATGGCATCACCGACTCAATGGGCATGAGTTTGAGCAAGCTCTGGGAGATGGTGAAGGACAGGGAAGTCTGGCATGCTGCAGTCCATGGGGTTGCAGAGAGTTGGCCATGACTGAATGACTGAACAATACAACAACAGGATATCCCCATTCAATGACTTCCTCTGTGTCTTGGAAGGTTAAGCTAAGCTTGATAATTCCATTTGGGATGTGATATTGCTTCTGATATACTATTATGGGTGAAGAATAAATTTCAGGGATTTCACCTAGCCATTTCTACCTTAATAACCTCTACCCCACAGGTTAGAGAACCAATGTGATCATGGTTTCTACCAGCTACTAAAAATACCCATCCCAACTGTGCACTAAAGGACCAGGGAAATAACTATGGTGTTCTGAATGTCCACTGGCTATACTATAAAACTTGATGTAGAACTTCTTGTCTTCCCCTGCCTTTATAAGTCTCCACCCTGGCCAGGATGGGATTGGGAATGGGAGCTTGATGGGATTTAAATCCCTGGTTATCAGTTTCAGTTCAATAGCTCATATATTTCTGTTTGCTAGTGTATTAAGGTTAAACCCATTAAGGAGAAACCCATTAAGGTTTCTCCTCAACTGGATCCTGCTCCTGAGTCTAAAAATTTACTCATTTACAAAACTATGAAGGCTCATGATTTTCCATTAATCTTTGGGTTACTTATTGTTAACATTGTTGAGTATATATGTAAATAATACCTTTGTTTCCTCCCCATTTATCTTGTCTCTGGTAACACACTGTATCACCCCAGATCCCTAAGTAGTCAGGGTTCCCTAATTACCATCCTAGCTGCTCATTATAATAATTGCATTCATTTTATCTCTGGTGGTTACATGCTCCCACTTGGCTTGTGCCATTCTGGAACTCCATCATCCCCACTGACTTTAGGGAACCTGATATTTAGAAGCATTTCCTACTGTCACATCTGGCCTACAGAGTATAGTCATGACTGAAATAAATTTGTTGGTACTCCCTTCTCCATCACCTCCATTTATTTCTTGATATAATGACATATAAACAGTGCTAAACTCCATTTTATCAGAAAAACTTCAATAGTTCTCTTAGAATTGTCCACCAGAAGGACAGCAGGCTGGAACAATCCCAAGGGGCATTAACTGTCCCACACTTGTGGGCTGAACTTTTATGTTAAGCTAGAAGGGCTTCAGAGGAATTGAGGAAGATCCTAAAGAGAAAGAAGATAGATGCGTGGCACACACTCAAGATGGGATTTGTCAGCAGAAAGTGAGTCTGAACAGCTCTGAATCAAATTAGTCAAAAAGGCTGAAGGCATATGCTTGGAGTCCAAAGATGTCTCCTCTGGAAGTTCTGTCATAGGAGTGGACATCATGATACTGCAGAGGGGGTGTCATATATAGGGGTTAGAATCCTGATGAGGGGAGATAAGACCTACAAGGGTACAGAATCACAGATTAAGTAAAACTTCATCAGAGAAATGTGATCAGAGATAGAAAAAGTTTAGCTTTCTCCTCCTTTTTTTTCCAAACAACTATAATTTATTGGTAAATGAATAGACAAAATCTTGGAAGCTGAAAATCTGCCAAGAACATGGATAAAGTGGGAGAATCAACTGTGCATCTTGTTTAAGAACCTCTGAGATGTCACGTGTAAGAAAGTCTTAGGATATGTGACAGTTCAGAGATGAAGACCCTTCCAGCCCCCCATTCACAACTTCGCCATAGACAGTGGGGTAAACAGCAGCCTAAAGTTTGGGATTTGTTGGTACAGGAAAGGTAACCTTGTCTAATTTCCTGTGTACCTGATTAAAACTTTGTCACATGTTGAAAGACAGTGAAAGTAAAAGTTGCTCAGTCGTGTCTGACTCTTTGCGACCCCAAAGACTATACAGTCCATGGAATTCTCCAGGCCAGAATACTGGAGTAGGTAGCCTTTTCCTTCTGGATAGTCTTCATCCTGGCTAGGGTGAAGATCTCTAGGGGATCTTCCCAACCCAGGGATTGAACCCAGGTCTCCTGAATTCCAGGCAGATTCTTTACCAGCTGAGCTATCAGGGAAGCCTGTCATATGTTGCTTAGTATTAATTAGAACTGTTTGGAGGAGGTGGTTGAATAAGTGTCAATTACACAAGTCCTATATAAATTATTTCTTTAAAAAAACATATTCAGATCATTACAGATAAAGCTTAAGCTGTCATCCCTTTTACTTCTGATCTGGTCCATGTCTGTGCCTTTCCTCCACAGAGGTACCTACTAATGTGAGGTAATGGTGAATAATGCATTTTTCTTTACATTTATGCACATTAATGAGTTCATAGGAAATATATAACATTATTATGCATTTTTATAAGCTTCTTTTCCAAGTACCTAAGCAAGAGTCCTATCCATAAAGTACATCATGCCTTCTCTTTTGAGTTAGCAATCATCCTGGGAATGCCAGGAGATGGGACTGCACTGGAGAAGACAAAGATCCTGGAAAGCTATCTGGAGTACTTGTAGAAAGGAATAATAAATGTATGTTTATGTAATGGATTTTAGAAAAATGTGAGGTCCAGGATGCTATGTAAACTGTCAGACACAGAAAGTCAAATACTGTATGATCATACTTGTACGTGGAATCTGAAATAGTCAACCTCATAGAAACAAGGAGTAGAATAGTGATTTCCAGAAGCTGACAGAAGGTGGAATAGATGGTCAAATGTTATCAGTTTCAATTATGTAAGTTCTGAAGGCTTACTATATAGCATAATGCCTATAACTATCAATACTGCATTATATACTTAAATTTTGCTAAGAGGGAGACCTTATGTTAAGTGTTCCTACCACACAAAATAATGTTAACAAAGAGAATAAGAGAAAACTTTGAAAGGTGATTGATATGTTTATGGCCTTGCTGGTAGTGATGGCTTCATGTGTGTACACTTGTGCTAAAACTTGTGCTTAAAACTCTTTAAGCTTTATATGTTAAATATGTACAGCACTTTCACATGCCAATTTTACCTCACTAAAGATGTTTAAAAATATTTGAGAACATCTAGAGTTGTAAAAGGCAAAAGGAGGAAGGGGCGGCAGAGGATAAGATGGTTTGATAGTATCATTGACTCAATGGATATGAATCTGAACAAACTCCAGCAGATAATGGAGGACAGAGGAGCCTGGAAGGCTACAGTCCATGGGGTCACAAAGAGTCGGACATGACTTAGCAACTCAACAAAAACAACAGCAACAGGGTTGCAAATAAATTTAGTATTGATGATGTACATTCATGCTTTGTATTGAGTGGAAAGAATATAACTGGGTAGGTATTTGCCATGTTGTATGATACAAGAAGAAGTCTGTATATGATAGAAAAACAAGCAAATCCCCCTGACATGAATGTACATGAAAGTGAGTAGGAAAGATTACCTATCACCATATTAACATTTATCCTTAAGACATGAAAATAAGATTTAACAGAATGTTATTATCCTTTTAGCCCAAATTCATTATTCATATCAGACCAGGTTACATTTCCTCTCAGTTTATTAACAGTGCCTAGTAACTTTTGTTCTTCCTGAAATATTTATTTAGAATCTCATGTGTTCCAGCAATAAAATTTAGACACAGCTTTGCAAAAAATTTTATTCTATAATTACCTCAAAGGGCAATGGAGGGATTTTAATACCTCATATGAGGCAAAAATATGTAGACATGATTTAAAGCAAGAGTTGGCAAACTTTATCTGTGAGGGCCAGGGAGTAAATATTTTCAGCTTTGTTGGCCATATGAATTCTGTTGCAACTATTCAACTCACTGTTGTGGTGTAAAGGCAGCCACAGACAATATATAAACAAATGAGCACAACTGTGTTCCAATAAAACTTTATTTACAAAAACATTTGCCTTACAGGCCATAGTTTGCCAACTCCTGCTTCCTCTTTCTTCCACGAACTCTCCTGATAATTAACACTTCACAGTAATGAATTTATTTGTTTAATCTGGGAATTTTCCCCTTTCTGATATCCCTTTATGAATATGAAGTAACCCATGAAAGGAAAAGAGTATTCTGTGAGTTCTCAACTTCACACAATTAATTCATTTAGCAATTACATATTGAAAGCTGCATTCATGCCAAGAAGTACTCCAAGTGCTGACAGAAACTAAAGATTCATTACTGTTATCAAGAACCTTCTAGTCATATGATGACAGGTAAACAGAAAATGAAATCACATGCTAATGATAGAGGTATATTTAGAGGATTCAATAGTGACTGCAGACTACTAGTAAAAGCTCTTTGTCCTGAATTACTCCACGCCTTAAAATGACTACTTTTGAGTGCTAAAGGGGTACACGTAGAAGAGATTCACAGATTAGGAGGAACAGTCAAGAATAAATTCATGTAATATATATGAGGCACTTTCACTTACAATGTCACGTGCAATCCCTACCACAACCCCGTGAGCTAGTAGTAATTCCTTTTTATAAATGATGTTTTTCAGGCCCAGAGTAGGCCACCCCAAAATGTATCTCAATGGCATATTGATTATTTTAACTTAAAGTTTTTTAAGAAATAGATCACACAAGAGGGACACCCTGGCTCTCCTTTCTGTCTCCCTGAAAGACTGAAATAAATATCTCACGTAAACGGTATACTTTTCTGCATTTGGAGGTAGAAGGACATCCTTATCACCAAAGACTGGGGATTTGGAATGAGAAACCTATATAAACATATCCCAGGCCCAAACTCTGTTTCACTAGCTAAGCACCCAAAACCTAAGCTGCTTTGTCCTATGAATTCCTCAAAAATGTATTGGATTTTTATCTGAAAATTTAAAAAGCTACTGCTTTGGCCACTTCTTTGGTCCCATTTTTATGGGACCTCCAAGTACATTAAATTAAAATTTGCTTCTTTTTTCTATTAATCTGTCTTGTGGCCATTTTATTATTAGTGCAGCCACAAAAACCAAGTAGAGGAGAAAATTTCCCCGTCTCCAACAAAGCTGAGTCTCAGAGGTTAAACAACTTAGCTAATATCTACAAGTTGAAATTCAACTTTAGATCTTTACCTTCTTTCTATGTGGCTGTTATCTCCCTCAAGTTCATAACATCCAAAGACATATGTTGTGTTCAGTGTCCAAATACTCATAATTATATGAAGAAAATAGTAAAAGGAGCTAAATAACAATGTAAAAGATGCCACAAAGATTTACATATTTAAGTGGGAAATAAACAGGAAAAAGGAGGGTAAGATATCAGTGAGCTGTGTTGTTTAGAAAGCATAAGAAAGAGTATATTTTAATTGTATCATAGAAGAGTAGTTTCAGTGAGAAAGAGAGAAAGGGAAAGAAAGACAGACAGACAGATCATCAGTAATTCAGGTCTTAAGAAGAGGCTTAAGAGACTAAAATTTATCTATTTTGTATATTCCCTGGAACCATAAGTAATATTCAGCCATAATATACTGACTGGATAAACAGTCTTTTGTTAGACAAATGTTAATTTCAGTCTTTACTAACTTATTCACTAACAATGAGATCCAGCAATTTTGAGCGTTAGTTTCTACATCTATAAAATTGGAGTCATTATTTGATTTAATTTATAATTATTTTTTTTTCTAAGATCCAGTCACCTTCTGCACAGGTCAAACAGGGAAACTAAAAGAAGGTATGTTAAGAATCACCATCCTTGCTTCTTTCAAGTTGCTGATAATGGTATGTTTATTTATTTTTTAAGATTGTTAAGTTTTTTATTGAAGTATAGGTGATTTAGGACTTCCCCGGTAACTCAGCTGGTAAAGAATCCACGTTCAATGTGGGATATCCCAGTTAGATTCCTGGGTCAGGACAATCCCCTGGAGAAAGGATAGGCTACCCACCCCAGTATTCTTGGGCTTCCCTGGTGGTTCAGATGGTAAAGAATCTGACTGCAATATGGGAGATCTGGTTTAGATCCCTGGGTTGGGAAGATTCCCTGGAGGTGGGCATGGCAACCCACTGCAGTATTCTTGCCTGTAGAATTCCCATGGACAGAGGAGCCTGGCAGGCTACAGTCAATTGGGTTGCAAAGAGTCGGACACAACTGCGTGACTAAGCCCACACACATAGGTGATTTACAGTGTTGTGTTAGTTTCAGGTGTATAGCACCGTGATTCATGTATGTTGGTTATCTATTTTATATATGGTGTATGAATATGTTAATCCCAAACTCCTAGTTTATCTCTCTTTCTCTTTGGGAAAACATAAGCTTGCTTTCTATATCTGTAGGTATTCTTATGCTTTGTATATAAATTCAATTTGTGTCATAATTTAGAATCCATATATAGGTGATATCATACGATGTTCGTCTTTCTCTGTCTAACTTACTTTACTTAGTATATTAATCTCTAGGTTTATCCATGTTGCTGCAAAAGGCATTATGTCATTCTTGTTTATGGCTGAGTTATATATACCACATCTTCTGTATTAATTGATCTGTCCATGGACATTTAGTTTGCTTCTGTGTCTTTGCTAATGTAAATAGTGCTGCAAAGAGCATTAGGGTGCATGTATCTTTTTGAATTTTCTCCAGATCCATTCCCAGGAGTGGGATTTGCAGTAACTTTATTTTCAGTTTTTTTAAGGAACTTTCAAACTATTCTCCATAATGACTATACCAATTTACATGCCTAACGACAGGATAGGAGTATTCCTTTTTCTCCACAGTATCTCCAGCATGTATTATTTGTAGACATTTTGATGGTGGTCATTCTGACTGGAGTGAGAAGATGCCTCATTTTAGTTTTGGTTTGCATTTCTCTAATAATTAGTGATTTAGAGCATTTTTCTGTGTCTGTTGGCCAGCTGTATGTCTTCATTGGAGAAATATCTTTTTAGATCTCCTGCCTATGTTTTTATTGTCTTATTGAGCTTATGAGCTATTTATATGTGGAGAAGGCAATGGCAACCCACTCCAGTATTCTTGCCTGGAAAATCACATGGACGGAGGAGCCTGGGTAGGCTGCAGTCCATGGGGTTGCTAAGAGTCAGACATGACTGAGTGACTTCACTTTCACTTTTCACTCTCATGCATTGGAAAAGGAAATGGCAATCCACTCCAGTGTTCTTGCCTGGAGAATTCCAGGGATGGGGGGCTGCCTTCTATGGGGTCGCACAGAGTTGGACACGATCGAAGTGGCTTAGCAGCTGCAGCAGCTATTTATGTGTTTTGGAAATTAATCCCTTGTTGGTTGCATCATTTGTAAATATTTTCTCTCATTTTGTAGGTTTTTTTTTTTTTTAATTTCATTATTGACCTTGGTTTACTATTTTGGAATGGAGACAAAGCTTCTAGCATTCTATTTGGTCTTTCTTCTCCAATATGTCCCACATTCATTGATCAGTGAGCTTCTGTGACAATTCATCCAGTTTTACAATGCATTTGTAACAACCATGAATTAAGAAACTGGAGGAAAGAAATCATGACTCTGCAAAACCTCTGTACTCATCCACAGCTGATTTTAGGTCAAATTTCCATTTTTTTACTGTATCTTCATCAGTCTGCACTCTAACCAGAGGAGAATGGTATTATCTTAGATCTCTAGGATTAGCATCACCCTCTTGGTAGTGTCTAATATTTCTTGATGTATCTGATACTTTCTCTTTGATCAGAGCTCAGACATTTTCCTTATGACACAGATCTCATTTGAGAGTCTTCTGAGTATAATTAACAGTATTTAACTGTGACAGCATCATAAATTCCTTACTCAAATGCTCTAGCTTTGTCTTCCTGGAGAAGGATATAAGTCTGTAATGACTTCGTTCTGGGAAACAGCTAAGAATTGTCTCTGCATACCAGATCTAAAATTTTTGTGATTTTACAAATCAGTAATACTTTGTTAGGATACCTATCTATTTGATTCCTAGTGACACCATGATAAGTTAGCCATAATAATATATCTAAAAGTAATTATTACTCAAGCCTCATTCCACCTTATATTAATTGCAATCACCTTCTATCTGTCAATTAAGTAGGGAGCCAGTATGGGATTATATTATTCACACTGAAATCAGGAAGCCTATTTCAATTTTATGGACTTTCCAGGTAGCTCAGTGGTAAAGAATCTGCCTGCAATGCAAGAGAGGCCTTTTCAGTCCCTACGTCAGGAATATCCCCTGGAGAAGGAAATGGCAATCCACTCCAGCATTCTTGCCTGGGAAATCCCATGGACAGAGGAGCCTGGTGGGCTATAGTCCATGAAGGGTCACAAAAGAGTCAGATACAACTTAAGGACTAAGCAACAACGTTTCAATTTTACCATTCCCAACCCTCTTTCCAGCATATGGAAGAAAGCCAATGCTAAGCTTTACAAAGATGCTGGTGTATTTCTCTCTTTAATGTATTTTATGCTCTTAGTGAAATGAATGTGCTTTTGACCTATTGGGAGACATACTGGAGAATAAGGGGAGAGAGGGTGGAGATTGCTTGAAAAATCAACCCAAATATTTCTTTCTCCTTACATTTTAGGATTTCTTCCTTCTATCTGAGAATTTCAGTCACCTAAATTTCATAGACAGTAAATCACCATTGACTTTAAGCTTGTTTAAAACTAATCAAGAAAACTGTTAGAACTATTTCCAATTTTTCATTATAATATATTGAACCACGAATCTCCAAGAAGTACACATATCCCAGTCAACATCATAGATAAAATCTAACATTATTTCTTTCCTCTTTGGTTGTCTCTTCTTAGAATTAACTTCCACATATAAACCACACGTTTTATTCTTCATATAACTTAATAAAACCTCATTCTTCATAGTATAACCTCATTCTTCATATAACTTAGTTCAGTTCGGTTCAGTCGCTCAGTCATGTCCGACTCTTTGTGACCCCATGAAACGCAGCATGCCAGGCCTCCCTGTCCATCACCAACTCCCGGAGTTCACTCAGACTCACATCCATCAAGTCAGTGATGCCGTCCAGCCATCTCATCCTCTGTCGTCCCCGTTTCCTCCTGCCCCCAATCCCTCCCAGCATCAGAATCTTTTCCAATGAGTCAACTCTTCGCATGAGATGGCAAACCCTGTAATTCTTTAAGTGTATAACCATCTTTTCCTGGTCAAATTTTTTCGCTTTTCCCCCTTGAAGCACAATGGGCTTGACTAAGTATTATAAGGAGAAGTTATAAAAGGATTTAGCATCTACTTTGCCAACAAAGGTTCGTCTAGTCAAGGCTATGGTTTTTCCTGTGGTCATATATGGATGTGAGAGTTGGACTGTGAAGAAGGCTGAGCGCTGAAGAATTGTGCTTTTGAAGTGTGGTGTTGGAGAAGACTTTTGAGAGCCCCTTGGACTGCAAGGAGATCCAACCAGTGCATTCTGAAGGAGATCAGCCCTGGGATTTCTTTGGAAAGAATAATGCTGAAGCTGAAACTCCAGTCCTTTGGCCACCTCATGCAAAGAGTTGACTCATTGGAAAAGACTCTGATGCTGGGAGGGATTGGGGGCAGGAGGAGAAGGGGACGACAGAGGATGAGATGGCTGGACAGCATCACTGACTCGATGGACATGAGTCTGAGTGAACTCCAGGAGTTGGTGATGGACAGGGAGGCCTGGTGTGCTGCGATTCATGGGGTCACAAAGAGTCGGACACGACTAAGCGACTGATCTGATCTGATCAGAGACTACTGCCTCAGGTGAGATAATTACATGTCTTTAAAGAAAGAAGACTAGTTTTATCAGAAAGCAGTGATAAATTCCTCTGGAAAGAGAGCCTTAATGGGATTCAGGGTCTCAAGGTTATCAAGTTTATCTAAATGCAATGAAATGTCTCCACCCCAAATGTCAGGTCCCATTTCTGGTTGCTTAGTACACTAAACAGGGATTCCCTGGTGGCTCAGTGGTGAAGAATCTACCTCCCAATGCAGGAGCTGCAAGTTCGCTCCCTCGGTCAGGAAGATCCCCTGGAGAAGAAAATGGCAACCCACTCCAATAATATTGCCTGGATAATCCCATGGACAAATGAAGCCTAGAGTGGCTACAGTCCATGGGGTTGCAAAAGAGTTGGACAAACTTAGCAACTCAACAAGAACAATGCACCAAACTAAACATGAGAGACTTGGTAAAGATATCCATTCAACTTGGAATACAGAGTCAATTTTTATTCTTATTTGCAACTATATAAATCTTATCTATAAAAAATATTGTTTTGGGGCCATCATAGGATATATCCACTTCTGTGTCTTGAGTTGAGAATTTAGGGCCCTAAGCATGTCATTTCTTTCTGTAATCTCTCCAGTGTGGGAAGAAATAGCATAAGTCCCATGGTCTTTAATCATTACTATTAGAATGGTCAAGTGCATTAACACTTATTCCCCCAAAGCCTTGCCTTCTTTTGTTTTCTTTTTTTAATTAAATTTTTTCTAGTTCTATTGAGATACAATTAACATATACAATATATATATTTAAGGTATGCAATGTGATGGTTTGATATACATGTACACTGTGAAGTGATTACCAGAATCAAGTTAATCCACACTTTCATCATCTCACATACGGCCTAATTTTTTTTTTTTTTTTCTTTTTGGTGTAGTAGGAAGACTTAAGATCTACTGTCTTACCTGAAAATATGCTCTATTCCAAACCACAAACTGAACTGAACTGAACTGAACTGAGCTGATGGACAAGAATAAGTATTTGGAATCTACTACTTTCTTTGGATTATCAAAAAACCCATTTACCAATGTCAATGAGGTTACTGCTACTTAATACAAATCCAATGAGATGAGATAAATAATCTCACTTTCCAATATTTTGAGACTCAGTTATCTGAGATGATTTCTGCTTCAGTTTGGATTCAACGAGGAACATATGTTCATATTGGGTAGTACAAAGAGAGGATGCTTTATATCAATCAAGGAGGAGAGAAGAGGAGAAAAATAATTTCTCTGTGTGTCACTTTTAGATCAAGTGATACAGTCACTAACTGGGCTGTTGCCCATGAGTCTACATTTTTGGAGGTGCACGAATTTCTGAAATGTTACTGATGCACTCAGTGTCACCTTTCAATTCCTGCCATATTAAGATAAGACCATTTAGCAGTGAGGAGCAGAAGCCTGTCCCTTCCTTTTGCTTTCTAATCTCCTACTAGTGCTTCTCACTGGCATACTTTAACAAGAAGTGAGGGGTTAAAAGAGTCTGGGAAATGAGCTTTTCAATACCACAGTCTCAGCAGTTCAGATCAGAGTATAGAAGAGTGGGTTTATGGCCAAGGAATGATCATAGAATAGCTGACAAATTTAAACTTTAAATATGTGATTTAACACAATAGAGTTTATTAAAGACTCCATAGCTTGGTGGGCCATAGCCCATGGAGTCACACAAAGAGTCAGACATTATCTAACAACTAAACAATAACATAATAATGTGAAGTCTATGGGTGTGACTTATACTGCTGCTGCTGCTAAGTCGCTTCAGACGTGTCCAACTCTGTGCGACCCCATAGACGGCAGCCCACCAGGCTCCCCCGTCCCTGGGATTCTCTAGGCAAGAACACTGGAGTGGGTTGCCATTTCCTTCTTCAGTGCATGAAAGTGAAAAGTGAAAGTGAAGTCACTCAGTCCTGTCCGACTCTTTGCGACCCCATGGACTGCAGCCTACCAGGCTCTTCGTCCATGGGATTTTCGAGGCAAGAGTACTGGAGTGGGGTGCCATCGCCTTCTCCGGTGACGTATACTGAACATACTGATTAAGAATATTAGCTCCCAGACCAATGGGGTAAAATTATGACTATCATATATTTATATTTTAATATGTCCACCATTATGGCACATAATCAAAGGCAATGGCACCCCACTCCAGTACTCTTCCTGGAGAATCCCATGGACAGAGGAGCCTGGTAGGCTGCAGTCCATGGGTTGCTAAGAGTCGAACACGACTCAGCGACTTCACTTTCATGCACTGGAGAAGGAAATGGCAGCCCACTCCGGTATTCTTGCCTGGAGAATACCAGGGACGGGGGAGCCTGGTGGGCTGCCGTCTTTGGGGTCCCACAGAGTTGGACATGACTGAAGCGACTTAACAGCAGCAGCAGCAGCAGTGTTGATGCCCATGGTGGTAATTATGATGTTGCCGGCGAAGACGGCATGACTGGAGGTAGTCATGATGTTAAATGCTAAATTGATGACTTTTTTCTAGCAAGAGAATTCATGGTTTTGCTCATATTGTCAAGGTGACCATCAAGGGTTAATGCAAGAATATTGAGACTTTTGAGAAGGTAAGTGACACACAGCCAAAGCAGGCCAGGGTTATTCATCTGATCATTTTGGAGGGATGATGAGCATGGGGAAAAGAGAATGGTACAGAAGAACTCACTCTCATCTACTGACACTAGGTTTGGAACTAGTGAAACAGTTTAATTAAGAAAGTTTCAATCCAAGATATTCCTTCCTCTGAAGAAGCTTATTGCCTAATTAGGATGTCATTGAAATTGTTCATAGAATGCTAATATTGTTTGAAGTATAAGCAGCAGCACTTGGCTCTTGATGTGGAAAATGAGGGAGAGTAGATACCACGCAGGTACTTTAACAGAAAATAGAAGTTTGGGAGGGAATAGCCAATTGGAAGATGGATTGAAGTGTTAATTTTCATTCCTATTCTCCCTCTCCTTCCCTTCTGTCCTTAAAAATGAAGATATTTTTGTATTATTTACAGTGAAAGGAAATGTATTTTTGTATCTTTTTTTCTAAATTGAGAAACACAAAAATTCCATGTACTTATTCCAATTTTATAAAGTAAGCATTAATGTCGCTTTTCTTCTCTATGGGGTTTTAATCTTTCCAGATATTCTATAGGCTAATAAAATTTGGTCTTTGCAGGTAGAATGCCTTCAACAAATAATCATTAGTACAGTTGTCACAATCAAGGCATATATTGCTGACAGCAACATCAAAGATGGCAATTATCAAATTTTTGTCGGTGTAAGCAACATCATTTCCTTTCTTTGAAGAGAGAGTGCAAACCATAAAAATGGCAACTCCAAATGTAAACTATCTCAAGAACTATAAAGATTCTACCTCAAAAAACCCAAAGTGTCAGAAGCAGAACTAATGCCCTAGGCAGAGAATATGATGGGTTCATTTTGATCCAGACACTGCTACTCTGGTATCCTTCACTGGATTTTTATTTAATTTAGCCCTGAAAGCATCCTTTGAAGTCGTGTTTGCTCAGCTCAGGGATCCTGCAAGCAGCAATGCCTGATCATTAGTGGTCTTTTTCTTGTTGCCTCACAACAATGTGGGTCTCTGAACTTGTCTTTTTCCATTTGTAAGTCAATTCCTGCCTCCATATCGGTCAACAGGTAATTTCTCCTTTTTCTTACACAAACCCTATGGGGGAAAAAGGAAGCTACAACATAGTCAGCACTTAAACTGGAGTAGTCAGGCAGAAAAAAAATAGAACACTATTTCACTTCCACTCGTTTGCCTTGGCCAAAACTTTGCAGGAAATTCAGCTCTGATTGAAGGTAAAAACACATTAACAGATACAAAATTGCAAATTCTACACATGCACACATACAATTACACAAAAACATAACAGGTATATAAATACACTTAATCTCCAATTATCTTGCCAATGAAAGTAATCTATATGGATACATCAAACATGAATGCCATACAATGCTCTACCTTAAAAATGTGTGTGTGTATATGTGTGTGTGTGCATGTGTGTAAAATGCTGTATCTATGACTTTCTTATAAGGAACTCACCTACCTTCTTTTAAACAAGCATACAATAAAGTGCTTATTATGCCCTTGCGTAGCTTCCAAATCAAGGATTTTAAACTCAATTCATCAACTGCCTAAAATAGAATTTAAAACTATGTTCATATTATCAGTTCGGTTCAGCTCATTTGCTCAGTCATGTCTGACTCTTTACGACCCCATGAACCACAGCATGCCAGGCCTCCCTATCCATCACCAACTCCCAGAGTCCACCCAAACCCATGTCCATTGAGTCAGTGATGCCATCCAACCATCTCATCCTCTGTCGTCCCCTTCTCCACCTGCTTTCAATCTTTCCCAGCATCAGGGTCTTTTCAGATGAGTCAGCTGTTCTCATCAGGTGGCCAAGGTATTGAAGTTTCAGATTCAACATCAGTCCTACCAATGAACACCCAGGACTGATCTCCTTTAGGATAGACTGGTTGGAACTTCTTGCTGTCCAAGGGACTCTCAAGAGTTTTCTCCAACACCACAGTTTAAAAGCATCAATTCTTCGGTGCTCACCTTCCTTTATAGTCCAACTCTCACATCCATACATGACCACAGGAAAAACCATAGCCCTGACTAGAAGGACCTTTGTTGGCAAAGTAATGTCTCTGCTTTTGAATATGCTATCTAGGTTGGTCATAACTTTCCTTCCAAGGAGCTAGCGTCTTTTAATTTCATGGTTGCAATCACCATGTGCAGTGATTTTGGAGACCAAAAAAATAAAGTCTGTCACTGTTTCCACTGTTTCTCCATCTATTTTCCATGAAGAGATGGGACCAGATGCCATGATCTTAGTTTTCAGAATGTTGAGCTTTAAGCCAACTTTTCCACTCTCCTCTTTTACTTTCATAAAGAGGCTCTTTAGTTCCTCTTCACTTTCTGCCATAAGGGTGGTGTCATCTGCATATCTGAAGCTATTGATATTTCTCCTGGAAATCTTGATTCCAGCTTGTGCTTCTTCCAGCCCAGCGTTTTTCATGATGTACTCTGCATTTTAAACAAGCAGGGTGACAATATACAGCCTTGACATACTCCTTTTCCTATTTGGAACCAGTCTGTTGTTCCATGTCCAGTTCTAACTTTTGCTTCCTGACCTGCATATAGGTTTCTCAAGAGGCAGGTCAGGTGGTCTGGTATTCCCATCTCTTTCAGAATTTTCCACAATTTATTGTGATCCACACAGTCAAAGTCTTTGGCAAAGTCAATAAAGCAGAAATAGATGTTTCCCTGGAACTCCCTTGCTTTTTCGATGATCCAGCAATGTTGGCAGTTTGATCTCTGGTTCCTCTGCCTTTTCTAAAACCAGCTTGAACATCTGGAAGTTCATGGTTCGTGTACTGTTGAAGCCTGGCTTGGAGAATTTTGAGCATTACTTTGCTAGCATGTGATGATTGCAATTGTGTGGTAGTTTGGGCATTCTTTGGCATTGCCTTTGTTTGGGATTGGAATGAAAATGGACCTTTTCCAGTCCTATGGCCACTGTTGAGTTTTCCAAATTTGCTGGCATATTGAGTGCAGCCCTTTCATAGCATCATCTTTTAGGATTTGAAATAGCTCAACTGGAATTCCATCACCTCCACTAGCTTTGTTCATAGTGATGCTTCCTAAGGCCCACCTGACTTCACGTTCCAGGATGTCTGGCTCTAGGTGAGTGATCATATCATCGTGATTATCTGGGTCATGAAGATCTTTTTTGTACAGTTCTCTTTGTATACTTGCTACCTCTTCTTAATATCTTCTGCTTCTCTTATGTCCCTAACATTTCTGCCCTTTATTGAGCCATAGGAGACTCAAATCTTAGAGCATAAAGTTCCATAATCCTTCCAATTCCCACCTCTGTACAATTGTTAAGCCATGAAGATACCTCATGGTTTTACTATGTAAGAAACAAATGGAAGCTTAAAAAAGTCTGATGCTTCTGGGCAGAATGTATTACAGAAAATTAAAAAAAAATAAATTATACATTTAGCAAGATGCTCTTCTAGAAAGTTAGATGGGGTATTAGAGTATGGTTAGTAACATAGATTGTGAATGGTGATCTGCTGTTTGATTCTTATAAGATGAGCCTACATGCCAAACATCACTGAGTAATGGAATCAGACCTTGGGAATAGAAATGGCTTGTACTGAAGGGGCAAAATGCATGGTTTCTGCTGATGAGTAAAAGGAAGAGTAGCTTGGAAATGATATACTAATAAATACTTAACCGTGAGCTGTCTGGAAAAACAACATGGTTTACAGTGCTTGCTCTTTTCCTTGGTACAAATACTCTGTTACGGCTGATCTCAGGCTACTACAGAAACAGTACTGAATGCAACACCAAGAAGAGAAGTATGCAATTGGCTCTTGCCAAGTTGTGTTGAAAAACAAGAATCAATATGACTCACCAGAGTTAGTGCTGGTACCCCACTGAAGTTTGAACAGAAAGGAACTGAACTAAATTGAAAGACAAGAAAACCCTTTTGATGTTACTCCTGCTCTAACTCTCCTACAGAGAGTTAAAGCCAGATTTCTGAGAATAATCACTTTGCCTTGTTCTGACTGACTGGTGTTTTAGAACTCCATGCTTGTACTGCCCCCAAATTCATGTTAAGCCCTAACGCCCCATGTGGTGGTATGTGAAGTGAGGCCTTTGGGAAGTAATTAGATCATGAGGTTAAAGTCCTCATGAATGGAATTAGGGCCCTTTTACAAGAGACCCAGGGGATTTCCTAGCTGTCCCTTTCACTGTATGAAGACACAGCATAAAGATGACCATCTGTGAATTAGGTCACCAGACATGAAATCTGGATGTCTGATCTTGATCTTGGATGATCCAGCCTCCGAAACAATCAGCAATATACATCTATTATCTATAAGCCACACAATTTGTAATATGTTGTTGTAGAGGCCCCCAAAGATTAAAACATATTGCTCATTAAGTAATTATCTAGGAGTTCCTGATGCTGGGAAAGATTGAAGGCAGGAGGAGAAGGGGATGACATAGGAAGAGATGGTTGGATTGTGCCACCAATTCAATAGACATGATTTTGAGCAAGCTCTGGGAGATGGTGAAGGACTGGGAAGCCTGATATGCTGCAGTCCATGGTGTCTCTAGTCAGACAGGACTGAGTGACTGATCAACAGGAATCAATCTGATGTGTGAAATATAGGGACAGTCCAATAGCAAGTAATGTCTACAGGTCATTAAAAATTCAAATTCAAAAAAACAAACACTAAGAATTTCCTAATCCACTATTTTAGGCATAATATTTTTGAGATATAGGACTTCGTATCAATACAATTGGAAGAAAAATTGAAAGACAAACTGGGAAAGACCTTGATCATAACATATTTATGAAAGTTTCTTTCTCTGATTAGAATTTGGTCAAAACTTTGCCTATCTGCCATGATGCTGCTGCCATGAAGACCATAATCTCCCAGAAGTTTTAAGGACATGAGAATGCAGATAGTCTATCTTCAGTGCCAGTGACTAAATACATTGCCAACATGTATCAGGGATATGGGTAAATTCAATGTATGTGACAGTCTCTTGCCCTTAGGATACAGAATTGATTATACACCATGGTTATAATTTTGTAAGTGTATATTCAGAGAAGAAACACTTGAAAGCATTATACCAAAATTCTAACCATATTTCTCTCAACACAGCAGAAAGCAAAGAAGAACTAAAGAGCCTCTTGATGAAAGTGAAAGAGGAGAGTGAACAAGTTGGCTTAAAACTCAACATTCAGAAAACTAAGATCATGGCATCCAGTCCATTACTTCATGGCAAATAGATAGGGAAAAAATGGCAGACTTTATTTTTTTGGGCTCCAAAATCACTGAAGATGGTGACTGCAGCCATGAAATTAAAAGAATCTGGCTCCTTGGAAGAATATGCTCCTAGACAGCATATTAAAATGCAGAGACATTACTTTGTCAACAAAGGTCCATCTAGTCAAAGCTATGGTTTTTCCAGTAGTCATTTTCAGATGTGAGAGTTGGACTATAAAGAAAACTGAGGATCGAAGAATTGATGCTTTTGAACTGTCGTGTTGGAGAAGATGCTTGAGAGTCCCTTGGACAGCAAGGAGTTCCAACCAGTCCATCCTAAAGGCAATCAGTCCTGAATATTCATTGGAAGGACTGATGCTGAAGGTGAAACTCCAATACTTTGGCCACCTGATGCGAAGAACCGAATCATTTGAAAAGACCCTGATGCTGGGAAAGATTGAGGGCAGGAGGAGAAGGGGATGACAGAGGATGAGATGGTTGGATGGCATCACTGACTCAATGGACACAGGTTTGAGTAGGCTCCAGGAGTTGATGATGGACAGGGAAGCCTGGCATGCTGCAGTCCATGGGGTCTCAAAGAGTCGGACATGACTGAGTGACTGAACTGAATTGAGTAGAAATTTAGGCACTTAATTTTCTTTTTAAAAACTCTTTTCCAAATTTATATACACAGATTGTATGTTAAAAAATTTTAGATGAGAGAAATAAAACAGAAATCTTCTGTGAGTTTCTCTAATGGTACAATCAATGCTTAGTTACTTATGATTTATGTTGTCCTCTACTCCTGTGTGTGAGTGCATGCTGAGTTCCTTCAGTCTTGTCTGACTCTTTGCAACCCTAAGGAGTATGGCCTTCTAGCCTCCTGCGTCCATGGAATTCTCCAGGCAAGAATACTGGATTGCATTGTCATGCCCTCAGGAATCGAACCTGTGTCTCTTATGTCTCCTGCATTGGCAGGTGGGTTCTTTACCATTAGCACCACCTGAGAAGCCCCTTCTTCTCCTCTCTAGCTATTTTTTTTATTATTACAATTAAGCATCCATATGTATTTATTTAGTATATATTTTGCCACAAACTATCATTTCCATGAAAGCAGGAAATATCACTATGATGTCTGGAAAGAAGACTTTTTCAGCCTAATTTCCTGTATCTTCTTGTATCTAGAAAAGCACTAAAACTATGAATGGAGACATTGCTTCTTGGGACTAGCAGCAACTTTCTGCCACACTCTGTGCTTTATTGCATGTATACACTCTTCACTGGATGCATGCATGTTCAGTCACTTCAGTCATGTCTGACTCTTTGTGAGCCTAAGGATTGTAGCCCACAAGGCTTCTCTGTCCATGAGATTCTCCATGCAAGAACACTAGAGTAGATTGTCATGCCCTCCTCCAGGGGTTTTCTTCCTGACCCAGATATCCAACCCATATCTCTTACATCTACTGCATTGGCAGGTTTTTTTTTTTTTTTTTTTACCACTGGTGCCACTTTGGAAGCCCCTGTTCTTCAGTAAAATCACTTATAGATGGACCTCCCCCACTCCTACCTCTTCAGAACAGATCCTACAGCTATTTGAGGGGCTATCTTCCAGGTTACATTCCTGAGTCAGTCAGTTCAGTTGCTCAGTCGTGTCCTACACTTTGAGACCACATGGATTGCAGTATGCCAGGCTTCCCTGTCTATCACCAAGTCCCGGGGGCCTACTCAAACTCATGTCAATTAAGTCAGTGATGCCATCCAACCACCTCATCCTCTGTCGTCACCTTCTTTTCCTGCCTTCAGCCTCTCCCAGCGTCAGGGGCTTTTCCAGTGAGTCAGTTCTTGGTATCAGGTGGCCAAAGTTTTTGAAGTTTTGATTTTGAAGTTTCAGATTCAAAATCAGTCCTACCAATGAACACCCAGGACTGGTCTCCTTTAGGATGGACTGGTTGGATCTCCTTGCAACTCTCTCAAGAGTTTTCTTCAACACCACAGTTCAAAAGCATCAATTCTTCAGCGTTCAGCTTTCTTTACAGCCCAACTCTCACATCCATATATGACCACTGGGATAACCATAGCCTTGACTAGATGGACCTTTGTTGGCAAAGTAATGTCTCTGCTTTTTAATATGCTGTCTAAATTGGTCATAACTTTCCTTCCAAGGAGTAAGCATCTTTTAATTTCATGGCTGCAGTCATCATCTGCAGTGATTTTGGAGCCCCCAAAATAAAGTCTGACACTGTTTCCACTGTTTCCCCATCTATTTCCCATGAAGTGATGGGACCAGATGCCATGATCTTATTTTTCGGAATGTTGAGCTTTAAGCCAACTTCTTCACTTTCCTCTTTCACTTTCCTCAAGAGGCTTTTTAGTTCTTCTTCTCTTTCTGCCATAATAATGGTATTATCCACATATCTGAGGTTATTGATATTTCTCCCTGCAGTCTTAATTCCAGCCTATGCTTCCTCCAGGCCAATATTTCTCATGATGTACTCTGCATATAAGTTAAATAAGCAGGGTGATAATATACAGCCTTGATGCACTCCTTTTCCTATTTGGAAGCAGTCTGTTGTTCCATGTCCATTTCTCACTGTTGCTTCTTGGCTGCATACGGATTTCTCAAGAGGCAGGTCAGGTGGTCTGGCATTCCCATCTCTTTCAGAATTTCCACAGTTCATTGTGATACACACAGTCAAAGGCTTTGGCATAGTCAATAAAGCAGAAGTAGATGATTTTCTGGAACTCTCTTGCTTTTTCAATAATCTAGCAGGTGTTAGCAATTTGATTTCTAGTTCCTCTGCCTTTTCTCAAACCAGCTTGAATATCTGGAAGTTCACAGTTCACATATTAATGAAGCCTGGCTTGGAAAATTTTGAGCATTACTTTACTAACGGGTGAGATGAGTGCAATTGTGCAGTAGCTTGAGCATTCTTTGGCATTGCCTTTCTTTGGGATTGGAATGAAAACTGACCTTTTCCAGTCCTGTGGCCACTGATGAGTTTTCCAAATTTGCTGGCATATTGAGTGCAGCACTTTCACAGTATCAACTTTTAGGACTTGAAATAGCTCAACAGGAATTCTATCACCTCCACTAGCTTTGTTCATAGTGATGCTTCCTAAGGCCCACTTGACTTCACATTCCAGGGTGTCTGGCTCTAGGTGAATGATCACACCATCATGATTATCTGGGTCATGAAGATCTTTTTTTTACAGTTCTTCTGTGTATTCTTGCCACCTCTTCTTAATATCTTCTGCTTCTGTTAGGTCCATACCCTTTCTCTCCTTTTTTGTGCCCATCTTTGCATGAGATGTTCCCTTGGTATCTCTAATTTTCTTGAAGAGATCTCTAGTTTTTCCCATTCTCTTGTTTTCCTCCATTTCTTTGCACTGATCATTGAGGAAGGGTTTCTTATCTCTCCTTGCTATTCTTTGAAACTCTCCATTCAAATGGATATATCTTTCCTTGTCTCCTTTGCTTTTCCCCTCTCTTCTTTTCACAACTATTTATAAGGCCTCCTCAGACAGCCATTTTGTTTTTTCTGCATTTCTTTTCCTTGGAGATGGTTTTGCTCCCTGTTTCTTGAACAGTGTCACGAACCTCCGTCCATAGTTCATCAGGCACTCTGTCTATCAGATCTGTTCCCTTAAATCTATATCTCACTTCACTGTATAATTTTTAGGGATTTGATTTACATCATACTTGAATGGTGTAGTGATTTTCCCTATTTCCTTCAATTTAAGTCTGAATTTGGCCATAAGAAATTCATGATCTGAGCCACAGTCAGCTCCTGGTCTTGTTTTTGCTGGCTGTATAGAGCTTCTCCATCTTTGGCTGCAAAGAATATAATCTATCTCATTTTGGTGTTGGCCATCTGGTGAGGTCCACCTGTAGAGTCTTCTCTTTTGTGTTGGAAGAGGATGCTCACTATGACCAGTGCATTCTCTTGGCAGAATACTGTTAGCCTTTGCCCTGCTTCATTCTGTATTCCAAGGCCAAATTTGCCTGTTACTCCAAGCGTTTCTTGACTTCCTACTTTTGCATTCCAGTCCCTTATAATGAAAAGGACATCTTTTATGGGTGTTAGTTTTAGAAGGTCTTGTAGGTCTTCATAGAACCATTCAACCTCAGTTTCTTTATCATGAAGGGTTGGGGCATCACTTGGATTACCGTGATATTGAATGGTTTGCCTTGGAACGAACAGAGATCATTCTGTCGTTTTTGAGACTGCATCCAAGTACTGCATTTTGGACTCTTCTGTTGACTCTGATGGCTACTCCATTTCTTCTAAGGGATCCTTGCCCACAGTGGTAGCTATAATGGATAGATATGAATAGATATTCATTTTCACTGCAGTATATTTCATCAATCTTAATCAGTATCAAATAACTAGATAAATCCTAATGAAGATGTCCTTTGCAAAGTGACTTGTTCTCTTTCCAACAAATATGTTTCAGAAAGATTTGATCCACCAGCTACATAATTTTGTAGCCTCTTAATGAACACATTTTTGTAACATGAAACATAAGATGAAATAAGTTATTTTAAATTGGATGATCATGTTTGTAATGCCTGAAGTAATCTGGAATTTTAGATTTCTAAATCATTAACTGATTTAGGAGAAAGATAACTGATTTTAATGTTATTCAGTACCATATATTGGAAAACTCAGAAGTGGCGACAGGACTGAAAAAGGTCCGTTTTCATTGCAATCCCAAAGAAAGGCAATGCCAAAGAATGTTCAAACTACCACACCATTGCATTCATCTCACACGCTAGTAAAGTAATGCTCAAAATTCTCCAAGCCAGACTTCAGCAATATGTGAACCGTGAACTTCCAGATGTTCAAGCTGGTTTGAGAAAAGGCAGAGAAACCAGAGATCAAATTGCCAACATCTGCTGGATCATGGAAAAAGCAAGAGAGTTCCAGAAAAACATCTATTTCTGCTTTGTTGACTATGCCAAAGCCTTTGACCGTGTGGATCACAATAAACTGTGGAAAATTCTGAAAGTGAATGAATACCAGACCACTTGACCTGCCTTTTGAGAAATCTGTATGCAGCTCAAGAAGCAACAGTTAGAACTGGACATGGAACAACAGACTGGTTCCAAATAGGAAAAGGACTATGTCAAGGCTGTATACTGTCACCCTGCTTATTTAACTTATATGCAGAGTACATCATGAAAAATGCTGGACTGGAGGAAGCACAAGCTGGAATAAACATTGTAGGGAGAAATATCAATAACCTCAGATACGTGGATAATACCATTATTATGGCAGAAAGTGAAGACGAACTAAAGAGCCTCTTGAGGAAAGTGAAAGAGGAGAGTGAAAAAGTTGGCTTAAAGCTCAACATTCCGAAAACGAAGATCATGGCATCTGGTCCCATCACTTCATGGCAAATAGATGGGGAAATAGTGGAAACAGTGTCAGACTTTATTTTGGGGGCTCCAAAATCACTGCAGATGGTGACTCAGCTATGAAATTAAAAGACACTGGCTCCTTGGAAGGAAAGTTGTGACCAACTTAGACTGCATATTAAAAAGCAGAGACATTACTTTGTCAACAAAGGTCCATATAGTCAAGGCTATGGTTATCCCAGTGGTCATGTATGGATGTGAGTGTTGGGCTATAAAGAAAGCTGAGTGTCAAAGAATTAATACTTTTGAAATGTGGTGTTGGGGAAGACTCTTGAGAGTCCTTTGGACTGCAAGAAGATCCAACCAGCCCATCCTAAAGGAGACTAGTCCTAGGTGTTCATTGGAAGGACTGATGATGAATCTGAAACTCCAATACTTTGGCCACCTGATGTGAAGAGCTGACTCATTTGAAAAGACCCTGATGCTGGGAAAGATTGAGGGCAGGAGGAGAAAGGGAGAACAGAAGATGAGATGGTTGGTTGCCATCACTGACTCAATGGACATGAGTTTGGGTAAACTCTGGGAGTTGGTGATGACAGGGAGGCCTGGCGTGCTGCAATCCATGGAGTCACAAAGAGATACAACTGAGCAACTGAACTGAAGTACCGCATATTGGGCAGTTCTTAATGGAGAGGGAAATTCTCCCTTTATCAAGGCTAAACTTTGGGAAACTCTAAGTATTTTCTTATTCAAAAGCTTGGTGTGTAATTTTAAACCTGTCCTTATGAGTTTCATCTCTCTGTTTCTATTTCATTTAAATTTAGTCAAAATATTTTTCCCAATGGCTAAGTGGGCAAAGAATCCACCGTCAATGCAGGAGATGCTGGCTCAACCCCTGGGGCAAGAAGATCCCCTGGAGGAGTAAATGGCAACCCATTCCAGTATTCTTGCTTGGGAAACCCCATGGACAGAGGAACCTGGTGGGCTACATTGCAAAGTGTCACAAAGAGTCAGACACCACTGAGTGACTGAACATTGAACTCATTTCAATGAGTTCCTCATTTCAATGAACTCATTTCAATTTCCTAGTTCATTTTTGAACTAGGGAAATATTAAACCTGATGATAGATCAAAATGGATAAAAAAGAAGTGGTACATATATACAATGGAATATTACTCAGCCATAAATAGGAGGATATTTGAGTCAGTTGAAATGAGGTGGACTTACCTAGAGCCTGTTATACAAAGTGAAGTAAGTCAGAAAGAGAAAAGCAAATATTGTATATTAACACATATATATGGAATCTAGAAATATGATACTGAGGAACCTATTTGCAAGGCAGCAATGGAGATGCCGAGTACAGACTTGTGGACACTGTGGGGAAGGAGAGGGTGGATAAAATAAGAGAGTTTCATTGAAATATATCCATTACCATATATAAAACAGATAGCTAGTGGGAAATTGCAATATAAACATGGAGCTCAGCCCAGTGCTCTGTGATGTTCTAGAGGAATAGGATAGAGCTGGCATGGGAGAGAGGCTTAAGAGGGAGGGGTTATATGTGTATTTATGGATAATTCATGTTGTTGTATTGGAGAAGGAAATGGCAACCCACTCCAGTATTCTTGCCTGGAAAATTCCATGGATGCAGGAGTCTGGTAGGCTACAATCTATGGGGTTGCAAAGAGTCGGACATGACTGAACGACTTCACTTTCTCTTTCTATAGCTCCTTTCGCAGAAGGAAATGGCAGCCAACTCCAGTGTTCCTGCCTGGAGAATCCCATGGACAGAGGGGCCTGGTGGGCTACAATCTATGGGGTTGCAAAGAGTCGGACACGAGTAAACAACTAACACACACACACACACACACACACACACATGTTGTTGTATGGCAGAAACCAACATAACATTGTAAAGCAATTATCCTCCAATTAAAAATAAAAAAAATAAACATAAACCTGGAACAAGAAAAAATACATGGAAAAAATTGAACGTTTAAGTAAAATTATTTGTGAGGGTCACTAACAAATGGACCATAGAATAAAGACTACTAGGCATTGTAGAAGATCATTTTACTAATGAAAATAAGCAAGTATGGTTTAGTTCACTGTCTTTCGCTAAGTTCCTTTTGTGGTTTAATTAAAATTTATAGAGTAGGTTTAAGGCTGAAAATCTAAGGCCAGAATTTTGCATCAATCTCCTTTGAGGGTTAATGATCTGTCAGTGAGGTATGGGAGAAATTTTCAGGCCCTCTAAGTGATCCAGCTATATTCTCTCATCCCCACTTTACACCATCCTCAAGCTAATAGAAGCATGAGAAGGCTCTCACCTTGTTACAGCCATTCAATCCATGTTCCCTTCATGTGATGTTTGGCAATCTTAACCTACGGTTGAAGTTTTAGGAAAAGAGTTCACCTCAAAATCCTTACCACATATCTTATGGCCATATTTTTGTGCAATATAATATCAAGAATTTTTTTCTTCCCATTTGTTGAGTTAGAGGTATCATGACAGAGTACAGGGAGGCTCATCTCTGCCCTGTGT
This sequence comes from Bison bison bison, assembly GCF_000754665.1. NCBI lineage: Eukaryota > Metazoa > Chordata > Mammalia > Artiodactyla > Bovidae > Bison > Bison bison. The sequence goes on along the minus strand of NW_011495048.1, from coordinate 2,076,666 downwards.
ACCATTTGTGGTTTTCAAAATATGTATAATTCTCTACTTCTTCCTCAACCTAAGATATGTCAATCAAAGGGCTTATATATGTGAATTTTAAAAATATTTTGAGGTAATTATGTATATACTCCAAGTATGAGAACCATTGCCACACAAAAAAATGGTTCACAAGAAACAAATATTCCTTGGTGGTACTGACACTCACATACACATCAAAAATTGAGAACCACTGCTAGTGTTATGTAAAAAATCATTAAAAATTTTTTGTGATTCATTTTTAAAAACAATTTAAAAAATATCCTCCAACTTTATTGAGCTATAGCTGACATATAATAATGTGCAAATTTAAGGTGTACATGTGATGATTTATAAACATATATCTTGCAAAATGATTGCCATAATAGGTTAAGTAACTATTTCTTTATCTGAATAATACAGTTAGTTTTTGAAGGGATATTGTGAGTGTTGAAATAAGGAAACTGACAAAAAGCAGGTGTCCATTGCATGATGCTTACTCTTATTTTTGACAGTATGAGAAATATTAATTATACAAACTAAGCAAAGGCAACATTATCCAAGATACATAAAGGGCAAGAGGAATGGAAATTTATGTTCAGATTCTAGCAAGTTTCTCTGCGTATAGCATCTACCTGAGGGTCAGCTTATTTCTAGACTGAGTCATTTATAGAAGGATAAACTATCTTAATTATAGGAGACTGTGGAACTCATTTGATATAGCTTCCTTTCCCATGCAGGAATCACCTTTTAAGTAATAGTTCCTTGGGCTGGGGGTCAGTAGGTCTCTTCCGGAGATGACCTGGAGAGATCTTGCTTATTCTTTTTTGTTGTTGTTGTTAATTAATTTACTTTTTATTGAAGGAAAACTGCTTTACAGAATTTTACTGTTTTCTATCAAACATCAACATGAATCAGCCATAGGTATACATATATCCTCTCATATCCCTTCCCATCCAACCCCTCTAGGTTGATACATAGCCCCTGTTTAAATTTTCTGAGCCATACAGCAAATTCCTGCTGGCTATTTTATATATGGTAATGTAAGTTTCCATGTTATTCTTTCCATACATCTCACCCTCTCCTCCCCTCTTCCCATGTCCATAAGTCTATTCTCTATGTCTGTTTCTCCATTGTTGCCCTGTAAATAAATTCTTTAGTACCATTTTTCCAGATTCCGTATATATGTGTTAGAATACGGTATTAATCTTTCTCTTTCTGACTCACTTCACTCTGTATAACGGTTCTAGGTTGATCCATCTCATTAAAACTGATACAAATGCATTACTTTTTATGGCTGAGTAATATTTCATCATATATATATATATACACACACACACACACACACATATACTTATACACACCACAACTTCTTTATCCATTCATCTGTCGATGGACATCTATGTTGTTTCCATGTTCTAGTTATTGTAAATAGTGCTGCAACGAACAATGGGATAAGTGTGTCTCTTTCAATTTTGGTTTCCTCAGAATATATGCCTAGGAATGGGATTGCTGAGTCATGTTTTGGTTTTAGTCCTAGTTTTTCAAGGAATCTTCATACTGCCTTCCACAGTGGCTCTATCAATTTACATTCCCAACGACAAGGCAAGAGCATTCCCTTTTCTGCACACCCTCTACAGCATTTATTGTTTGTAGACTTTTTGATAAGAGCTATTCTGACTGGTGTGAAGTGATATCTCAGTGTAGTCTTGATTTGCATTGCTTGACATGAGTTTGAATGAACTCTGGGAGTTGGTGATGGACAGGGAGGCCTGGCATGCTGCAATTCATGGGGTCGCAAAGAGTTGGACATGACTGAGTGACTGAACTGAACTGAACTGAATAATGAGTGATGTTGAGCATCTTTTCATATGCTTGTTAGCCATCTGTATGTCTTCTTTGGAGAAATGTTTGTTTAGGTGTTTTTCCCACTTTTTGATTGGGTTGCTTGTTTTTCTGGTATTGAGTTGTATGAGCTGCTTGTATATTTTGGAAATTAATCCTTTGTCAGTTGTTTCATTTGCTATTATTTGCTCCCATTCTGAGGGTTGTCTTTTCACCTTGCTTACACTTTCCTTTGCTGTGCAAAACCTTTTAAGTTTAATCAGGTTCCACTTATTTACTTTTGTTTTTATTTCCATTATTCTAGGAAGTGGGTCATAGAGGATCTTGCTTTAATTTACGTCATTGAGTGTTCTGCCTGTTTTCTGCTAAGAGTTTTATAGTTTCTCATCTTACATTTAGGTCGTTAATCCATTTTGAGTTTATCTTTCTGTATGGTGCTAAGAGGTGTTCTAATTTCATTCTTTTACATATAGCTGTCCAGTTTTCCCAGCATCATTTATTGAAGAGGCTGTCTTTGCCCCATTGTATTTTCTTGCCTCCTTTGTCAAAAATAAGGTACCCATAGGTGAATGGGGTTTATTTCTGGGCTTTCTATCTTGTTCCATTGGTCTATATTTCAGTTTTTGTGCCAGTGCCTTGCTGCATTGATGACTGTAGCTTTGTAGTATAATCTGAAGTCAGGAAGGTTGATTCCTCCAGCTCCTTTCTTCTTTCTCAAGACTGCTTTGGCTATTCAGGATCTTTTGTATCTACATATAAACTGTGAAATTTTTTGTTCTAGTTCTGTGAAAAATGCCATTGGTAATTTGATTGCATTGAATCTGTAGATTGCATTCAGTAGAATAGTCATTTTCACAGTATTGATTCTTCCTACCCAGGAACATGTAACATCTCTCCATCTGTTTATGTCATCTTTGATATTTTTCATTAGTGTCTTATAATTTTCTGTGTACAGTTATTTTATCTCCTTAGGTAAGTTTATTCCTAGATATTTAATTCTTTTTGTTGCAATGTTGAATGGGATTGATTCCTTAATTTCTCTTTCTGATTTTTCAGTGTTACTATATAGAAATGTAAGTGATTTCTCTGTATTGATTTTGTATTCTGCAACTTTGCTAAATTCACCGATTAGCTCTAATAATTTTCTGATACTATCTTTAGGGTTTTCTATGTGCAATAGCATGTCATCTACAAACAGTGAGAGCTTTACTTCTTTTCTGATCTGGATTACTTTTATTTCTTTTTCTTCTCTGATTGCTGAAGCTAGGACTTCCAGAACTATGTTGAATAATATTGGCAAAAGTGGACACGCTTGTCTTGTTTCTGATCTTAAGGGGAATGCTTTCAGTTTTTCGCCATTGAGAATAATGTTTGTTGTAGGCTTATCATACATGGCCTTGAGGTAGATTCCTTCTATGCCCATTTTTTGAAGAGTTTTAATCATAAATGGGTGCTGAGTTTTGTCAAAGACTTTTCTGCATCTATTGAGATGATCATATAGTTTTTATCTTTCAACTTGTTAATATGGTGTATCACACTGATTGATTTGCGTATATTGAAGAATCCTTGCATCCCTGGAATAAACCCAACTTGATCATGGTGTATGAGCTTTTTGAAGCGTTGCTGAATTCTGTTTGCTAAAATTTTGTTGAGGATTTTTGCATCTATGTTCATCAGTGATATTGGCCTGTAGTTTCCTTTTTTGTGTTGTCTTTGGCTTTAGTATCAGGGTGAAATGAATTTGGAGGTGTTCCTCTGCAATTTTTTGAAAGAGTTTTAGAAGGATAGGCATCAGCTCTTCTCTAAATGTTTGATAGAATTCTCCTGTGAAACCATCTGGTTCTGGGCTTTTGTTTTTTGGGAGATTTTTTATCATAGCTTCAATTTCAGTGCTTGTGTTTGGATTGTTCATAGTTTCTATTTTTTCCTGGTTCAGTCTTGAAACACTGAACTTTTCTAAGAATCTGTCCATTTCTTCCAGGTTATCTATTTTATTGCCATAGAGTTGTTCATAATAGTCTCTAATAATCCTTTCTATTTCTGCATTGTTTGTTGTAACCTTTCCTTTTTCATTTCTAATTTTGTTGATTTGATTCTTCTCTCTTTTATTCTTGATGAGTCTGGCTAAAGGTTTGTCAATTTGGTTTATCTTCTCAAAGAACCAGCTTTTAGTTTTGTTAATCTTTACGATTTCTTTCATTTTTTTAAAGTTATTTCTGCTCAGATCTTTATGATTTATTTCCTTCTACTATTTTGTTTTTCTTTTTCCAGTTGTTTAAGTGTAAAGTTAAGTTGTCTATTCGATGTTTTTCTTGTTTCTTGAGGTAGGATCATATTGCTTGTATAAACTTCCCTCTTAGAATTGATTTTGCTGCATCCCATAGGCTTTGAGATATCATGTTTTTGTTGTCTTTTTTTTCTAGAAATTTTTTTATTTCCCTTTTGATTTCTTCAGTAAACTGTTGGTTATTTAGAAATGCGTTGTTTAATCTCTATGTGTTTGTGCTTCTTACACTATTTTTCTTGTAATTGATATCTAGTCTCATAGCACTGTGGTTGGAGAAGATGCTTGATATGATTTCAATTTTCTTAAATTTACTGAGGTTTGATTTGTGACCCAAGATGTGGTCTCTCCTGGAGAATGTTCCATGTGCACTTGAGAAGAAGATGTATTCTTCTGTATTTGGATGGAATGTCCTAAAGATATCAATGAAATCCATCTCACTTAATATATCATTTAAGACTTGTGTTTCCTTATTAATTTCCTGTTTTTATATCTGTCCATTGGTGTGAGTGGGGTGTTAAAGTCTCCTACTATTATTGTGTTACTGTCAATTTCTTCTTTCATGTCTGTTAGTGTTTGTCTTATGTATTGAGGTACTCCTGTATTGGGTGCATAGATATTTACAGTTGTTATATTGGATTGATCCCTTGATCATTATGCAGTGTCCTTCCTTATCTCTTGTAATCTTTATTTTAAGATCTATTTTGTCTGATATGAGGATTGCTACAACAGCTTTCTTTTGCTTCTCATTTGCATGTAATATATTTTTTAATCCTCTCACTTTCAGCCTATATGTGTCTTAATGTCTGAAGTGGGTTTCTTGTAGACAGCATATATGTGGGTCTTGTTTTTGTATCCATTCAGCCAGTCTGTATCTTTTGGTTGGAGCATTTAATCCATTTACATTTAAAGTAATTATTGATATATATGTTCATATTGCCATTTTTTTTAATTGTTTGGGGTTGATTTTGTAGATCTTTTTTCTTCTCTTGTGTTTCTTGACTATATAAGCCCCTTTAACATTTGTTGTAAAGCTGGTTTGGTGATCCTGAAATCTCTTAACTTTTGCTTGTTTTTATTTCTCCATCAATTCTGAATGAGATCCTTGCTGGGTACAGTGTTCTTAGTTGTAGATTTTCCCCTTTCAGTATTTTAAATATATCCTGCCTTCTGGCCTGCAGAGTTTCTGCTGAAAGATCAGCTATTAAGTGTATGGGGTTTCCCTCATATGTTATTTGTTTCTTCTCCCTTGATGCTTTTTAATATTCTTTCTTTGTGTTTAGTCTTTGCTAGTTTGATTAGTATGTGTCTTGGTATGTTTCTCTTTGGGTTTATCCTGTATGGGACTCTTTGTGCCTCTTGGATTTGATTAACTATTTCCTTTTCCATATTGGGGAAATTTTCAACTATAATCTCTTCAAAAATTTTCTCATACTTTTTCGTTTTCTCTTCTTCTTCCAGGACCTCTACAGTTCTAATGTTGTTGCATTTGATATGGTCCCAGAGGTCTCTGAGACAGTCCTCAGCTCTTTTCTTTCTTTTTACTTTATTCTGCTCTTCAGAAGTTATTTACACCATTTTATCTTCCAGCTCACTGATTCATTCTTCTGCTTCAGATATTCTGCTATTGATTCCTTCTAGAGTATTTTTAATTTCAATAATTGTGTTGTTTGTCTCTGTATGCTTATTCTTTAATTTTTCTAGGTCTTTGTTAATTGATTATTGCATTTTCTCTATTTTGTTTTCAAAGTTTTTGATCATCTTTATTATCATTATCCTGAATTCTTTTTCAGGTAGTTTGCCCATTTCCTCTTCATTTATTTGGACTTCTGTGTTTCTAGTTTGTTCCTTCATTTGTGCAGTATTTTTCTGCCTTTCCATTATTTTTTTTAAAAAAGTTATTATGTTTGAGGTCTCCTTTTCCCAGGCTTCAAGGAAAGTTGAATTCTTTCCTTGAAGAATGTTGAATTCTTTCTTTCTTTTGGTTTCTGCCCTCCTAAGTTTGGTTCAGTGGTTTGTGAGCTTCCTATAGGGTGATATTATGCTGAGTTTCTGTTTGTTTGTTTTTCCTCTGATGGGTAAGGCTGAATGAGGTGGTAATCCTGCCTGCTGATGGCTGGGTTGGTATTTTTGTTTTGTTTGTTGTTTAGATGAGGCATCCTGCAGTCCTGCACAGGGTGCTACTGGTGATTGAGTGATGCTTAGTTTTGCATTCAAGTGGAGGCCTTTGTGTGAGTTCTCACTATTTGATACTCCCTAGGGTTAGTTCTCTAGTGTTCTAGGGTCTTGGAATCGGTGCTCCCACTCCAAAGGCTTAGGCCTTGGTCTCTGGTCAGGAATGAAGTGAGATTAAAACAAATATCCAAAAATAAGAAATCAAAGATGAACCCCAGACAAATGGCAGTTATAAAATCAGGCAAATAATAATTAAAATAATGGAATGTACACATATACATACACCCATGAGCAAAGTGAAAACAGTCCAACAAAAATAAAGTACAATAGATTGACCCATCAAACAAAGGAAATCAAAAAGTATATTCACCATTTAAGAACAAAACTAACTGAAGCACTAACTGGAAAACAAAACTAAAGCAAGGTGTCAAGTGGAGAATAAAGCAATGAAAATGAAACTAATAAATATGTTGAAAGGAAAGGAAAGAAAGAAAAGATATGAAAAGTTAAATAGAGGAAGATGAAGAAAATTTATATACATTAATGACTAACTGCAAGAGGAAAAGAACAGTAGTAAAGGCAAACAAAGGAAAAAATGTGGAAAAAATATAATAGGTTTAAAACAATAAAGAAAAGAAAAGAAAGAAATTGGAAGAAAGAAAAGAAAAGAAAAAAAAAAAGGAAAACTCCACAGAACTGCAAAAGCCCAATGTAGAGGCAGAGGTTTATAACAACAATAGAAAGTGTGACTGAATAAACATATTCATATATACCCATAAGCAAAATCAAAACAGTCCAACAAAAATAAAGTACAATAGATTGACCCACAAACAAAGGAAATCAAAAATTATATCTACCAGAACAAAACTAATTAAAGCACAAACTGGAAAACAAAACTAAAGCAAGGTGCCAATTGGGGAACAAAGCAATGAAAATGAAACTAACAAATATGTTGAGAGGAAAGGAGAGAAAGAAAAGAAAGAAAGAATAGATATGCAAAGTTAAATAGAGGTAGATAAAGAAGATTTATATATATTGATGATTAACTGCAAGGAGAAAAGAATGGTAGGAAAAGCAAACAAAGGAATAAATGTAGAAAAAACAATAATAGATTAAAAAAAGAGATAAAAGAGACAAAAAAAGAGAGGAAAACTCCACAGAATTGCAAAAGCCCAACGTAGAGACAGAGGTTTATGACAGCAATAAAAAAATGTTACTGAGGGAAAAAAAGCTCAAAAGCTTCTACAACAGAGGGAGGGTGGGGGAGGGTAAAAAGAAAAAAATCCACAAGAATCTACAGAACAAGTCAAAAACTCAGAATAATAAATGTTTTTCTTGAGTCACTGCTGTCAGAGTCCTTTCCCTAGCTGGGAGTCACAGTCCACCTTACCTCCCTAGGATGCCCTCCACCACTGTGCTGATCTCTGGACCTGCTATGGGGGCAGTTTAGATTCTAATCTGGTCCTACTCCTGTGTGTTCTTGCCGCCAATGTCCACAGCTATCAGAGCTAGTGTGTTTTCTTTTGTGGGAGCTCTCAATGGCCTTTTATACATTCCATAGACATAGAGTCTGCTTAGTTGATCATGTGGATTTAATCTACAGCTTGTACAGCTGGTGGGAAAGTTTTGGGTCTTCTTCCTTAGCCACACTGCCCCTGGGTTTCGATTGTGGTTTTATGTCCACCAGGACATGTGGGTTGTTCACTGGGGTTAGCTCCTGAGGCTGCCCTGGAGAGCTTGGGTTAGCCCGTGAGGGCCAGGTGTGGAGGTGGTGAAGCTGCTTGGGTTGCAGGAGTTCTGGCAGCATCAGGTACTCAGGGGGTTGGTGGCTAGGGCAGAAGGAAATATAGTGCTCTACAAGGGTATGGCAACCAGTATTGGCCAATATGCTCTAGTATTCTTGCCTAGAGAACTACCTCTCTGACAGAGAAGCCTGGCAGGCTACAGTCTACAGGGTTACAAAGAGTCGGACACGACCAAAGTGACCCTGTGCAAATAGAAGTAAGACATTTTTTGCCTGTGGCAGCTCTGCCCCAATGAGAGTTGAGTGTGAAGGTGGCTCAGCTGCTTGGCTTGCAGGGACCCTGGCAGTGCCTAGTGTGCAAGGACACGGACTGCCTCTGCTGCAGGAGTTAGGCCCTGTGAGAGTCTTTAAGCTGGTGATCAGAAGGCCTCTTTGGCCAGGCTTTCTCTGTAGTTTCGCCCATTCAGGCACTTAGATGCCTCCCTTGCCTGGGGGTCCTAACTGTAGATCGTAGCATCAGGCACTTAAAGAAGCACCCTGGGTGGGGTACTACTCTGTAATTCAATGCATCAGTCATTTTTATGGGCCAGCCTCTCTATTCAGCTGCTGATGCTGGCCTGCGGGGAGAGAGAGGCTATGGTGTTGGCTCTACCTGCTACATATGACTCAGCAATATCGCCTTGCTTCCATGGCTTTCCTCCACCTGCATTTCCCACCATGAATCTCCTCCCTCACATCCCTTCAATCCTTCTCTCTGCAGTCAACAGCAGCCCTTGCCCTGAGATTGCTCCACAATCCCTAAACTCCAGCTCCCAGCTGCTGTGCCTTCCAGGAGACCAGCATTCCTGTCCAGCGTACGTATGGCTGCGGCAAAGACTATCTGATTCTCATTTCATTTAGGCTGCCACAGATCAGCTGTTTCACTCTCGGCCTTAAGTGTTTCTCCCCTGACTCAGACAATTGCCCGGCTGTGGGGATCCGACTCCTGCTTCAGTTCTCCCACCCGTTCAGGGCAGGTCCAGTCCTACTAACACTCCTTTTTTTCTCCCTAGTTCTTTCATCCTACTGAGTTTTGCTTGGTTCTATATATTCTTTTCCACTGGTCAGGTACTCCTTTCTGCTCTTAGCTGGTGTTCTGCATGCACTTCTGTGTCTGAAGGTGTATTCCTGATGTATCCATGGAGAGAGATGTACTCCATCCACATCCACCCACTCCTCCACCATCTTGTTCTTCCGAGATCTTGCTTCAGTTCAGTTCAGTCGCTCAGTCGTGTCTGACTCTTTGCGACCCCATAGACTGCAGCATGCCAGGCCTCCCTGCCCATCACCAACTCCCAGAGTTTACCCAAACTCATGTCCATTGAGTCGGTGATGGCAACCAACCATCTCATCCTCTGTTGTCACCTTCTCCTCCTGCCCCCAATCTTTCCCAGCATCAGGGTCTTTTCATATGAGTCAGCTCTTTACATCAGGTGGCCGAAGTATTGGAGTTTCAGCTTCAACATCCGTCCTTCCAATGAACACCCAGGACTGATATCCTTTAGGATGGACTGGTTGGATCTTCTTGCAGTCCAAGGGACTCTCAAGAGTCTTCTCCAACACCACAGTGGAAAAGCATCAATTCTTCGACACTCAGTTTTTTTTATAGTCCAACTCTCACATCCATACATGACCACTGGAAAAACCATAGCCTTGACTAGACGGACCTTTGTTGACAAACTAATGTCTCTGCTTTTGAATATGTTGTCTAACTTGGTCATAACTTTCCTTCCAAAGAGTTAGTGTCTTTTAAGTTCTTGCTTATTCTTTATTTATTAGTTCAGTAAAACATGGCTTGGTATGTTTCAATAGGGTATGCCAAAAATGCTATAGGGATATGAAGAAATGAATGCTTACTTTTACAGTAGTTCACGATCATGTATAGGGCTTCTCTGGTAGCTCAGATGGTAAACAATTTGCCTGCAAGTTACCTGGGTTCAATCCCTGGGTCAGAAAGATCCGCTGGAGAAAAGAATGGGTACCCAAGCCAATATCCTTGCCTGAAGAATTCCATGGATGGAGGAGTCTGGTGGCTACAGTCCATGGGGTTGTAAAGAGTCAGACATGACTGAGCTACTAACACACACACACACACACACACACACACAGAGGGTCATGTTTAAAGTTGGGATTTTATCCTTGTAACATAATCAGGGAAACTAGGTGTAGTCCCAGGTGATACTTTGTGGCAATATCCCCTTCCCTATTCATAAAGCCATGTGCTATGTTAAGGTTCCTATGGCAACCCACTCCAGTACTGTTGCCTGGAAAATCCCATGGACAGAGAAGCCTGGTAGGCTGCAGTCCATTGGGTCGCGAAGAGTTGGACACGACTGAAAGATTTCACTTTCACTTTTCAGTTTCATGCATTGGAGGAGGAAATGGCAACCCACTCCAGTGTTCTTGTCTGGAGAATTCCACGGACGGCAGGGCCTGGTGGGTTGCCACCTATGGGGTCGCACAGAGTCAAACACGACTGAAGTGATTTAGCAGTAGCAACAGCAGCATTCTTCACAATTAAATATGGTGTCTGGATAGAATCTGGTTTGTTATTTAATCAGAGGTGCATATTTCTAATGGAAGCTCAGTGCAGTTCCTTTCTAAGGTAACTATAAGTAATTCTCCAATGACTCAGCAGGTAAAGAAACTGACTGCAATGAAGGAGACACAGGAGATGAGGGTTCAACACCAGGGTGGGGAAGATCCCCTGGAGAAATTTGCAACCCACTCTAGTATTCTTGCCTGAAAAATTCCACAGACAGAGGAGCCTGGTTGCTACAGCACAAAGGGTCACAAAGAGTCAGACATGACTGAGTAAGCACACACACACACACACAAACACAAGCAATAAAAATAAGATTTTCTTAGGACAATCACCTATGTAAGAGGCTCTTTTTACTCCCACACAGGGAAAAAATAAACATGTTTTTAATTCTAGCTTTGATTCAACCCTGGTTTCACAATTTAGCAACTGTAAGACAAGGAGCAAATATTTAAACCACGGTAAGCCTCAGTTTTCCCATCTGTAAAGTGAGGATAATAAAAGAAGCTTTCTCATGGTGATATAGAATTAAGTGGAATGATATATGTAATTAGTATCTGGTACAAAATACAGAATATACTTTACTATTAGGAAAAAGTCCACTAGGTAAATAACGAGTTTTTTTTTTTTTTTAGTCAGCCCTCTGTATCCACAGATTCCATGTCATTCCACAGTGTGAGCCAACTGCATGGCACCATTTTGTGTAAGGAACTTGAGCATCTGAGGATTCTAGTATCTGCAGCAGGCCAGGAACCAATTCCCCATAGATGCTGAGGGCTGACTATATTGTGTGCACTTATTCTCCCTGCTCTTCAGGCTATCTATTGATCATATATTTTGTGGGGACATGGAGGACTGTAATCTCCCAGTCAAGCTGTAGAAGCCCAGATAGCACAAGCCTAGCAAGCCTGCAAGGAGAAGAAACACATAAATTCAAGAGATTGCAAGAGGATCTCACTGAACTGAGCTTGAAATTACATGAAAAGAAACTTTTAAGAGTTATTTCCTATTCAAAAAGAACTTGCTGCATTATTAAATTCCACCACACTGGGAGCTTTGCTCCTTCACATTTGTGCTTTCAAATCTTACTTATTACAGTTCCAGCCTAGATGGGGCAAAGGAAGCTGAGAAGGGAACTGCTGGGCAATAGATCAGAAAGGAGATATTTGTAGAGATGAGAATAGCTCCAGCTTTCTACCTACATTTGTGCATTGCTTTTAACTTTTCAAAACACTTTCATTTCCACCTTCTATTGGGGTTGGTAGCAAGGAGTTGGCAGACAGTGAGCCCATAGATACAAATCTCCTAGGTAATAAAACAACTATGCCCCTGCTTACTCAGGTTGCCCCTTAAAAATCTTCAGAATAATATGAGCACTGTGAGTATTTTATAACAGAATATTAGTTTACTATATATCTACCATGTGCATAATATCTGGCAAATATCTTACATTCATTTTCTACCTGATTTTTAAAATAACACTTTGAAGTAGCTGGTTTTGTTTGTTACATATCAGTGACTTGTTGAAGGTCCTAATAATAGTAAATAGCAGACCTGGAATTTAAATGCAGAAATTTAATACCAAAATATGTTTTTTAGCTAATCTACTTAAATGCAGAACAATTAGTCCTGTGCTTGGAAATAAATATATAGAAAAGGTGGAAGATTCTATCCTAAGGTAAATTAAGAGAGCAGACCCTTGGAAGGAAAATGGCAGTTTACTGTCAGTGTAAATTTAAATGGTTAAAGTTGATTCCAAGAGAAAAAGAGGTCTTATATTTAGGTCTTTAATCTATTTTGAGTTTATCTTTGTGTATGGTTTTAAGAAGTGTTCCAATTTTATTCTTTTGCTTGTAGTTGTCCAGTTCTCCCAGCATCACTCATTAAAGAGACTGTCTTTTCCCCACTATATATTATTTCCTCCTTTGTCAAAGATAAGGTGCTCATAGGTGCATGATTTTATTTCAGGGCTTTACATAGGCAGAACACTGTATGACCAAAATCATAGCAATATCCTCTATGACCCACCTCCTAGGATAATGGAAATAAAAACAAAAATAAACAAGAAGGACCTAATTAAACTTAAAAAGTTTTTGCACAGCAAAGGAAACTATAAACAAGGTGAAAAGACAGAATGGGAGCAAATAATAGCAAATAAAACAACTGACACAGGATTAATTTCCAAAATATACAAACATCTCATACAACTCAATACCAGAAAAACAAGCAACTTAATCAAAAAGTAGACAAAAGACCTAAACAGGCATAACTCCAAATAAGACATACTGATGGCTAATAATCATATGAAAAGATACTCATCATTGCTTTAATTAGAGAAATTTAAATCAAAACTATGAGATATCACCTCACACTGGTCAGAATGGCCATCATCAAAAAATACACAAACACAAGTGCTGAAGAGGGTGTGGAGAAAAGGGACCCCTCTTGCACTGTTGGTGGGAAAAATGTTGATTCAGCTACTATGGAAGATGTTATGGCGAGTCCTTTAAAAACTAAGAATAAAACTACCATATGACCCAGCAATACCACTTATAAGCATATAACTTGAGGAAATAAAAATTGAAAAAGACACATGTAACCCAGTGTTCACTGCAGCGCTATTTACAATAGTTAGGTCATGGAAATAATCTAGATGTCCAACAACAGATGAGTGGATAAAGAAGTTGTGGTACATATATACAATGGAATACTACTCAGTCATCAAAAGGAATGCATTTGAGTCAATTCTAATGAGGTAGATAAACCTAGAACCTATTATACAGAATGAAGTAAGTCAGAAAGAGACAAACAAATATCATATATTAACACATATATATGGAATCTAGAAAGATGCTACTAATGAACCTATTTGCAGGGCAGCAATGGAGATGCAGACATAGAGAACAGTCTTACGGGCATGGGCAGAGGGAGGAAGGACAGGGTGAGATGAATGGAGAAAGTAGCATGGAAGCATGTAGACTACCATGTGTCAAATAGTTAGTCAATGGAAATTTGCTGTGACTCAGGGAACTCAAAACAGGGCTCTGTAACAATCTAGAGGGTGGGGATGAGTGGCAGGTGGGAGGAAGTTTCAAGAGGGAAGGGACATATGTGTGCTGCTGCTGCTAAGTCGCTTCAGTCGTGTCCAACTCTGTGCGACCCCATAGACGGCAGCCCACCAGGCTCCCCCGTCCCTGGGATTCTCCAAGCAAGAACACTGGAGTGGGTTGCCATTTCCTTCTCCAATGCATGAAAGTGTAAAGTGAAAGGGAAGTCGTTTAGTCATGTCTGACTCTTAGTGGCCTCATGGACTGCAGCCTACTAGGCTCCTCTGTCCATGGGATTTTCCAGGCAAGAGTACTAGAGTAGGGTGCCATTGCCTTCTCTGGGACATATGTGTACCTGTGGCTAATTCATGTTGATGTATAGTAGAAATCAAACCAATGTTGTAAATCAATTGTCCTTCAATTAAAAACAAATAAATTAAAAAGCAAGAGACAAAGAAGGCAGAGAAAGTGGAGAAAGTGTGATTTTTAAGGACCTAGAGGACAGGAAGCAAATGAAACTGAGCACATGTAGGACAGAGAGATGGTTTATTAGAGTACTGGCCAGCTGTATGGTCAGGAAAGGTTATATAGAAAGAAGGAATCTTAGTAAAAATTTGATTTGTGACCTGTTTCTGTAACCCCATACATATCTTGCTGAGTTAAATAGATCTCAGCGTCTGTCAGCTGGCACCCATTTAGAAAAACATATAAACAAAGATGTAACCCTTAATGAATCAGTTCTAAATTTGCAGAGCCCTTCAGCATGAAGAAATTTCAGATTATGATGAAGGAAAAAATGGAGAAACGAGGCACAGTCAATCAGACATGTTAGTTGACTTGCCTAAGATAAAAAATTCTTTGGGGACTAGCTCAGATTACCTGGTTCACTGCTTTTTGTCCTGTCTTAGAATTAACCAAAGGTAACGTATGTTTCTCTAAGTTGAAAGTTTCTCATTTGTTTATAAACATTGGTCCAGAGCAATGGGAATCCTTTATGAATAATGGACATGGCATAGGAACTGGTGGCCTCCCTGGACCTGGGTTAACAGGCATCACCTATAACCCTTCTTCAGGTGCTTTCTGATGCTTCTGTACTAAAGAGAGACATTTTGATATTGTCTGTCCTCTTCTTATCTGGGCTTCATGGTTTTTTTTGTCTCTGTGCCTCTTCGTAAACTGTATGTATCTCTTTATTTGTGCTCCAAATCCATCTATCCTCCGCTGCCTTGGCTGGCTTCAGCAAGCCTTCTCTACATGTGATTCTGCCTGTCCATCAGGGCTGACCTGCTCCTCATCCTAGTGTTGATGAAAGCCTCCTCTCCCCATTAAGACCGTGACCTCCTTGAAAGGTAGTAACCAAGTCTTGTGCCTCTCCTTCACCCCTCATAGCACATCAAGGATATGCTCAGTGAACCTTTGCTGAGTGATGACAGCATTAACATTACTTCAATGACAAATTATCAGAAATTTTGATTTTATTAAAGTATGATTGATTTATAATCAGATTAATTTCAGGTATAGAACACAGTAATTCAATATTTTTACAGGTTATATTCCATTTAAAGTTATAAAACATTGACTGTATTTCCTGTTCTGTGTGACATATCCTTGAAACTTATTTATCTTGTACTTACTAGTTTTTACCTCTTAATCCCCTACCCCTACTTGCTCCTCCCTCTTTTCTCTCCCCATTGATAATGACTACTTTGTTTTCTATATCTGTGAATCTGTTTTGTTATATTTATTCATTTGTTTATCTTTTAGATTCTATGCATAAATGATAATGTACAGTATTTGTCTTTCTCTGACTTATGCCATGAAGCATAATACCCTGTAAGTCCACACAGGTTGTTGCAAATAGAAAATGAAAACATTTCTTTCTTTTTTATGGCTGAGTGCTATTCAATTTTATAACTACAGGCACATGCACATACACAGAGGCATATCTCAAGAGATATTGGGAGGTTTTTGTTCCAGACTACTACAATGAGGTAAATATTACAGCAGAGTGATTCACACAAATTTATTGGTGTTTTTCATTGCATATAAATTGTGTTGTGTGTGCTTAGTTGCTCAGTCATGTCTAACTCTTTGTGATCCGATGGACTGCAGCCTGCCTCTGTCCATGGGGATTCCCCAGGCAAGAATACTGAAATGGGTGACCATGCCCTCCTCCAGGGGATCTTCCCAACCCAGGGATTGAACCCAGGTCTCCTGCATGCAGGTGGATTCTTTACCAACTGAACCACCAGGGAAGCCCATAAAATTTGCTTACAATATACTATAATCTATTAAGTATGCAGTAGTATTATGTCTAAAAAATCATACAAATTTTAATTAAAAATACTTTCTTGCCAAAAAAATGCTAACCATCATCTGAGCCTTCAGCAAATCATAGCAGTTACATCAAAGTTCACTGATAACCATAGCAAATATAATAATACTGAAAAGTTTTAAAATATTTTGAGAATTACCAAAATGTGACACTAAGAGACTGAAGTAAGCAAATGTGTTTTGAAAAATGGAGCTGATAGACTTGCTTGATGCAGAATTGAAACAAACCTTCAATTTGTAAATAATGCAATTTCTACAAAGCACAATAAAATGAGGTATGCTTTTATAACTATAAAATATAAATCTATATTGAGCTTCCCAGGTGGTACTAGTGGTAAAGTATTTGCCTGTCAAGGCAGAAGACATCAGAGACGCAAGTTCTATCTCTGGGTCAGGAAGATCCACTAGAGGAGGGCATGGCAGCCCACTCCAGTATTCTCGCCTGGAGAATCTCATGGACAGAGGAGCCTGGTGGGCTACAGTCCATGGGATCAAAAGAGTCAGACACAACTGAGCACATAAACACATAAATCTATATCTGTATCTATATATCTCCTACTGGTTTTATTTCTCTACTGTGACTAACACAATAGGGAATTGCAGTGTAACTAGAGATGAGTAGCTTGGGATGAATTTTCTTTTTTCCCAATGTGATTATGTAGCTGTTGTGGTGCACTAAAATCTCCCATCAGAAATAAAGACATTAGTACCTTGGCAGGTAAGAAACCCACTTAAGACAATTCTCAGGTGTTAACCCCCTCAGGCATTATCTCAGCTGAAGAGACCTATGTCACCCAAGGTCATATCTTTTCCCCATGTCCAGTAGCTGATTAACATATGGGTATAAAGTACAGCTCTCTCACTCCAAACTGTGACCATCCTAGCTCCATAGCAGCTTAGGGGTTAGTGGAGACTCTTTGAAGCTCACCTCCTCCATCTGTACTGTCTTGCTTCTTCCACCATGATTCCTCAGGCATTAATCCCAAGAACATGCCATGATAAAATTCCTGAATGCTAACCTCCATCCCAGAGCTGGGTTTCAAGCCTGCAGCAGAATCCAGCTACCATCCACATCTCCTGAGACATCTTGCTTGACTCTTCCCAGTTAACATTTAACATTTTGTGACACCAGCGGTCTTTATCATATCATTTAATACATACTTCAGTTATTGTAAACCCATGGCCTGCTAAGTTCATCTTGTCCTCAAATTTGTTTTTATTGCCATGAACATTATTTTGAGACATTTTAGGGTTAAATGGCTTGGGTTTGATGCGCATTCCAGTTTGAGATGAATCCCACTTGTCATATTGTCTTATATTCATCAGCTTCACTAGTTTTTTATCACTTGCACTACTCAGAAGACATTCAGTCTGTAACCCTCATACTTACTTCTGTACCTTCTTTTATTTGTATATTTTTGCCCACATGTCTACAGGTAGAAGTTCCTAGAAGGCATGTGACTGTCCACTATCTTGTGGTGAGCGAAGTTGCTTAGTTGTGTCTGACTCTTTGCGACCCCAGTGGGCTGTAGCCCACCAGGCTTCTCTGTCCATGGGATACTCCAGGCAAGAATACTGGAGTGGGTTGCCATTTCCTTCTCCAGGGGATCTTCCCAACCCAGGGACTGAACCCAGGTCTCCCACATTGTAGGCAGATGCTTTATCCTCTGAGCCACCAGGGAAGCCCTAAACATACAGTACTGGATTTTTTTTTTTTAATGCATATGAACATGTGGTTTATGTGGGATCAACTGTATGTTTAGCATCTTTTCTGTTGTATATGATGAGTGTCTAGTTGGTACTCAAAAAAGATGTATTGGCAAATCAAGAATTCCTTTCATACAGCAAATGAACCAATCATGGTTCCATGTTATTATGTTTGTGGGGATTATCTGAAAAAATTTTCTAAAATACTTGGATCTGGAAACTATATTTATCTAGCAATAATAACATTTATTGAGTAGCCTACACTCTCAAATACAACAAACATTCACTAACAGTTTTAAATTGTAGCCTTTAAATAATAGTAATAACCCAGAAATAGGATGCATTTTACTAAATATTCACTAAGTAGGACTAAATATAGTAAAATCAACTCCTAATTTGTTGGTATATCTTGTGTGTATCTAATGACTATTGTGTATTTCAGGTTTCTCATTTTTAAATGTTGCTAGTTATACCAGATAATAACACTTAACATCATTAGGCTTCAGTTTACCAAACAGGAGTTGGTACTGCAAATTCTAGCTCTAGGAAAGCTTGATGATAAAGATGTTTGTGTTATATATATGGGTGTGCTCAACCAAGGTCATGTGTTCATGTAATGTTATACTAAAACAACAATGAGTGAATGTAGAAATGTTCAGAAAAAGTTAACAATGTACAAAATGTTCATTTCTGTCTGTTATGTACAATAGGGAAAAGCAAACTTCAAGCAAAATTCCCAAAATAGGGAAAGGTGAATTATGGTACATCAACTTTATGGAACATTGTGCAGCTATTAAAAGATAACAAAACATATTTAGAGCAATGTAAAATTATGTTTAGGATGCAACATTAAGAACAAACATTCAACAAAATTGGGTGCTAGAATTACAACTATAAAAAACAGGTATACATTTGGACAAAGAATGCATAAGAATACATGAAAATCAAAATAATTGCTTTAAAGTGATAGAATTATGGATAATTTTTCTTCAAAATTTTCTTTAATGTTATATTGTTTTTGTAATACAAATACTATGCATATGAAAAGAATTACAATGAATAAAGCAATCAGAGATGGTCTTAAAGAAAAACAGCCACATTAAATCAAGACAACCTAGATGAGACACGTATTACATCTTCTGGAATCATTCATGCACACAACGTTTCCCAGAAGCCTAAAAGGGCCACTTAACCAAAGAATGTTGACAACAAGATATTGGAGAGAGAGATGGGGAAGGGAAATGAGGGTTGTAGGTCTACCACAAACTCCTTTGAAAACCATTCCTTTCTTCTGACTTCTACATTAACTCATGTAGCTTTGTACATTGTTAACATACCCTCTCTCCTTCCATTGTCTTCTTTGCTCCATAGAACAAGTTCATGTGCAGCTTCCCTCAAACCACCTAAGAATTAACAAGTATACTGGAGAAAGGCCAGGAGGAAGGCTCCTATCTAGACTTTTAGAGAAGTTTTGTACTGTGGTTTATCAAGATTGCAGAGAGTCAAAAGCAAAAGAATAAGAGGAGAGGGGAGAGAATCTTTGAGACTGGCTCTATAACTACAGAAATTCGTCAGGCTAGGATTCAGGATAGGGACATTCTCTTTCATATGGTTATAAATATTCTTCCTACAAAATGGTTTTTGACTTTTTACTGGTGGGGGCAAATCATGAGTCATTTTAAGTTATAAAATATTTTAAAAGTGTGGGCCTGTGTTTTATAGTATGGTAGTACAGTGACTTCACTTCTATTTCCATGTGTATATTTATTATTTTTTAAATTAATTTTGAAAAAAAATATAAATAAATAAATTAATTTTGATTGGAGGAATGTGTTTCTGTTGTAGAGCAAAGTGAATCA